>NC_141032.1:24775000-25375000 GCF_052040795.2 Danio rerio
AAATGCCCTTAATGAGGCTCTAAACGAGGTGGTAACAACTTCTTTAAAGAAGAACCCCATAATTTCTTTGTACACACACAAATGCATAAAAAAAATCTAATATTAGTTTTGGTAAAAACATGCATTCTTGTTCTATATTAAATGAAATATATGTAAATGGCACATATTCTAATACCATATATAAATCATATAAGTAAATAATGAGGCTATTTATTAAAAAATGAAATTTTATTTTTATTATTTACTAGGAAATAAAACAATCATACTTTAATAATAATATTAATAATATTGATGATCATGATGATGACGATTGTTATTATTATTAAGTAGGATATTTATTTTTTTATTTTTTGAAAAGTCTACTTTTACAATTTGACACATGCAAACCACTGCAGAAATGTTTTAACCATCAGGCCCATGTCATATACAGTACAGATACTAAATAAATAACATACTATAAATTAAAAGCATTAACATATGCTGTTTTTTGTTTTCACAAGCTTTAAAGACCTAATGTAAATTCATCTTTAAATAATAGGTTACCTATAGCTTCGTCATGAGCCACGGCTGTGTTCAAAATGACATAAATGTTTTCATATTGCACTGAAAGCAAATTACACCTATGAGAGATGACTTTAATGCTTTTTTTAATAATTCCAAGTTTAAATGTCAGAATGTTATAAACAAATAGGGATTAAGGGGGATAACTGGGAATAGAACACAACCAGGGAACTATGTTTCTAACTACAGCTCCAGAGGTGTAGTTGCAAGCGTACAAGTTTGCGACGCAGTTTGCAAATGTTCATTGGAATGACGAATTTGAGAAAAAACAAATCAACTAACTATATTGGTAATGACGGAACTTGCAACCTTAGTTGGCTAATGAAACGCACCGCATGATGTTATATGAATTTGGGGTTTTTAAGTTTTTTTTATTGGTCTTTGTTGTTATGGATTAATGTAATTTTGTTTTGTGTTAGCTGGACCCCAGTAAGGGTATTCTGATAAATAAATTAAAATGAAATAAATAACGAATGTGTAGTAAATTTGAACAATACACAAGTTGAAAAATCAAAAATATTTATTATGTTAAAAAATGTTTCTGTTTCATATCAATGCTGTTTTGTACATTAGATTCAGCAACATTAAGCAGTACAATATTTATAATATGCCATAATCAGCAGTCAGTGAAACTGGTAGATGTTAAAAATATATGAAGTACTCACCAAATGCCAGGCTCCATCATTGAGTTTGCGACCTCCCTTTACACTCACTAAGATGTCTGCTTTCCCAATCTGCATTTCAGGGATGCCATCACGCAGTGAAAGCACAAACCAATCTTGACCTTCTTTAGTGTCTCCATAAAAGACAGCTCCCTCCGGGTCAAGGGTTCGAAACTCAAAGAAAGATCTGATGCTGTGCGTGAGAGGTAAAACATCTTTAAGTTTAACTGCTATTATAATTTTCCACACCTATAAATTAGGATTTAGAAAATGATCAACTAACCTCCTGATGTCAGAGAGGTTTGCACATGTTTGCATCGCAGGTGTCCATTTTTGTTGTCTGTGTGCAAGATTGATGGTTCCCCTGCCGGATATCTGTCTCAGGCATCCCAGAAAAATCAGAGAATGTTTTTGACATCATACAACAAATATCATGCAGCAGCCAAACTCACTCAGATTACATTTAGACAAATCTCTCGCACTCTCGCTAAAGGCTAGGTAAACACCAGCGTCTGAGATATGCCAGACAGGCTGCCAGTATAAATACTGCTGCCCGGGGCAAGAGTGGAACCAGGGTTCAACGAATTCAGAGTTGAATACGCCAGCCATGCAATGACTTTATCAGCTGAAGTTGCTTTCAGGGCTGCAATTTGCTTAAAATATTCACCACTGCTTTAGTCTGCTGTCGTTGGTTTTGCAATGGACACATATTTGTTTCACAATAATACAATATAAATTAGCGGACAACACTAATTAATTTTAAAAATAGGAAAAAATGTTCATTCATTCATTCATTTTCTTTTTGGCTTAGTCCCTTTATTAATCCGGGGTCGCCACAGCGGAATGAGCCGCCAACTTATCTAGTAAGTTTTTACACAGCGGATGCCCTTTTAGCCGCAACCCATGTCTGAGAAACATCCACACACACATTCACACACACACTCATACACTACGGACAATTTAGCCTACCTAATTCACCTGTACCGCATGTCTTTGGACTATGGGGGAAACCGAAGTACCCAGAGGAAACCCACGCGAAGGCAGGGAGAACATGCAAACTCCACACAGAAACACCAACTGAGCTGAGGTTCGAACCAGCAACCTGTTACCTACTTCACCACTGCCTCGCCGGAATTTTTTTTTATTATCAATAATGTGTAAATACTTCATATGTGTTACATAAGCAATATCACACAAGTAGCAGTGTGATGGCTGTATATCGGCACTGGTGGGAGGCGTACGTTAATGTTTCACCAGTGACTATATACAGCCATATCACACTGCTACGAGTTTGATATTGCATTTATAGAACAGTTTGACAGCATAATCGTGTATGTAATAAAGAAAATCAAACACGGGTCTAAAAAACATTTCTTCCGCTATTTATTCACATCTGCAGCTGACTTCAGAACAGCAGAAACCGTTGCTACTTCACCAACGTCACTTTAGAGCTAGCATTTGAATGATTCTCTAGCAAAACACATATAAAAAGTGATCACAAAAATGGTGATTTTGCTGACATTTTAAGATTATAAGGTTGAACAGCATAAAAATGACAGCAGTCTACAGAGATTTCCCAGTATTTTTCTGTTGCAATGGGGATATCACAATAATTAATTCAGAAAAAGCCAGAGAAAAGCAAACACTACCAGATTACTGTTGTGTTTGCAATAAGGAAAAACGCTAAACACATGCTGGCATTTATTCTTTCTTTCTTTTCACTGAACTAGCCTGCAGTAACAAAAACAGGATACGCATTAGAAACAAACAGATGGCCAACCAAAATTAACTCAGGAGTATACAATGAGTGGCCAACACAAAATACACACATTCCTGATATGTGAGTCCCATCTCACACTCAATACACTACAATTACTATGGTATAAATACAACACTACAACATACAAAAGAGAGAGATCGACTTGGAATGACATTTACCAGTTTTATAATGATTTGATCAGCTGTAGTTACAAAATATGCAGAGCTTTTCTCATCTAAGGGCTTATTATGCGCTCTCTGTCGCCATCTTGTGGATGGACAATGTCAAGCATCTTTGCTCTGCTCAAAGACAGTCTCTCAGAAATTATGAATATAAAAAATAGGCACTATCCTTTTAAATAAACTGCAAAGTTGCAATCTAAACAACTACATATTTACCTATAAAGCCTCAAAAGTACACCAACAGCAGCAACATTTATCAAACTGTAGAGTTTCCTCTGCTTGTGAAGGGTGAAGAGGGTGGACGAGTGCTGTTATTTGCAGAATATTGCACTTCTATCAGACAATCAGATTCAAGAACCAGACAGAACTGTTGTATGTATATACATAAATACATAACGCAATATATAATTTTTTTTTATCAAAACCAAATCAGGTAATCCTTTAAATATCTACATATGAAGATTGAAGAATTCAAAGTAGTTTAAAGTATAAAATGTTCTATAAATTTTAAGAACTTTTAAATTTTAAGAAAATTGTGTGTTATTTATGTATAAAATGTTGTAGAGATCATTAAGATGTTGTCTAAAAACTTGTAGCAAATATATTAAATTAGCTTGGTTGTTTTTAATTTTCTATTATAAAATCTGTTACTTTACAGTTAATCTAAATAAACTTACAAATAAGAATTTTAATTGATTAAAAAAATTGAAATATCTAAGCAAAAAGGGCACACTTTTAGGTTTCAAGGGTTAACTACATTAGTTAACATGAACTAACAATAAATAAAGCATTTATAAGTCGATGTTGAATTCTGAATTCACCGTTAGAAACTCAAAAGTTTTTCAAATATATTTTTATTGAACATTTTTAGTGCAAAAACATTTCTGAAATTTACATTGAATAATAATGTAATGTAATTTAAGTCCTGACCCCCACATGAAAAATATAATAAAAAATAGTTATAAATAAATTAAATCAAATAAAAGTTTTATTTTTTAACAATTTACCGTAAGCTAACATGAACAAATAATGAACAATTGTTTTTTTTATTATTATCTAACAAAGGCTTATAGTTGGCTCTACAAACCTATTGTTCATACATCATGTTTGCTAATGCATCTGCTGATAAAACATTTTTATAACCTTACCATATTTATTTATTTTCTTTTTTGGGGAGTTTGAGTTTTAAAATGTATTAAAAAATGAGGCAAAGCAAGTTTATTTTTTTACATTATTTAAATACATGACTTACAAGTCAAGCTTATTTAAATAAATGTACTTTAGTGTTTTGTGTAAATAAGGCGAATTGGGTCAGATTCTTCATTCAAATGTGTATTACCACCCTTTAGCTTTATGGTTAAATTAATGTTGATTAATTTACGTGGTTTCAGTGGTATATTTGGTAAAACACATTAATTGCATAGTAACCAACAAAGCACATTTGTGATTACTTATCTCTCATATCTTGTTTAAAGTAATTTATTTCTTATAGAGATGTTGTACTCACTTGATCACCTGCTGCTCTCCTGCACAGAAGAATCAGGCATGGGCATAACAACAAGATGATCACTTCCTTGAGATATTTCATTTTCTTTACCTCCAGAGATTAGAATGAATGAAATCAAGCTGGACGCCTTGTTTGAGCCAACTGCCGTCTGACCACCTTTCTCTCTCTCTCTCTCTCTCTCTGACCCATGAGAAGTGAGTAAACTCCAGTCAAACACACAAACTCCCCACAAGACCAGTGACTTGATGTTGACATCACAGAACCTGAAAATATTGATTTCAGAGATGTTTTTTATGCATATGTATGCTGATAACATGGGGATTTATTTGACCAAAACCATCTGTGTTCAATTGGGCACACAAAAAATGGCTGAAAGGTTATAGAGCAAACTGTGAGAAAAATAAGAGCAAAAATGAGACTCAAATGTATGTCATATAGGTGGGGAATAGGTATTAATGCATTTTTTCATAGTATGTCATAGTAAATATACAGTTTTTGTTTATTTCCAGTTTAAGCTTAAAAAATAAGCAGTATATGTAAATATAAATATAACCTGTAAAACATAACCTGATCAAATAATGTAATTATAAATAATGTAAATACTTTTATTTATTTGTTGCCATAATTATATTTAGGTTCAGAAATTGTTATTATAATTAAGAAGTAATTTATTTATTTATTTATTTATTTATTTTGCAATGTCTACTTTTACAAATTTGACACACACAAACCCCCGCAGAAATGTTGTTGCCTATATGTCATAAACAGTAGAGATGCATATAAATGGGCTACTATAAAATATATATATTAGGTTTCACAAGCTTTGAAGATTTATGCTTGTGAATTGTAGGTTACCTATAACTTTTGGCTGCTTTCAAAATGGCATAAATGATTTCAGAGTGCACTACAAAGGGAACGCAATCATCAGTCTGACGTTTGCTAAAGGTGAACTGTAAAAAATAATTTGAAAGCAAATTACACTTGAGAGAGAAAACTTTAAGCTTTTTTGATAATCATTCAATGTGTAGTGTTTGAAAGGAATAGGCCATAAAGGGGATAACTGGGAATAGAACACAACCAGGATTTATGCTTCTAACTTCAGCTCTAGAGGAGTATTTGCAACCGCACGTTTGTGGATGTTTATTGGAACAATGGATTTGGGAAACACTAAATCGCTGAATTATAATTGCAATGAAAGAACTTGCGACTTTAGTTGGGTAGTTGGATGGTTTTACTTTTATAATGCACTCAAATCCTCGCAGAAATGTTGTAGCCTATATGTCATATACAATACAGATACATTTAAATAGGCTAAAATAAATAATACAATTTTATGTAACCTATATTTTTGGTTTTCACAAGTTTTGGAGATTTCCGCTTATAAATCATATAGGTAGGTCACCTATAACTATTGGTATGAGCCATGGCCGTATTCAAAATGGCATAAATACTTTTAGCGTGCACTACGAAGGGAGCACAATTGTCAATCTGAAGTTAGCTATAGCTAAACTGTAAAAATAACTTTGAAAGCACATGAGAGAGATAGCTTTTTTATTAGTCATTTAAAGTGGAACATTCGAAAAGGTATGGGGCAGAATTTGGAATAGAACACAACCAGGATATATATATATGCTTCTAACTACAGCTCTAGAGGAGTAGTTGCAACCACACGTGTTTGCAGATGTTAATTGCAATGACGGATTTGGGAAACACCAAATGGCTTAACTATAATTGTAATGAATGAACTTTCGACCTTAGTTGGGTAGTTTGATGGTTTTACTTTTACAACACACTCAAACCCCCACAGAAATGTTGTAGCCTACAGTAGATGTCATATACAAAACAGATACATTTAAATAGGCTACTAGAACATAAAACGATTTTATGTACCCTATATTTATTTATTTTTACAAGTTTTGGAGATTTCTGCTTGTATTTCACCTCTAGCTATTGGTATAAGCCATGGCTGCGTTCAAAATGGCATAATTTCAGAGTGCACTGAAGTTCGCTAAAGCTGAACCATAAAAAAATAACTTTGAAAGCAAATTACACATGAGAGAGAAATCTTTAAGCTTTTTTATTAATCATTTAAAGTGGAACATTCAAGAGGAATAGGCCATAGGGGGGATAACTGGGAATAGAACTCAATCAGGAGCTATGCTTCTAACCGCACATGTTTGCAGATGTTCATTGGAACAACGGATTTGGGAAACACCAAATCACTATACTATAATTGCAATGACAGAACTTGTGACCTTAGTGGGCTAGTTGGATGGTTTTTGGAAATGCAGCCCTGGCAGTGATTGCACAACAGATGAACTTTGAAAGGGAACTAATGTTTGCTCATCCAGTACAGTGAAACCTTGGCATATTATTAGTGAGGCATATGTGTATGTGTGTGTGTGTGTGTGTGTGTGTGTGTGTGTGTGTGTGTGTGTGTGTGTGTGTGTGTGTGTGTGTGTGTGTGTGTGTGTGCGTGCGTGTGTGCGTGCATGCTTTTTTTTTTTGGTTTGGTACTTGGAATGTCTAAATCAGGACCAGTGAAGTTTTCGATCAATTTCAGACTAAACCTAATATTACTATGATTAACTGGAAGATGAGATGCAAGAAAAGTTTAAATACTTTCCACTGTTTTGTTTAATTATTTCATCATTGTGTCCTGACTCTTGGTCCATGAGCCAAAGAGCTGGAAAACAGTTTAAAATTATGCTTTAGGCTTTTACTAATCTCCACTCTTACCAATACAATACTAATACGCACCCTTTCAACAGTGGGAAAGTTGTACATGTATAGTTATATGATATAGTTGTATATAATCAAATTCTCTTCATTTCATCAGAAAAATGAAACTGTATTTAAAATGGAAGTTATAGCACATCTATATTACCATCTCTCATATAATTGATAAATTAGTGTTTTAAATATGTTGTATTTAATTTAAAGGTTGTCAGTAAAACCAAATGTTTCATCACATTATATTCAGATTAGTCAAGTCATGCAATGACCACAGCTCATAAGCTCACTACAAAAGAACATTACAAAAAAAAAAAACTTGATGTCATACATATTCCTTTTACTTAACCTGTAGAGATGTCTACTACAGGTTTAAATAAATAGTTCATGGAAAATCATTTGTACAGTACTTCAATTGTTTAATAGCGTATAGCAGCTAGTGTTTCCTCCCATAATGATAAACATCCAGTGAATGGTTAATGTGACTTTTTTCAATTTCATATGGCTCTTTTTACTGCATACATGCTGTAAAGTAATTAGTTAAATAGACTTCAGCATTCGTTTAGTTGTTCAAGCGTAAAACAAGATGAAAAGCCTTTAACACGCACATGCTGTCAGAATCATGTTAATGTATTTTTTTTACAGTGCGCAGGAAACTTTTAATTTAATACAGTGCTTCTTGTACAATTTGCTTCTTGTACAATTTGTTTATGTTGTATATCAGTCAGGCAGTGGAAATCTTTGATTTTAAAAGAAACTTTAAATGCGCCAATTTTGTAATGGCATGTCATTTACCGGAAGCATTACCCAGTTTACTGAAAAATTAAATGTGAATTTGACTTTTTTTATTTGAGGGTTAATTATCTTAAAATGAAAAGCTATTGAATTTAGTATTCTGGTCTTTGTTCTTCATTTGTAGCCCTTACTATTGTCCAATATAGTTTAACACTTTATTTTAGATCATCGTTAAAGAAAATTGTAATTTTAGTTAAATTCACTTCAAAACAGAGCCACAATTTTTTAGTTAATCTTTGTCTAAATAAAAAAGGAAAGGGAAGATGTAACTTTATTCATAGATTCTTCCCTAACTGGATTGAACCATGATTTAAAAAAAGGCAGGAACATACACCCACCATATTTGTGTACCATTACAACATTGGTAGATAAGATACAAAGATGTACTTTGAGGGTAATTGTCTAGTGATAAGCATTGTACCCAAATATTTTTTGCCAGTACATTGAAATCACATTAACACTTTAACTGCCTGCTCTACCAAATGGTTGGCCATATTTTGACTGTTTTAAATAAAAGCTGTTAAAGCCATTTAAGGAATGATGGTTTTAAATAAAGGTTTACACTGCACAGCATTGATAATTTACAAAACAAATCTAACGAACATAATCCTGTTACACTACTACACTTGATTTTGGTTTTATTGTAAAAAAGAAAACATGTTAAATGAGAATCTGAAATATTTTATAGCATACTTCAAAAATTAAAGATGATTTAGTATTCAAAAATGATTCATTTAGATTATGTTTTAAAAATAAATTGGTCTTACACTTCCTTCTTGTTCCTATTTGATTTTCATAGTATATGTATTCATTCCGGTACTTTTACCATAAAATGACATGTCAACCATTTGGTAGAGGTTTAAATTTGAGAAATTATGGGATGTGTTGAAAAAGATGCTATGAGTGTGTTAACTGACGACATTAGCAGTTAAGAAATGCAATCCAAAAATGTTTTTCTTGGTGAGGCAGTTATTTAAACCTCTGTAATTTGCACTTCTTGTCAAAACTGAACATACACTGCATAGTAATGATGGATTCAAAGATATTTTGCACGTCATCAGGTTAATACTTTATTTGTATGGTTGTAGTGTGGACAGAGGGAGTAAAGAGAACAAGAGCAAAAAAAAAAATGAACTGCAGATTGTAGACTTGAATTGGCAACGTGTGCCAACAAACCTCTGTATTAAATGGTCACAAAGTCAACAAGACACAAAAAAAGTTTTCAAACATTTCACGTCTTTGAAACTGCCCAAATATAATGTGGACCTCTAAAACAATGGCACAATATAACATTGTCACAAAATACCAGACGACTGAGTCACATGCCTACAACTATGACCAAGTGCAGAACATATGCAGCTGGTAGATTTGGATTGAAAATTGAAGCCTTTAAAGCATAGGTCTCAAGCTCAATTCCTGGAGGGCCGCAGCTCTGCACTGTTTTGCTCCAACCCTGATCAAACACAGCTAATCCAAATAATCAAGGTGTTCAAAAGAGTCATGAACACCTTCATTAGTTGAATCAACTGTTTGATCAGGGTTGGAGCAAAACTGTGCAGAGCTGCGGCCCTCCTGGAATTGAGCTTGATACTTATGCTTTAAAGGTTCTTTGTTCTAGGTGGACCAAGCTGATATTTTGTATTCATGTGTTGTTCAAAACCAAACATACTGAACAAATCTGGGATTATTTCAGTACACATGCCCCCCAAAAAGCTTGTTTTTTAATTGGTCTGTGCAAATATTCAGTAGTCTATCCAGATGCTGACCCATAAATATATATATATTTTTTAAAGTAGGACTAGTAGTAGTAGTAGTAATAGTAGTAGTAGCCCACACAGTCACAAGTGACCTCTTTTAAGCGTACTATCCACTGAATTTTATTGAACGTTTGCTGATGGATGAACAGGAACACAAGAACATAACTCATTTTGATGTTCCCCAAAAGTAAAACTTAAATAAAGTGTTTTATAGAAAATGGTATCACAATTTTGCTTCTGTAAGGTGCATTCAGATTATGTGCATATTCTTATTAGCTTATTTAAATAAAAGGAAATGCAAAGGCATCTTGTATGTAAACATCAGAATTTTAGATTTAGTCATTTTAACCAGTTACTGATTCAGAATTTAGCATTTTAAATTTGGGCGAATATGTAAATCCATTCAGAGTTAAATACATAATTTAAAAAAGGTCAGAAAATAATAATAAATGTATAAAGCCAATGTTATTCATTCTCTGAAAATAGTTGTTACATTTTCACCACAATTTGTACATTCGTTTACATAAATTGAACATCTGCTGCCAATGACTGGTACAGGTAGGTGACATAATTTACATATCTCTAAAATTCATCGAACATTTTTGTGGTGGAGAAAACACAGCAAAAAAGAACAGGTCCAAAATCAAACACAAGTTTGTTGGTAACTATCAAGGGAGATAGACCTTGTTTTGGTTTTTCCTTCACCACCACACACCCTTTCTCTCTTTCACACACACAAACACAGTCTTACAATGCGAACAAAAGGCTTGTACTCACACCCGAGTGAAGCTACATGATCCACAACCGTTCATTGCATTGTGTTTAACCCTCAGGAAATAAACAGTGCTGCGGCTACATTGCACAGTTTCACACTCACTTCAAAGGGAGAAGGTAAAATATCGAGAATCGACGGGGAAATGGAGGATTTTGGAATGAGAGCTGGAGATGGAAGGGTGGTGTTTGAAAAGCTTTCGTGATGCTTGGGGAAAAGAAATAAGGCAACATAGGAGTTTTTCTTTTTGGTTTTAAAGTTGAAATGTTGATACTGAGGGGTTAAAAAGTTTTTGTCAGGACGTGTCTTGAGAGAAAAAAAGCAGAACATAATGAAGAACCACTTATGAAGGTAAATGGAGTTTTGTGACAACACCAGAAGATACTGTAGAAGCAATTGTTGCTCATGCGTTGTGGTTATATTGAATCCAACTTCCTTGACATATCTCTATGACTACTGTATATATATATAGATATATATGTATATGAATACCTCATAGCGGTTCAGTTTTACATGTTATTTTTCAAGTCAGCATACAGAAATGATCTACCATACTGTCTTTATTTTTTTAACCTCATGACTAAATTACATTCATATTCTTGTGTACTTGACGAGCTTCGAGTACAAGCCTTGTCTCACTACCAAAATAGGAAAATATGTCAATCAAACATAATATAGTGTAAAACAAAATAAAAAAAAAACAAGAAAGAACAAGGGAGAGCTTAAGCCACTCCAGTGCTATAAGTCCCATAGTGCAGGCCCTGCAGGGAGTCAGAACCGACTGACGTCCTCTCCCTGTCTTTGCCAACAGAAACACCAACAGAAATGGTGGCTTGATTCTACGTAGTAGATTTTGTTTTGCTAAACCTAACATTCTCCAACTACCGCCTCTATTCTCTTTACAAAGGAAGCTCCGTTGTGCTAACATACTCCACGTCTACGCATTTCTCCACTTTGCTCCTATTTTAGCTCACGCTCTCACGCTATATTGTTCTTCACTTGGTTTCACTGTATCTATCGCATCTCAAATCAAGTCAAGTGAATGGAGTGTCTTTGGTGGACACCAGGGGGCAGTGGGGAGGAGAAGGCCACTAACATGAAGTCGACTGTTGCTGGAAGAGATGAAACTTCTGGCAGGAGTACTGGAAGTACACAGACTTATTTTATAAATGATCAAGGATTAATAGCCACATCCTACAAACCACACTATGTGAAACGGAATCTGTCTCTAGGCATAACATGGGCAAATGTAGAGTGTATTCTAAATCACCATACACTTGATCTTGTCATGATAACCCTGGTTAGTGAAGGCATCACATAATATGTTTTATCCATATGACATGTAGCTACACCATCAAGTTGCTATGCTATGACTTAAGAAAGAAGAACTTCATCTATGTTTTCTATTTACTGACCTATTAAGATTATAACAGCTTTCCCAGGAATGATGTGAACTTCCAAGGACCTGGCCAAGGCTGATGCAGCACGTATGATTTTTAAGTGTGCATGCCTACACCCCCAACACACCCCACAAATACACTTACACAAACCTGCAGGCACACATAAAGCCGAAATACTGGAAAACACATGACTGGAGTACTGATGTTGTAAGATATGACACTGAGCTACCCCAATTTCTCCATGCATTACCTCTATACAAATTCACACATTGTACACACTCATGCGCACACACATTAATGCTGCTGCATCTTCCTTCCCTGTGTGTTGAGTATGTTGAGCCACTTCAGGCGTAACATTTAGCGTTTGATGATAAGCCACCCTTGTATAAGCAGTATAATTAACACAACTATTATTATCATTATTGTTGTTATACTGTCCCTATTATGGGAAGCAGACAGAATTCATTTAGAAAAACACACATCCTGTTAGCTGTTATTGTTCACGTTATCTCTGATATCGTAATGGCTCTGAGAGGATGGAGATCCCAGCTTTATCAACACTACAGAAGAGGCAAAAGGGTGGTGTGTTGGAGGTGCATCTTGGCAGTGCCTAAAGGGGGCGTTATATTATTTGTTCTTCACCCCCTCATATCCTTTCTTCTTTGTCTTCAAGACACTCTCCATCATTCCACCACATCTGATTCCTATGAATCTCCATACATTTGCTGCTTTACAAAAAAGACACAAGAGCTGTGCAAGAGTGTTTGGTTAACAAACAGAAAAAAAACATAATCTCCACCCTTAATGGCCTTCTCTGCTCTTATACAGTATTCCCTTGCTGCCATTGTTTACTAACTTATGGGTTGTCCTGCTTTGTGCTACTGCTGCCGCCACTGTTGTATAGGCTGGGGTTCATCACTAAAGGATGGGGCAATGTGCCTGTTAAAGGGGCAGCTGCGGCGGCATAATTAAAAAAAGGCAAGAAGGGCAAGGGCTCTTTGTCCCCTGATGCCATCATATTTAGAGCCATTGGAAGGGCAGCAAGGTTATAAGGGTATGGCAGTAGCTGTGGGCCATACAGTAGGTGATAAGGGTCGGGGTAAAAGGGCAGTTTAGTGGAGTCAGCATGGGGTACCATTTTCCCAAGTGGAGGAAATGGTAGGGGTCCAGCAGGGTAAGACATCAGGATCTGCTCCTCCTGATTCTTACCAGAACAGTACCCTCCAGGAATAACCATTGGAAGAGAATACTCCTGCACAGGGTAGCCCGAGACCCTGTGGTGTTCTGTATGAGTACCAGAGGTGATGTCTTTTAATTCAGGCTCTGCTGCGGGCACTTGAGGATTTAGCAGGGCGGGGGAAGAAGGATCGATTATCCCAGCTGAATTTGCTGGCAACATAAGACCCTGTTTTTCTGAGTTGTGTCTTCCTCTGTGTGATTGGTTATGATCCAACTGTGGTCGCAACTGTAGGTCCAGAGGTTCTGGAGAGTGACACGTTGACTTTGAATACCTTTGAGAAAGACCTTTAGGAGTGGTTTGAATGACAGAGCATGTGGGAGATGGAATAGGACTGAGTGGTTCCTCTTTGGGCACTAGCAATGACACCTCCTCATTACAAGACTGGGCTTTTAAGATGTTGGATGGATGTTTAATCTGTTCATCAAGCTCCCTCTTTTTTGCCAGTGTTGTTGGCATGGATAAGTCTTGGGCTTGGCTGCTAGATTGAGGAAAGATTCTTAGATCCTGAGCATCTTGTAAATCACTGAAATCTTGATTTGGATTTTTGTCACAGTCTGTAAATGCATAACCTCTGCCTGTTTTTAGTGATATTGGTACAGATGGAGTTGTTTCTCTTCTAATCTGAGGCTCTGTCAGCATTTGAGAAACTTGGATTTGTCTGTTACTTGGTGTCTGGCTTCTTTTCTGCTGATCTAGTTTTTCTAAATTTTGCTTTTCTGGTGTCCTGTAGTCTAGGCACTCTGCACCATTCATTACCAAAACACTAGGGAGGTTTGGAGAAATGACGTTAAATCTTTCTAAAGTGGGGCTGTGAATAACTTGGGAAAACTGTGCACACCGTGGACTGTGAACTTTTTCATTCTTTGTCACCTTAGGGCTTTCACAATCTCTGACTCTTTGGTGTTCTTCCATCTTCTCACCCAGTTCGTTATCGGTGTTTTGACATTCTGGTTTGGAATAATATATGACAGACACTGGCTGTACTTGCTCACAGTTGGTGTCTAAACCTAAGCTTGGTATAGTGTCCACTGCAGGAGGTGTGTAACTTGGCATGTCTTGCTTTTCATGTGCATCTTCAACCTCTGTTAAACTCCCTAACTCATGTCGCTTGAGGTGGCAGTTAAGTGCAGCAGAGGTTTTGCAGACCTTATCACATTTTGAGCATGTGTATCTAATTAAAGGTCTCCTGCCCAAGCGAACTGGGCTGCCTTTCTCAATGGACCGTCCATTCACTCCATCATCATCAGCCACTTTCATTTCCACCTCACCTTTTGATGACTGTGAAGTGTAGAAAGTGGGGGCAGACAAGGGCTTGTTTTTGGGATGCTGACTTCTCTGATGTTCCTCTAGCTTAAACTGTGAGGGGAATGGAGCTCTGCAATGCATGCATACAAACTCAAACAGATGTGTCATTTCATGTTTGTCTCGTTTCCTTGGGCTAGAGAACCAGCGCCCACATGTTCCACACTCAGAGGCTTGATCTTCTGACCATCGTTGCTTGATGATAGAGGATGCTGTGTGTGTTGGATTAGGTGTAGCCTGAGGAACAGTTGAAGGGAGAGGGAGATTAGGCTTTCCATTTGTTCCCTTTTCTTTTTCCTTCTGTTCTGTTCTTAAAGAGACAGGGAAAGAGTGTGGCATTTCTTTGACTTCAGTTTTTACTGGATCACTAACCTCCTTCTGTTCTGTCTTTTCTTTCTGCCTTTTTTCCTCTCTCTCATCTGCATCTTCATCCTCAGCATCTTTATTCAGATGATTTTTCATGAGTCTTTCAGCTCTCCTCATAGGCCTCAGGGATCGTTTGTAGTGCATTTTGCGTTTCCAGGCTTTAGCTCCTTGTATATGAAGAGCCTTTCGCTTAGGTTTGTAAGAATAATAAGGCCTCCAAAGGTTGTCCTCTACATCATGGTCATTTCTGTCTTCCCTGACTTCCTGCCGGAAGAAGTATTTCCTCACTTTGGTTTTCACTTTAGAGCTTTTCCTTTTGGGCTCCCTCTCCTTTCCTTCCTGATTGGAGTTGCGATGTTTACGTTGGTGATGATGGGTGTGTCTTTGCTCTCTCTGTTTGTCTTGTAAGAGGTTACTTTTTTTAGGTTTGCTTCGTGTAGGGCTTTTGTCTCTTCTTAGATCTGTTTCTGAAATGCTCCTTTTGACAATTGCCTCCTCCCCTATGCGCACAGTTATCTGACAAAGTGGACCACTCCCTTTGACTTCTGATCCCACCGCTAAAGGTATTGTTTTACTTGAGTCTGTTTTATGGTGAACTTTTCGTCCCTTGTGAAGTTTCTCCGTTGGATGTCTGATTTTTGAGATCTCTGGGTCTGAACCGACAGCATTCCACTCCCTGTATGCCTCTGTGTGCTCTTTCTGGCTATGCTTTTTTATTGTTTTTTGATCTGTCTTTGCCAGTTGATGCTTTTCTGGACTTCTTTTTCTCTCTTCAGAGTCTGTCTTATTTCTGTGAACAATGACAGAGGAAGAAACTGCAGTGCTGTGCATGATGACTGAGGGTTTACTGCGTGCAAATGCTATGACTGAAGACACAGCTCTTTCTGGGCACTTTGGAGTTTGGCCTTTGTCGTTGTTATTACCTGATGGCCACAAATCTGAATCCTCTACCTGTCCTGCTTCTAGTGCCATATCTGTTTGTGGAGATGCTATTTCTGTACCCTGCTCTATGTCCATCCTGATGGGGAATCCCTCAGCCTCAGCCTTGATGTCTTGGTTTTGAAGATCTTTCAGGAAAGACTCCAATTTCTTTGTGTCCAAGGGTTGTGGAAGGCTGCCATCTACAGACAAATGCAGGTTATCAGTTGAGTCAGAAGTTAGTAGTCCATCAGCCATTGGCTGACTATAGGTTTTGTAAGGTCGTTTTAGGGATCGCATGGGCAGCAGGCGGTAAAGTTTAAGGGCATTGACCTTCTGCTTGTAGCCACCATTAGCTGTTTTTTCACTTGAGATCAAGCCTGGATTTATGCCATGGAAAGCCTTTTGGTGTGTTTTAAGGTTGTAGTAGGTAGGAAATGCCTCCCAGCAAAAGATGCATTGGTAGCGTCGCTCACCAGTGTGCCACACCTCATGTTTAGTACGATATTCAGCCAGAGCAAAAACCTTGTCACAGAAGTGACAGGGGTACTTCCGGCGCCAGGAATGCACATTGGAGTGTCGCTTCAGGCTGGACAATGTCATGTAAGAGCGCTCACACACTGAGCAAAAGTAAATAATATGTCCATCCACCACTTTAACAAAGTGATCGTCATCCCCCAGGGTATCCCCGCATGTCAGTGCTTCAGCATGACGGGCTGTAAGGTCTCGCACTTTCTTTGTGGGTTGGCCAGGCCTTGTTTCTTGTCCAAGCTGTTCTGGCTCTGCAGCCTCATCTGTTCTCTCCCCCTCCACTTCACCCTCCTCCAGGGGCTCTTCTTTGGGTGGCACTGGAAAAGCTGGCAGTCCTTGCCTGCAGGTGGCCTCGTGGGATTGCAGTCTTTTATTATGGATGAAGGCTTTGCCACAGTGTCGGCAGCTGAGTACTCGTCCCCCCCGATGGAGACGCATGTGGACAGTGAGGGACGATGCAGTGCTGAACAGACGGTGACACACCCCACACAGTAGTTCTGGCTTCGGCACTGCCCTAAAGGAGTCATGGAAAGATGCTGTGGGGTGAGTCAAGGGGGAGGAAGTTAGAGAGACAGACGAGGGCGAATGAGGAGGAGGAGTTGATGAGGAAGAGTGAGGGTTGATGCTGGGGAGAGGAAGGCTCAGTTCAACATGAAGGCTGTTTGCTTTGCGTTTTTTGCCTTTTGAATTCTCTGGGTCCTTTACACCTTGGTCCTGGTAGGCTCTTGCACTAAGGTTGAAAAGGATATGTGCTGTTTCTGTTGTTGAATGCTCTTTGTATCCATTATTGAGACTGACCCCAGCTGTTTCCTTTGGACTGTCCATTTTATTAGAGTGTTGTAAAGGAGATGCTGGGTATCTGGAACCACTACCATCAACAGAAACTGACAGAGATGACTTGCAGTTCTTACTGACTGGAGCAGTTAGATCGACAGGGAAGGAGGAGGAAGAGCATGGCAGACGGTCAGTTTTTGATGACGTTTTGGATAACTGTTTGTCTCTATATGTTTCCTCCATCCATGCCGTGCCATCTAAGCCATCTTTGCTATGGACGTCAGAAGAGGAAGTGGGGGGGGATGAGGAACAGTGCTTCTGTGCAGAAAAGCCAGGCAATCCTGCACTAAGGGGAAAACTAAGTGATATCCTTGTTGTTTTGGCACTATTTGCCTCCTCTGTGCCCTCTCCCATCCTGTCTCCTCTAATGTGCTTATTTCTGTGTTTCATTGGATCCTTGTTCAAATCCTCTGAGATGCTCTCCAAGGCTACAGTTGGTCTAAATCAGAGCACTAGACATTCAAAGGGTCTTTCTGTTGTCCAACAAGATCCTGGAAAATTCAAGACTCTGAGTGTCTGTTTTATCTCTATCTTTAGTGCAGAAGTTGAAGGATGGTGGAGAACAGAAGGTTCAGATCAAGAAGACTGTAGTTTAAAGATGGTCAAGCCCAGAGACGACAGCTCCTAGATGTAGATAAGACTCTGCATCTTTGATTATGTTGGTATAAAACGAGACGGGAATTGCCATGTATTGCACATTCAGCTCCAAGAGCGCAGTGCAGGTCTGGAGAGGGTCCCAGCCATCCTCTCCTGACACCATGACCCCGCTCTTAAACCTGCAACAGATTGGAAAAAAGTGGTTTTAAATTTCAGTTTTAATCACATGAAACCTTGTTCCAGTAGTATTATACTAAAAAAAAAACACATGACTTGTTCCTGGAGGTCTGGTGTCCTGCAGATTTTAGCTCCAACCCTAATCAAACACACCTGAACAAGCTAATCAATGTCTTACTAGGTATACTTGAAACACCCAGGCAGGTGTGTTGAGACAAGTTGAAGCTAAACCCTGCAGGGCACCAGACCTCCAGGAATGAGATTGGTGACCCCTGCTCTATAGGGTGACATATCATATTAGGTTTTAGAACAGACATACTATAAAATACAAGTTAGCATGTAATAAGCAGTCCATTATAATAACTATACACATGCAACTTATTCAGACAAGGTTGGTTGCAGTCAACTCAGTTTCCAAATTGGGCATCACAAAATCTGAAATTGTGGAAAGAATCTCAGCAATCAACCCCACTGAGTCACAGCATTCCCTTTACCTAATTGAACGCTGCTAAGATTTAATTAAGATTTCCCCAACAGAGTGTTATTTATAGTCAAAGTGCTCCAAATTTGCCTAGAGTGAAAAGGTACCAAAATATAGATGGCCTTTTGAACTGAAGCATCATGTATTCTTGATGCGGATTTTTTGGATGATTGTGTACAAATTTCAAGCAGGGGATCATATGATTCATACTGTTGTGAAGTTTGCTTTAGCAGAGACTGAATAGTTCTTAATGTCATTGCATCCATCTTTGGATGCTTATTTAAATATTTATTAAATTACATTTTTAACCAAGGTCTACCATAGAGAAAGATCATTCTTAGTTAGCACTAATGATGCGACACCAGAGAAAATCCCCAGTCATGGTTTTCTTCCTGCGTTTTAGCCAGGCAGGCAGGCAGGCCTCTGTAAAATTCCACAAGCAGCCCTGAACGCACTGAAACTAGGTCAGCACTGTTATTGCAGAGAGAGAAAGAGAGGAGGAGGGAGAGCAATGGAGAGAGAGAGACAGAGAGAGGTGTGGAAGAAAGCAAGATCCAGGCCTGGAGACAGGAACAGCCACAAACACACTCTAACACATGCACACATACACATAGGCAGTCAACAAGCTGCATGCATGCACACACACACTCACACTCACTCTCTACTCTCAACACGCAAGCACATTTGTAGGCGTGCAGGCACATATGAACCAGTCTGTCTGTAAACAAGCTGCCTGACAGCTAGCATTACCCAGCACACCGCAAATGCAGCTGCTGAGAGTGTGCTAAGGATGTATACCAGAAGACCTGTATAATAATAGACGGTATGCAAGAGTTCATTTAGACAGGAAGAGTTGCAAATTATTTAAACCTGTCCGCCACTTGTTGTGTCTGTCGCCCAATCGCATTAAAACAAGGCCTAAGAGTGACACCATTTTACATGGTGTTCGCATAGTGAATGGACAAACACATCTGCCACCCCCTCATTTTCTCTGTACGTCTGTCCCTATTTATCTCTCCCTCTCACCCTCCTTTTCTTTTCGTGTATGACGCACACACTGCCTCTTCAACAAACAGTCCCTGGCGCAAGAGGCTGGCCAAGCGTGACAGGGCCTTTGCCTCCCCTCTCTGACAGCCCCTCTACTCAAACATGCAGCCAACTGAAAGAGTTGGAGCTGAAGCATTAAGGTGTTGCATCTTGCAAAATGAAGCCTTATTTCGAGTTTATTTATATGAACGTTGATGAACTGACTCTCTCCCAAACTGAAAACAGCTATCAAGCCCACGTCTTCAGCTGGAACATGTCAGTTCTTCAGGTAAAGATGTTCAGTTTCAGATTTTCAAAACACCTTTTTGTTCTAATGCCAAACCCAACCACCCAAAAAAGCTGTCTTTGAAAAAGCTAATGAGCTAAGGTCTTGTTGGCTGTGCCAGTGAAAGAGACCATAGACTGAATGGCAGTAGAAAAGGGTAATGAGTGAAGGCCGCCTGTTTCCGTGTGGCCGTGACGGGGCCCACCAGGGTGAGGCGGACTGTGAAAAGGGGGCTGTCGCTAGATACTGAACTCTGCACAACCCCCTGCCAGAAACATGGTACAGCCAGCCAGAGGAGAGATGAGAGGTAGAGAAAAGAGCAAAAATGAGAAGTGAGCTGTTTTGGAGGAGCAGATAGGAGGATGGTCCGAGGATGTTTTCGTGGTAGGATTTCTTCACTCTTTGCCTCCCCCCACTCCCTTGAGCAATTCATGGTATCTTGGTGATTTGGCATGACTGGCCATGCTCCAGCTAGTCTGCCTGTGTTACACGCTGTGTTCGATATGGTTCACTAAGTAGAAATTCGACAAGTGATTCCCGTGAATCTGTTGCTGTAATATGATCAAGGACAACATTCTAAGTAAAGCAAAAGTGGAGGAAAATGTACATCACCAACAGAGTGAGAAGAATAAGTGACCTGGCTAAAGCCGCTTCCTCTAGATCATGTCTGAACCTGCATCCATAATGCTTCGGTTTGGTTAGAAAGACGCTCAGCCTTGCCATGTTTCCATTCTAAAGCTGATACTTCTGTTGTTTGAATATTCTAAGAACTTAAAACGAACGTGTGCCAGCCTTTAATTTCAAATATCCCATGCAAGTACTATTATGCAGCAGCTGAAAATACTTGATGCTGGCGTATACGCAACTCACTTCAGTGAGACAAGCTGCATGGCTTCTAACGACCTCTGACCCTATGGCCTTGTAGGGGCTGTTAATTGTGTACTACTCAATATGCTACAGAGGAAAAGACTGCATATCTGTAAAACTTTTTTCCAAAAAATTGTATGACCATTTTGTTATAACATTCATCTTACGTAATCCCGGATGCTGCTTTTAGGAAATAGGACCGTGTCCATTTTTCCAAGACGCTGCTTAGTCATTAATACTGAAGAGATCATTTTGTCAGATGCAAACATGACAAAATATAAAGTATCCAAATCCGTAAGAACAGTAATTACGATACGAGAACGCAAAGTATGAAGCTTTATTCTCATTTCACTTTAATCTTGGAGCGACTCAGCAACCCTAAAAAAGAACTGCGTGGTTCAGCCACAACAGCCGAGGATAAGGGAGACAGGCCTTGATTAGCGCGCACGCAAACCCCCCCACACACATACTCAGTTCTGGTGTCTACACAGAACCAAAACAACATCGATATGATATGAGAGTGGTACAGAAATGCAAGAAGCAGGAAGAGGTGAAGACAGCAAGATAGATCAGAGGAAAAAGTCTCTCCTTCGCGCTCCCATTCTCTGCTAGGCAAGCACACAACAAGACAACGTACCTCGAAAAACCTTCTGCTGCATCTCGGCTGCGATGTGTTCTCTCTCTCACTCTCTCACTCTCCCTCCCTTGGTCTGTGTGTCCTGGTCTGCGTGTTCCCGTGTGCGTGTATGAGTGAGAGAGAGAGAGAGAGAGAACACAGGGAAAGACGAGCGCGTGCACACAGACAGCGCTATGTAGAGGGCAGAAACGACTCTCTCGCACTCTGACTCTCCCCCTCCTGCTGCCGCTCTATCTCTCTTTCCCTCGCTCACTCTCACACTTCAGTTTGCAACTGACACATGATTCTGGGCTGTTTTTGCATTTTTTATCTCCCCCAGCCTCATACCCCTTACTCACCCGCACCCCTCCTTTTAGACTCATTCTAATTCCAACTCTCTCTTTTTATTCCAAATTTTTCTTTTTGTGTTCATTAGACACACACACACTTTCACCATGCAAAACTGTCTACTCTACATACACCAAGCCTGATGATAGCAAGGAAAGGGAGGGAGAGCAGGAGCGAGGGAGAGAGAGAATGAGCGAGAGGACGCCATTTAAGCAGTTTGTTACGAGCACTGCCAGTCCCCAAAATGGCTGAAAACAAACAGGAGCCATGCCAACAGAAAAAAAAGCTTGGCCATAGACACACGAAGGGAAAGAGATAAAGAGTAGGAGCAGGGAGAAGCAGAGAAGCCAGACAATACTTGGGTTAAACTTTTAAATAAGTGAGGTTGCCAAAAGAGAGATCAAAGAGAAGGGCATGGACATGCACTTAGGTTTCCATTTATTCTCTGTCTACTTCACTGACTAAAGAGGAGGATCTTTACGGCAAGAAACAGTCGAATAAAGAAGTAAATATTGGCAGAGAGGGCATTCTGTGACAGATGTGGCCTTCTCTGTGTTATAAATAGAATCTCGATGTACTTTTTGTCCTGCCTTCATTCGCCAACTTGTCTGACATCTCTTGGATTGATCCATCAAGCTCACTGTCAATCTATAATCTACATATAGGCGATAAAAAGTTCAGGAACCACCTGTTTTACAACTGTTTTACAGAAATAAGTGCTGTCTTGACATTCAGAATGATTTTCCACGCCCAAACAAACCTGTGGAGTGGGCAAGGCGACAAGATAAGGAAAATGAGAGGACGAATTTTGTTTTTCCCTCACACTTCTCTCTTCTTCTTCTGTCCACTTGTTTTTCATGCCCAAATTTCTGCCGAACAGCTCATTATACCCCCCGTCCTACGTTCCTTTCCCCCGTGCCCCTCGGTCCTTCTCTCTATTTTTCCTTTCTCTTCCGCACTCCTTCTTTTTCTCCTCTTTTGTATGCCAGCCCACTTGTCTCCATGGGAACTCGGTTTGGAAGGGGTGTTTTTCTTATGATCTCTCCGACTTGGTGGAACTTTGTCACTTTTCTCACACTTTTCTCTGATTCTTTTCTTTCAAGGGGTTTCTTACTGCGAGCTTGATTATAAAACTTTAAGTCTGCATGTTTGTGGTATTTCTCACTTAAAACTAGTTTAGGTAACCTATTGAAAAGATTCACCAATTGACAATGTGGTTTTCGGTTGTGAGGTGTTTGGAATTTGGAACAGTAGATTTCCAAGATACTTCACCGCAGGCCAGTTTTTTTAAAGCATGATGCCAGAAAACAATGGGTGTTTTATCACTTGGTGTAGATAAGGAATAGTAACTGTTGACAAGGAAGTTTTATGGAAGTGTATTTGATTTGAGGTGATTTTGGATAAGACTTGTTCCAGTCTATCAGTGTTAAACCAAAGAGGGATGTTTTAGTGATTATGCATAACAAATTTTAAATAATCATAAATGCAACAAATACTTGTACTGTGTAATGTGTAAGACCAACTGGGACTTAACAACTGATTACGATTGTTTATGATGACTTATTTAAGTGGTCAGCATTAGTCTTACTCTTTCAATGGCTAAAGCTTATTTTTTCTTGCATCAACATTTGACCATCTTTTACTTTTATGTTGTTTTCTACTGTATTTTCCGAACCCAAAAAATGCTCTGGTCCTTTAACAGGTTTTGTTGAAATCATACACTCACCGGCCACTTTATTAGGGACACCTTACTAGTACCAGGTGCTCTATTGGATTGAGATATGGTGACTGTGGAGACCATTTTGTACAGTGAACTCATTGTCATGTTCAAGAAACCAGTCTGAGATGATTCGCGCTTTATGACATGGTAAGTTATCCCGCTGGAAGTAGCCACCACAAGATGGGTACACTGTGGTCATAAAGGGAGGGTCAGCAATACTCAAGTAGGCTGTGGCGTTGACACGATGATCAATTGGTACTAATGCACCCAAAGTGTGCCAAGAAAATATCCCCCACACCATTACACCACCACCACCAGCCTGAACTGTTGATACAAGGCAGCATGGATCCATGATTTCATGTTGTTGACGCCAAATTTTGACCCTAACATTTGAATTTCGCAATAGAAATCGAGACTTATCAGACCAGGCAACGTTTTTTCAATCTTCTATTGTGCAATTTTGGTGAGCCTGTGTGAATTGTAGCCTCAGTTTCCTGTTCTTAGCTGACAGGAGTGGCACCCAGTGTGGTCTTCTGCTGCTGTAGCACATTCGCCTCAAAGTTGGACATGTTGTGCGTTCATAGATGCTCTTCTTCATATCTCAGTTGTAACAAGTTGTTATTTGAGTTACTGTTGCCTTTCTCTCAGATCGAACCAGTCTGGCCATTCTCCACAGAACTCTGGCATCAACAAGGCATTTGCGCCCACACAGAATTGCCGCTCACTGGATTTTTTTTTTCAAACCATTCTCTGTAAACCCTAGAGATGGTTGTGGGTGAAAATCCCAGTAGATCACCATTTTATGAAATACTCAGATCAGCCCATCTGGCACCAACAACCATGGCACGTTTAAAGTCACTTAAGTCACCTTTTTTCCTCATTCTGATCCTTGCTTTGAACCGCAGCCGATCATCTTGACCATGTCTACATGCCTAAATGCATTGAGTTGCTGCCTTGTGATTGGCTGATTAGAAATTTGTGTTTAAGTGGCCGGAGAGTGTAATTATTTCACTTAAATTTTGTGTGAAATCAAAATTTACTATGTTTATTTTGCTAGCACACATTTTATTCTCAAGGTGAACAGTACATCTTTGCAAGTTAATTCACTGAAAATCCTTCTCTGCTGACGGCTTTAGCCACAATATCCTCAACCACGCCCATTTCACAGTTGGTTTACAGCATTAGAGGGAATAATGCACAAAAAGAAAGCCCCGCCCTACTCAATATTCCATTTCAGTTGGTAGTACATCAACATATTGGAATAAAAGTCACAGCAATGTTCAGTTCATGCTGACTTTTTATCAGTAAGAGGGCTGTGGTAAAGAATATTGTGGCTGAGTCTGTCAAACTGATGTCAACAGAAGAAGGACTGCCACTCTAAACATGGATGCAAATAGTCAGATTTTAATTTATTATCAAAAAAACATTTGCATGGAGTAATTGTTCACCCAAAATAAGCATTGTTAATTTTGATTTCACATGTACTTTATTGTTATCTATACAGTTTTAAGAAGGAAAATTAAAGGATCAGTTGTTTCCAGTCTGGGCTATACTGCTAATCTGATGTAAACATGGATTATTTTACTGATAATTCACTCACACTGATAACTACCAAAATAAGAATTGAAAACATATTTGGATAAAAGCATCCGCCAAATTATCAAATGCAAATGTACTACGTATGTTTTATGACAACACTCTTTTAAGCAAATTCAAAAGTAGGCCAGACAGAGGTGGTCTTCAGGAACTGTCCTCTTGAATGAGCCATTCAGCTTCGCAAACAAGCTTTGTCATATTCCAAATGATTATATTTGTCGTCTGATTGTCTCTAATCTCTGTCTGCTGTGAAAATAGGTGGCTCAAATGTTGGCCTGCTCGCCGCTGATCAAAGGCCGTCTTTAACATGACATATGGATCAGCAGACACTAATGAGAGGGCAGTGGCCAGCTGAATCTCCACCGTAACAAAAGAGTCGGGACATCTGGAGCAAGCCACACACAGTCTCCTGGTGAGTTTTTGGGAAAAGAAGGGGGCCGTTCAGTGTCCGCCTGCAACGGGATAACAAATATGGCTGTGGGCAGATGAATGAAATGTCCAGTTAACCCTCTGATGATCAGCAGTTACTGGTGTGAGTGAATTCAGGACTGATCAATACAAATAACCTACAGTTGAAGTGAGAATTATTAGCCCCGCTGTTTATTTTTTCCCCCAATTTCTGTTTAAAAGAGAGATTTTTTTTCAACACGTTTCTAAACATACAGTAATAGTTTTAATAACTCATTTCTAATAACTGATTTATTTTATCTTTGCCATGATGACAGTAAATTGACTGGATATTTTTCAAGACAGCTTAAAGTGACATTTAAAGGCTTAACTAGGTTATTTAGGTAGGGTTGCTTAATTATGGGAAAAATCATAATCACGATTATTTTGGTCATACTTGTAATCACGATTATTCTAATCAGTTAAAGTCAAAATTATTTGCCCTTCTATGAATTTTTTTTATATATAAATATTTCCCAAATGATGTTTAACAAAGGATTTTTTTCTATAATATTTTTTCTTCTGGAGAAAGTCTTATTTGTTTTATTTCCACTAGAGTAAAAGCAGGTTTAAATATTTTGAAACCTATTGTAATAGCTCAATATTATTAGCCCCTTAAGCAATATATATTTTTGATTGTCTGCAGAAGAAACTACTGTTATACAATGACTTGCCTAATTACAATATTTAAGCTTTTGAATTGCACTTTAATCTGAATGCTTGTATTTTGAAAAACATCTAGTAAAATGTTATGTACTGTCATCATAGTAAAGATAAAACACATTAGTAATTAGACATGAGTTATTAAATCTGTTGTTTAAACTGTGCTTTAAGCATCTTCACTGTAAGAAAAAGCTTTACAAAAAGGCTAATAATTTTGACCCTAAAAACTGCATTTATTCTAGCCAAAATAAAACAAATAACACTTTCTCCAGAAGAAAAAACATCAGACACACTGTGAAAATTTCCTTGCTCTGTTAAACATCATTTGGGAAATATTTTTTAAAAAATGTTAAAAATTCAAAGGGGGGCTAATAATTCTGAGGGGCTAAGAGTCCAGTTGTACGAAAATGTGCGATTTTAAAAAGGAGGCGTGGCACCTGCACCTCTAACCCCAACCGTCATTGGGTGATGAGCAAATCGTACTAAATTGTATGAATTAGATCATACAAATTCATACAAATTAGCCACTAAAGCAAAAAGTTATAAATTGCTGTGAGATTGCGTTGGAAATTCAAGAACAGTAAGGGCCCTATCTACTCTATTTAAACTCTTTGAGGCATCTGTATTTATTTACACATAGCAGTAATATTTCTTAATATATTTTTGTTTATAAAACAAATTAAATTCTTCATCCTTGTCTCTTTTTTCTTATAGTGTAAAATCTACTGTTGCATCTGGTAGTAACCATGGTTTAATTACTGCTAAAGGTACAGTAGGACTAATATTTGTTTGACTCACTTCCATTTCTGTTGCTTTTTTTAAACACTGGCCATCCAAAACTTTTATTTACCCTTCTCTCCGTATCCCAACATGTTTTTTTAAGTTATTTTGAAAAATGTTATAAACCTGTAACCATTGACATTAATGGTAGGAAAAACAAATACAATGTAAGTAAATGGTTTCAGGTTTTCTGCTTTTTTTATATATATATTCAAACTTCAACTGATTTGTACAAACAAAGGGTGCAAATGACGACAGAATTTTTAGTTTCGGGTGAACTATCGCTTTAAGTTAATATAATTCTGATTTCAGTGGTATTGCAATAATTTATTTTAATATTTTTTACTTGGTTCTAATTGTTCTTTTTTTCTTATTGTTTTAAAAAAATTATTTGTTCAATTTCGTAACTCCAAATCCAAAATATTGATAACTGCATACATGATTAAATCAAATTAAATCAAACACATATGATTGGCAGTGCTCTCGCCTCATTCTGTTCCAACACCATGAAGTAACTATTATACTTGGATGATTTCTGGTGTTATCTCGTGTTCTTCCTCCAAGCACATCCCTGCCAGAATGGAGATTGCGCTGAACGTTTTTAATGAAAAACTCTTCCAATTGCTTTCCTTTTTGTCTCACACTGATCAAGTATTGTGCATTTACACAACATCCCTGTTCCATGAGAGTGTTTTTAAAATATTGTATGCATTTTCTTTATATGTCATACACTGTAAAAATTCTTGCTGCCCAAATTTAGTTTTACTTGAGTCAAGGAAATTTTATAGTCTTCTAAAATTCTATCAGTCAAGCTGAATAAAAATATTAAGTTAAACTTTTATCACTTAAAATATTTAGCTGAAACTAGATTAAGGGCGTACAGTTGCCTTGAATCATGCCAAAGTACGTTTGTCCCCCCTCCCCTCTCCCCTGCTGGCTTGCACTCACTGCATTTTGCCTTCTGAGCCAGAGCACGCTTACATCATCAATGATGTGACTGTTCAGTTTAACAGGAAGAGAAGAGCTCTCGCTCAGCACAGTGGAGATTTAGTTATATCATTTTGTATTTTGTTTGTGATGCTGTGGTACACAATCAAATATTTTTTGACACTCATAAATTATAATATAAGTCATCGTGCTGCAGAAGTTAGGAGGTTTGCTAAAGGTGACAGCTGACGTGCAGCGAGAGGTTTGCATCTTTTATAAACTATGATAGTTCGTATTCATTGAAAAGTAAGAATGATTAATAAATACATATGAAACTGTCCCTTAAAAGTGACATTGTGTCTTTAGTTTCGGCTCAGGTGCGCTTTGCCTTCACACTACAGATGTGCCTCGCCAAAACTCAACCAAACCTCGCTCTGGCACACCTCTTCCAACCGCACCTGCACTGTAAAAATATCCATAAATTAACAGTTTTCTGTATTTTGTGATTCATGTTTTTTTATATTTTTTAATGATTTTACATTATCCATTGCTGAGACTGCAGCTCTGCACAAGACATTTGGCCAGCAGAGAAATTGAAATGGTCAATCCTAATTGAGTCTGGTTCTCTTGAGATTTTTTTTTTTTCTTCACTTATGCCAATAGGTAAATTTTTTTTTCCTCGTCGCTGTCGCCACTAGCTTGCGTGGTTTAGGATCGGTAGAGGCACGCATCGATGGATTTATTCTTCAGTGTTTGGACTCTCAGTAGTGATTATTAAACCACACAGAACTGAGCTAAACTGAACTGAACTTAAACACTAAAAACTGAACTACACTGTTCCAACTTACTATGATCTTTTATGCGAAGCTGCTTTGACACAATCTACATTGTAAGCGCTGTACAAGTAAAGGTGAATTGATATGAATTAAATTACTGTATGCTCATGCATAATGAGCTTTGGTCTTTCTTTTCACAACTTTTAACATTAAAAAAGTTTAAAAAAGTGACTTTTTTATGAACATTTTAATATATATTGAGTGGTTGGTGTTACAAATTGTGTTGCAAAAACCTTAAACTGCTAGTACATTTTCTGTTTTATTACAGTTTCATTTATTCATAAATTATTTCTTATACATAATATTATTTCAAACTACTGAAATGTCAATAAAAGTCACTTTGTTAAGCTGTAGAGTTAAATGTTCAACATATAAAGTCAACAGTGCAGAGATATAAACAGACGGAAAACACAAAATAAGGAAAATCTTAATTAAAAGATATTTTTTACAGTGTGGGTCGATTCAGAGCACTGACACACGTCAAACAAACCACAAACGTACCCAGATAGCCTAGTGTGAGTGCACCCTAACTCATTAATATTAAAGTAACATTTGTTTTCATGACTTTTTATGATTTCATTTTTACAGTGTATTCCAGGACAGTTCACAAAAAAAAAGGTTAAAAGCTGTGTTTGCCAGTATGTTTACCTTTAAATATACAGTAGAAACCTCTACCTCTTGTCTCTTTTTTTATTTTATGTTAACCTACCCTATGTCATTATTTTATAGTAAACACACCTATGTTTCAGACCATTTGTTACACTATAACACAACTATAACACAAATGTGAATCCGTCTAAAATTGTTGAATTTTTATCAAAAGGAAACCTTAAAAAACTGTTTTAGATTTTTATCTTATATATTATCATCATTATTATTATTTATGAATTTTACCTTGTGTATTATTTATTTCTGTTAATGACTTTTAATTATTAGGACTTTTTTAAAAATATTGAAAAGTGGTATTTATAAAATGTGGTGACCTTGATCGTTTTTTTTTTTTTTTTTTTTTTTTGCCATGACATAGCCATAAAAGCTGAAATGGCAATAAAATTTAATTTCTCTCTCTCCAGAAGAAAAAATATTATAGGAAATAATGTGTAAAATTCCTTGCTCTGTTAAACATCATTTGGGAAATATTTAAAAAGAAAACAAAGTGACAGGAGGACTAATAATTTGGCCTTCAACTGTTTGTTAAGGAAACTTACTGTTAACCAAGTTACAGATTTTTTACTGAAACATTTTTTACTGCTTTTATCGTTGAAATCATGGCCATTTTTAGTGTTAGCACATTAAACAGTTTCAGTTGTTTCATTGACTTGCCATTAAAATCCAAAAAACAAATTAAAATATCTACAAAGTCATCCTTATGCTTTATGAACTATAGAATAGAGCCATTATAAAGAGATTTACTGGCCATTTTCCTTGTAAAAAAAAAAAAAAAAAAAAGCTTGGCCTATTTCATTGTCAATGTCACACAATCATGTTCCTTCAGAATTGAATGGAAAGCCTTTAGCTTCAGCGGCAGAAGGCATGGAGAACATTAGTGTTGAAGATCTCAGGAAATACATTGACACTATGCCAGTAGATGTGCTTCTGTAATTGCTCCAAAAGGTGGAGGACACACCAAATACTAACGTTAACGTGTATAAACATAGTACAGCTCACTTCATTATATATTTGTTCTGCTTAGAGAAATCATCTGCAAGTTTCATGAACATTATGAAGAAAATCATGTTCTGAAGGCCAAAAAAGTCAATGATTTCAAATCTGTCAGGTGTTAATCATTTTGGTCACCGCCACCATCTCTATTTATAAGTATTTGGAATGTTTGTATATATTTTATATCTGATTACATTTTGAAATGTACCTATCAGAGGTGTGGAAACCTCTTATACTCACTAAACCATTTATTTGATCGTTTTCTATTTGTTAACATACAATAAATATAAAAATACACATTTAAAATAACATTTAAATTTGTTTTTTTTTACAACATGACTACTAGTTTTTTGTGTCCTTCAGAAATCATTCTATATATTTATTTGCTACTCTGTTATTATTATTGTTCACTTCTGTATTTTATTTTAAAAAGTTTAGTTTAACTTTTGGTTTATTTTTAGAATCTGAAATTCCCAAAAACTTCTTAATGATGATCTAAATGGTGCGAGATTACAGCTTTTGAATATTCAATCTTTGTCCTGTATTTTTGTGAATTCATTCTTTTTGTAAAATGCACCGTTCTTGATTCGCTCTTTTTTTTTACTGAAAAAGCTTTTCAATGTACAATAATATCATATTGATGCAAACAGTTTAATCTCTTTGTATGAAGACTTATTTTTCTTAAAGAGTTGGTTCACCCTAAAATTTAAATTCTGTCATCATTTATTCATGACATGTAAAAACTCAAGGAAATGAGTTATGGGTCAATAGTTCTGTGTAGAGAACAAAATCTCTAAAATGCGATTAAAAAATATCTTCGTTTGTCTTCTGAAGATGAACAAACATTGGTTTGGAACAACATGTAAGTGAATAAAACTGTAAGTGGAGAATTCCCCTTTTGGGGTGAAGTAACTCTTTATTGCTTTATATAAAGAACATAACTGTAGCCCTAATGGATCCCATCTTGTTTCTTCTAATAATTAAAATGCTTCGCATTTATACCATACATAATTTAATCATTAAAATGAACCTTTGTTAAAAGCCGCGTATAAAAAAGTTCTATAAAAATCCATCAAAGGTCTTTTCATTGTGTAAATTGTCAGAATTTTCATCACATTTTTTAAAAATTTAACAACTTCTTAATACTTAATGTTTTGGAAAAATGACATGCTTTTGTATGAAAATACATTGAAATACTTGATCTTTCACAAAGTTCTTTCACAATTTACAGCTTAATTGTTTTCATTTACCATTCACCCTCAGACATAAAGGTACTGCGAGCTGTCACTGGGATGGGACCTTTTCAAAAGGTACAAATTTGTACTTAAAGGGTCCATATTGGTACCTCAAAAGTATATATCACCACATAAAAAATTTAAAAGGAACACTTTTGTACGTTTTCGATACTAATATGTATCCTTGAGGTATTATTATGAACCTTTCAGTTACAAATTTGTAACTTTTGAAAAGGTACCACCCCAGTGACAGCTCGCTGTACCTTTATTTCTGAGAGTGTTGGTGAACTATCTTTATTATCAAAATAAAATAAACCATGTTTCAACTGTTTTTCTCCATACACTCTCAGAAATAAAGGTACAGGAGCTGTCACTGGGGAAGTACCTTTTCAAAAGGTACAAATTTATATCTGAAGGGTTTATAATGGTACCTCAAAGGTACTTTTTAGGTATATTTGGGTACTAGTACGCCCCTTTGAGGTACCACTGTGGATTATATGGGTACAAATATGCATCTTTTGAAAAGGTACTGCCTCAGTGACAGCTCCTCTTCCTTTAATTCTTTATGAGAGTGTAGGGTGAAATTTAGTGTCACCTCTCACTGACAAAGGTGCAGAATTTGTCCCATACATGAGCTCATTTGTCCTTTTTTGACTGTTATGACATCATGGTGAAAATAACCCATCGAAAAAGGCTTTAAGACCAAGCAAAATCCTCAGTTGGGTATCGCTTTGGTGCAAGTTCAGCTAATCAGCTTTGGCCAATGCTAACAAGATTTTTCATAAGTCAAACATCCAGCTGTTCAAGAAAACACACAACCATGACATAAGAGCAGTCATCTTTTGCTACTGTAAGACTTTTATTTTTAATCTTGGATCTTATTCTTGAAACAAAAAAATAACCAAACAAAAGGTGTGAGGCACCAAAAACATACCATATTAAAATTGATTTGCTTACTATTTTAGATAAAAATGTCAAAAAGTTTGGTTATAATGACCATCAGGCAAGCTAATTCAGAATAATGCTTAAAATGTCACTAAAATGCAGTATTTAAAACTCATAATTACGTAGAAAACACCAAAAAAGGTGTATTATTGCAAAAAGGTCCACTTTTTAAAAACAAAGAACCACCCCTTTCACCAGGCTGGCTACAGGCCTGATAGTTTATTCATTCATTCATTTTCTTTTCGGCTTACTCCCTTTATTAATCTGGGGACGCCACAGCAGAGTGTACCGCCAACTTATCCAGCATATGTTTTATGCAGTGGATGCCCTTCCAGCGGCAACCCATCACTGGGAAACATCCATACACACTTATTCACACACACACACTACAGACAATTTCGCTTAACTTCACCTATACCGTTTGTCTTTGGACATGTCCTTTTAAGAATGCAAAATTAGTGTGAAGGGTGGACACATGCTTTTGCTCACCTTCAGAAGCAAGAAAACATGCTTCACAATGAAATGTGCATTCCTAGTCTATTATTGTTAGGCAAGAGAAGGTATGAAACTCCTGCAATCCATACGTGGGTTGATAAGTATTTGGAAAAATCAGGGATAAACTGTAATTGAAGTGCCATTTACTTTAGCACTCTGTTTTATTTACATCTTTTTTGCATCCCAACATTGACATTAAGCATTTTTCTTTCACAGCCATCAATCATAATGATAGGTTGTGCTGATTGTCATAAGTCTTAAATAACAGTAGAGTTTGATGATTAAAATACAGGCTGGGAAACATTTCTGCTTGGTGAGCTTAATTTCGCAAAAAGTTACTTTACCGTTTACAGTCATTACGATCTTAAAAACATGTCATTACGCTGCCTTGGTAGTTTTTTTTTAACCAAACAAGCATATATATGGAGCCTTGTGATTACTAAACTGGAACAAAAATGCTTCCTGAGAGCTCCTGATCGAAGCAGAGTAGTTCATTTTCTGCTGAAGCCTTCAGGAGCACATAGCCTCCATCTAGTGGTCACGATGAGCGTTTCAGCATATCTTCTGCAGTATAAAACACAACTGTCAACTTTATTAAATGAAATGAGTGTAGATAACTCAAAATGTACTGATAGTTAATTTTACTCATTTAAAGAGTTTTGAGCTCAGCGTTGAAGGTAATAAGTTAATGAAATACCTCATTACTTCAACTTAAATAGAGTAAGTTCACAGTACTCATATAGATTGTTTTTTAACTTAAATGGTGTGTTGCAATCGGTTTCCTCAAACGGTTTGAGTTGCCTTAACTTATTATGTTTTACAGTACTCAGTTGATTTGAGTTCTCTTCATTTATTGGGTTTTGCTGTGCTACAATTGCTTCATTTACTCAAATGGATTAAGTTCACAGTACATATTAGTATTCGTTTTTGAATCTAAATGGTTTGTTGCAATCGATTTCCTCAAATGGTTTGAGTTACCTTAACTTATTGGGTTTAACAGTATACATCATTCATTTTCCTTCGGCTTAGTCTATTTCAGAGGTCACCACAGTGGAATGAACCACCAACTATACTGGCATATTTTTTTATGCAATACATCACTTTAGCATCTCTTGAATATACAAATAAATGACATCTTAAACATGAAAGACAACTATAGATATGATACTCAAATAAAACTAGTGGTATTAAAACTGTATTGAAGATTGTGTTTTAGTTTCTAGAATAACATTGCAATAATAATATCCATGCGTGAGTGTAGCGATAGGGGTTGCATATTTATATTTACTTAAGCTTTAAATAAATTTATTATTGCCTTTTTATGCACCAAAAATTGTTTTAGTTCTAATTTTAGTTTGAGATATAGTTTGTAATCTGTTTTTTTTTATTTTTATCAAAAGGCAGACTTGAGTCTCTTCACTGGCTTAATGAATGTAATGATTCCAGAAGGAACTCTAAAAATGTGAAGCACACAATTGCGTAACTGAATTATTACGCTGTGAGCCACAAGGTGGTGCTGCAAGCCAATTTAAACTATTAACACTGCCTGAACAACTGCTCACGTTGAGATAAAATATTAACCCCCTAGCGGTCATCATTCCACAGGTGGAACTTTTATTTATTATGTCAAAACCAAACGTATATTAACAAACTATATATAATATGCATATATTTTTTAAGTGTGGGCTCCAAATCTGCGTTGACACTTAAGCAAGTAATGTGTAAACTTATGAGAATACATAACACAAGCTTTGTAGCAAACATTACTAAAGTGGACAAGGTAGTGTGCTGTGCTTAAATGAATGTACACTGCAATTATTTGTTTCACTTTTTCTTTATTTACAAAAAAAAAACTAAACACAAAATTATTAAGTACATAAACAAACTATTTTTGCAACAGGTAAAAACATTAAATGATCCACCAAGAAAAACTTTCCATTCACTTATATCAAAACGTCAAAACCATTTTGTTAAAAACAAAAGTATACTTTAGCTATAAAAAGACTTGATAATGGGGGAGAATTACAGTGTTCAACCACTTTTTTATTTATTATTCACCCTAAGACATTTGTTCATCTTTGGAGCACAAATTAAGATATTGTAGGCCAAATCTGAAAGCTCCTACATAGACAGCAAGGTTCTCAACTAGTTTAAAGGTATCAAACAGTTTTTATGTCTTTAGTGGTTCGATCAATGGTATTGTAACGCGACAAGAATAATTTGCGTCAACAAAACAATAACTTTATTCAACAGTTTCTATTAAATGTCAGTATAGGGTGCACATTCATGGGTTCATGTTTTACTTAAAATATCTTTAGTTTGTAATCCTGAAAATAAATGAAGGTGTCGGGAGATTGGAATAAGGATGAGTAATTAATAATTTCATTTTTGGGTGAAATTAAACCCAGAATTACAGTTCTGATATCACAAACGAACCCTTATAATGTTGTTCAAAACTCAGATGAACACTCATGGAGTAGTTGTAAATATTAGGCTGTATAATGGTGTTGGGTAGTGGCCTATTTATTTAAGCTTCCATAAATCCATCGTAAAACATAAAATATTTTTAAATGATACATTCAAATCACTGACTTGCAGCAGCTGCTGAATGACTGTTCCATAACAACTTCTTGGCTGGCTTGTGAATCTACGCATGTCAACAGTATTGTTGTAGGACTCAGGTTCAAACAAATATGGTTGTGCAAGAAAGTCAAGCACTTCTCTTACAGTGAAATTTACTGAAGCTTTTCCATGTGCAACTACTTACTAGGGTAATCGTGATACCGTTAATTGTTCTTACGATACTATAACAGCTGAAATATCACAATATCTAGTATTGCGATACTGTAATTCAGAACTCAAATATAAAGAAAACTGTCAGAAATACTATATTTTATGTTATAATAGGCCTACTTGAATGCAAGTATTATTTGCACCCCAAATTCTTCTCGTTTATTTTATAGATAACTGACCAAAAATACATTAAAATAAAGATACAAATTATGCCGAATGAAATTTGTTACAAAAGAGCATTTTTTTTCTAACAAAATTGAGCTATATGAAGTTTTCAAAACTTGTTTCAATGTCGCTTTTTTGGGTTTTTCATCTTTTAGTCTTCTCGGGTAACAATTCAAAGTAATTCAAAATTTCACTTTGTTAGTCGTTCTTTTAAAAAGATTGTTGCAGTCAGTAAAAAAACACATTAACAGTAACAGAAATGAACCGATTTAGATGTGCGTTCAAACTGAAGCGTTAGAAAACATGCAATAGGCTACCATAAAAGGTGCGAATTCTACACAGTTTTGCAACCTTAAAGGTCTCCACAGACTATTCAAATAAAATGGTTTATTGTTGCACAAACATGTGAGCATTTTAGTGACTTTTCCACATGAAACATTATCTATTGTGAATAAACCATTAATGACGATTCTACCGTTTACAAACTACAGTCGCACCACCAGTATTTTGGAGCCATAGTATTGCGATACTACCGTAGTACCCGTGCAACCCTACTAGTTACAGCCATTTAGTTATCTTCATTCCTCTATTCTTACTGGAGCTTCAGCTACAAATGAATCACATGCCATACGTCAAGTCAAAGGTCAGCCAAGTTGTCACTTAGACCAGTTGGTAGCCACAGGAAATTAGCTATTTGAGTTTCTAATTTTAAAAATGTAAATGTCAGTTTCAAAAACACACTGATCCACTTCATAAGACATGTTAACCCCTTGGTGGAGTATAGGTTAGTTTTACAACAGATTTACATGCTTTTAGATGATTCACCAAAGGGCCAGTACACAAGAACAGTATACAGCATGGAAGAGCCAGGATAAAACTGAAAACTACTCCAACTGTGTTTGTCTAACAGAAAAAAAGTCATATACATTGATGTAGGCCTAAGGGTGAGTAAATTATAGAGAAGGTGTCATTTTGGAGTGAACTAACACAAGACTTTCAGAACACAAAGACATTTTAAACTAGACATCTTTAAGATTTTCACTCATCATAGAACATGTGCTGCTATTGATGCGACAATAAAAGTTATTTAAAGTCTATTTGCCCAAAACACTTGACGCATCGCTAAAATAAAAATACATATTAAACAATAGTTATCTTTTGACGACCGGCTGTGAAATGTAATGAGCTTTATTATTTTATGAAAAAATAGATATATGATGAAGGGTCATAGTTTGAGATCTGGCACTCATTCGCTATCTTTCTTTTTTTGGATTTGTTAGTACTTGTTCAGTCTGTCAACCAAACCATAAAGCAGTCATTATGATTGTCAATTTGTGCATGTTATTTATAATTTTTAATTTAAATAGTTGTTTAGTCATTATAGAGTGTGAATTATGTGTGCTGTTTTGTTCTTTTGTAATTTCGAAACAATGATCCTGCATGTTGTTATACAGGCTCAATACAGTATAATTGCATTGTGTACATTTTCTATAATTTTATTTCATTTTTGATACTTATTCCTAAATGTAATATTTTGTTTATAAATTAATTAACATTTGCATTATTATTTTAGTGGGTGTATTTGGGTAGATTATAAACAATGCATCTTTTTTCCTGCTACTTTTGTATAAGTTTCCTAAAAATATTAAACAAAAACATTCTATAAAAACATGAATCTGAACTAATTTAACGGTTTAATACCGGTGTTCTGAATAAAAAGATGCTCATATGATAAATAGATTTAATTTAGCTTTTTATTCATATAAACACGACGCATTAAAAGTGACAGCTAACCCCTAATGACATTGTCTTTTACTTTCTCGTCATGATTTACATCAGGTAACAGGGATGCCAAAAAAATGTGATTCATTGTATATTCCATACGTTGAATATAATATCTAACATTTGTGCCCCATTATAAAGGTCTTGGACAACACGAGGGAGAATGATGACTCGTAAACGATGCCTTCAATTAAAACTAAGGGTCATTAAACTGTTACTTTTGAGACTTTTTTTTCTTTCAGCATTCCTGGTGAAAACATGAGTAGAAAACAGAATTGAGTCCTCCATGTTGTATCGACATGCACGCCACACAACTATACAACCATGAACTCGCCTGATTATTTTGTGTACTGAGAGAAGTATATCTAAGAGGAAGAATTTTTTTTTCTATGTACTGAAAAAAACAAAGATGCTGTCTGATTGAGACACTGGCTCGTATTAGTTTAGTGAAGGGTTTTTACGCAGAGCATAATGCTAATGTTAGCTAGCTCGCTTCACTTGAGTCTGGAGTTACGCAACTCGGCTTCCCTCTGCCCTGTAAACCCGCCCAAGTACACAAGCACAGACTCCATGTTTGTTCGTCTCACCGCCACTGTACCGCCATATACGTGACAAGCACTCAAAAACATACTTCTCTTGTATTATTTCTAATCAAGTGTCTAAACATCGATCATTAGATCGACTTAGACAGATCTTGACGTGACATTGTAATACTATCGTGCAAGAAACCGTTTTGACTTGCAAATATATTACGACAAAAGCTACTTTAAAAGCTTTAGAACCAATAACTAACTTAATTTCCATGAAGACAAACCAAATATGTAATCAATAATCCTGATAAAAGAGGGACTGTCTAACAGTGAGTCGACTGGGGTTTGATAACGTAACTTACATGAGCTCAACAAGCTCTTACTCCTTTATCCGATTAGCTTTGTTGAGATGAACGCTATAATCCAACTCCTCGAGTATAAAATACCATTCCTACTAAATCGATTGATCTTATTAAAGATTCAGAAACTAATTTGTTAAAATGTTAAATGTTAAAAAAACATCAGTGTTCAAAAATGTAATGTTAAAATACATGACTATCAAGCTTTGTGCTAACAGGCTAATAAGAACGTGATACGAGTAACACAATGTAATAAACAGCCACATCTAATGTTACACTGAAACTACGTGAAGACAAGACAGATTTCAGCGAAAACAGCCTTTTAAACAAAATGTATAAAACAATCATGAATGTTGGCTTTAAAAATTACAAGTGTATTTCTTGCCTGTATTACCAGTTAATTACCGTAAATTACAACATGTATAACGTTATACTTTAAACCCGTAATTCTACCTAAAAGAACAGTTAAAAAAACTATGTAATTTAACGTACTATTTTCTTTCTACACTTCAACAATATATACTTAATCCACATCAATAACCAAACAACGCTTAATTATCCTAAATAAACCCAAATACTTATAGCACACATTGACATTGTAAGTTACAAACTATAATTTTTTAGGAAACGGTGTCGTAGCCGTTTGATCTAGTGTTGTTTAATGTTCCTCTTCCACAAAGGATGGCGGCTACAAACTAACATTAGCAAAAGCTCAGCAGTCGCTATGTAACATCAATATACATTACCAAGCTTTCTTGACTAAGTTACACTCTTCACATGCGACAGTATTTAATATACTATACTATAAAGTTATATCATTTCGCAATAATGGTCTTGTTAATATGTATATAAAGACAACAAAAACGTATGCTAGCGCCTTTCTGTCGAATAACATGGCCTAAATGTATATTTCATTTTTTTCCCTATTTACACAACTACTATAACGTTATAATTTTCACATTGGTTTCAGAAAACATTAAACATTTAAAACCATAACGTTTCTTGAATGTGTTTTCATTAAAAATGTACAGTCCGAAGCCTTAGGCTTTCAGCGGAGTTTCCAGCGAATCATACCGAGAAAAGCGCGTGCCGTCCAGCCATTGTTTTAACTCGACCTCGTGGATTCTTGCATTTTCCCGTAAAACCCAAATAAAAGAAAAAAATCGTAATAAATAGTTCGGTGAATAATATTAAGCATACAAAATAAAGTCTAAATCAGTATTTTGAATTAAATAAAAATCAAATATAAAACCAAAATAATGTTGTTAATCCTCGACGGTAGGGGTAGGCCTCTTGCACGAGCTTCTTTTCCAGCTCTCTTAGCTGATCCAGAGCGAGACGGACGGAACAGCACGGGTTTTTTTTATTTTTGCTCATGGGGTGAAAAAATACCAGTCGGGTAAAATCGGCAATGCTCGTAAAGAAGGCGGGCAGTACGAATGTTATTTGACCGCCGTCAAATCTGGATTACAATTGGCCAAATACTTTAGCCTCATGAATAATAATAACACGTCTGACGAATAACGTTTCACTCTCACAAAATCTGTTTAATATTCAAATATTTCATGCACAATGACCCGCCCTAAGTTTGTAAGACCCTATAAAAACTTTTCATACGACTTGTCCCGCCTCCGCCTACACAGGATTCGCAGGAATCCAAAGCGCGTGACTCCATTGGCTCTGCGTCAGATTTATTGAATTTTTCATGAGCAGCGGCTTCACGGCCAATAAAGGCTCAGCAACATCGATTTATAACCCTCCCTCTGACTGTTCAGCCCCTGCCAAAAAGGCTGTGTAAACCTGTAGCAAAGCGGGCAGTCTATATAAAGACGTGTGAGAGCGCTTTGCTCTCAGATGCGCTTAGAGCGCACTGGAGTGTAGATCGGGGAAAGGGAAGGGGAGTGTCGGAAGCGACAATAGCTAGTATATAAACACAATTTTAAAAAGCACGTTGAATACCAAGCCACGGTGGGCACTGGGAAACCGCCATCGGACAGGTTCCGGTCACCATTGGGTGCCAGGAGAGTCTTGGTGGCGTTTCAGACTGGTGTTCCTTCTTACAAAGCGGCGTGCCGGGGGAGGACGCGTCTCTTTGAATAGACAGGATGCACGGACCGCCTTCCAGCGACAGCGCATGCCCATTGCGCCTCATCAAGAGAGTGCAATTCGGCGTCCTCAGCCCAGATGAACTTGTAGGTTTTGCTCTTGGAAGCTGGTATTCTCTTCATTCTTTGAGTATTGTTGTATTACTCAAATCATCCTCGTTTTAAGATCCTATTAAATACTTCTGTTAACATACATTGTCTTCTGTGAGCTTGTGTTTTGCTAACTTAGCCGGCTAGCCACTTCTTCCTCTAGTAAAGAGCATGTGTTTAGAAAGTTGAACAAACACTACACGAGAGTCCAATTTCTTTACCAATTAACAACACGACACGGAAGGCTTTATTTGGAGTTATACATTACAATTTACATTGTTTTTGTAATGTTTATGGTTTGTTTACTCGACTTGAAAATTTGAGTCACATGGCAGACCCTGGCTTGATCAAGTTTCCACATTGTCCCCCGTATCTCCCTAACTGGCAATAAAATGTTTTATGTGCATGAATTAATTCAAAGAGCTCAAATAAGTTCATTTGATGACATGCACTTATGATTTGCAATAAATATAAAGCATATGGCATATTTCTCAGTTCAGCTGTGGTGCTTTTTATGAGCAATGAAAGTAACTTATATTTGGTGTTTATTCATAACTGTCATCCTTTTAAAAATTATAACTGTATCCTAAAATATTTTCTATTAATACTAGTTTTAGAAATTTGACAATTGGTATTTTTCTGTGCAGTGTACTTCGAGTAACCCAGTTGTGTGACCATTAAATGATTTTGTTTACATGTTTAACTTGAGAGTTAAATGTCATCTGGTGAGGGATTCATATTTCGTTTAAAAATGATGCTCATTGCAAAGTCACCAGCCTTTATGGTGTCGAGCTTAAGTATTAAAGTTTGTTTTCAAAGAAAAGTATTCTTACTCTTGTGAATCATTTTGTTATTTTCAGAAACGGATGTCCGTTACCGAAGGGGGCATCAAGTACCCTGAGACCACAGAAGGAGGACGCCCTAAACTGGGGGGACTCATGGACCCCCGGCAAGGGGTTATTGAAAGATCAGGCAGATGCCAGACATGTGCAGGTGTGTTCATATATCTCGAAATGTATCTAATTATCAATATTTTTATACTTGGACAGTTCAAACTCATTTTTTTAATGTGACGATTAATTACGTTAACATTTCTAATCAATATACACTTTTTTTTTGCGCTTCTTTTAGGTAACATGACTGAGTGCCCTGGTCATTTTGGCCACATTGAGCTGGCCAAGCCGGTCTTTCATGTTGGCTTCATCACAAAGATCATGAAGGTCCTCCGCTGTGTGTGTTTCTTCTGTTCAAAGCTGCTTGTGGATGCGGTATGTCATTTCCTGTTTTGTTCAGTAATTCATAGTTACCCATAGTTGTTTCTATTTTAGTTTTTTTTATGGTCCGTGTATTTCTGTGCATTTTTAAATGTAAATTTTGTTTTATCTAGAACAATCCAAAAATCAAAGACATCCTGACCAAGTCTAAGGGGCAGCCTCGCAAGCGTCTGACCCACGTCTATGACCTCTGTAAAGGCAAAAACATTTGCGAAGGTGGAGAGGAGATGGACAACAAGTTTGGAGTTGAGCAGCCCGAGTCAGAGGACATCACCAAAGAGAAGGTACAGTCATACATGGGCCAAGTTTAACACACTAATGCGTTTAAAGCTGTTTTTTTTTTTTAGCTTACTCCCCTACTGTACAAAAACAAATTTTACTTTACTGTCCTGCTTTTAATCATTCCAGAAGTTTTTATGAAATGAACTCAAAGGGACTTAGTAAAGTGACACCAATCATATTTAATTTAAGTATTCAATTGTTTGATTTTTAAATTGTATTTTTATTATTGAAATGCTTTTGCCATGAAAATAGCCTTTGTTGCTGACATAACATTCAAAAATACATTACTTTTACTGTACGTCTTCAGGGTCATGGAGGCTGTGGCAGGTACCAACCACGCATCCGTCGCTCTGGCCTGGAGTTGTATGCTGAATGGAAGCATGTGAATGAAGACTCTCAGGAGAAAAAGATTCTCCTCAGCCCTGAACGTGTGCATGAGATCTTCAAGCGCATTGCAGATGAAGAGGACATAATCCTGGGCATGGACCCTAAATACGCCCGTCCCGAGTGGATGATCGTCACAGTGTTGCCTGTTCCCCCTCTAGCTGTCAGACCGGCTGTGGTCATGCAGGGCTCTGCTAGGAACCAGGTTAGTATTTCTTTGTAGCCAGAGGGAAAGTGGGCAGGTGTACCGCAAGGGTTAGTACTGATGACTGTTAGGTTTGATTCAATTGTATGTTTTCACCTTCCACCAGGATGATTTAACACACAAGTTGGCTGACATTGTCAAGATCAATAACCAGCTGAAGCGAAATGAGCAGAGTGGAGCAGCAGCTCATGTTATAGCAGAGGATGTCAAGCTGCTTCAGTTTCACGTGGCCACCATGGTGGACAATGAACTGCCAGGTCTACCTAGGGTAAGATTTACAGTATAACTCAGATGATGTTTATACACTTTGTAATGGTTATATGCTTATTAACTGGCATGATTTGTTAATGTAGTAGTGTTTATTAATGTTTTGTTAGTGATTGTAAATATAATTTATTGTAAATATATTTATTGTAAATTTTAGGTAGTTGTAATTGTGTAAAAGTAAAAAATGCAGCCTTGTCTATATAAAAATAGATGTTAGAATGCAATGTTTTAGTTTTTTACTTTAAGTGAATCAAACGTTTTTTGTTTTTTTTTTACCATGATTTAAAGAAGAGACACACACTGTCTGGGTGGCCTTTTATAGAATATTAATTTGACAGATTTAAAGGCTTTTCTATTTGGGTTTCTATTCGCAGTGCAGCAGTAATATACTAGTTGCAATATCCAAAATAAAAAAGTCAGTGTCATTTATCAGTATCATATATCATATCAAAGTATAAACATTCGAAAATATTTATTTATGATTTATAAAATGCAAAGATTTCTCTTTATAAACTTAGTTTGTTACATTTGTCTTAAGTTTAAGTAACTTACAAGATTTAATCATCATTAAATGGAACACTTGAGTTACTTGATTGTAAGATACTTAAAACATTAAATGATATTTTCCTTGCTTTTAATGTGTACAGATTAGTATACCCCTAAAATGCTGTTTACCTCAATACATAAAACACAAATTTGTTATTTGATATGGTTACATTTAATAGCATTTTGGTCCACTGAATTTAAAGTTGATGGGCCTAGCCAAGAGATTAGGACCATTAATTCAATATTTGTTAATTTTTTTTGTTTCAGGCAATGCAAAAGTCTGGTCGGCCACTGAAGTCCATCAAGCAAAGGCTAAAGGGTAAAGAAGGACGTGTCAGAGGTAATTTGATGGGGAAGCGTGTGGACTTCTCTGCCCGAACTGTCATCACGCCTGATCCTAACCTGCAGATCGACCAGGTTGGAGTACCCCGTTCTATTGCAGCAAACATGACCTTTCCTGAGATCGTCACACCCTTTAACATTGACAGGTACTATTAGAAATATATAATTCTCAAAGTATGCTTTCTGTAAAATGGATGTGATTGATAATTTTTTTTTCCACCTTTAACAGACTTCAAGAGCTTGTGAGGAGAGGTAACAGTCAGTACCCTGGAGCCAAATATATTATCCGAGACAACGGGGACAGAATTGACCTCCGATTCCACCCTAAACCAAGTGACCTTCATCTTCAGATAGGATACAAAGTTAGTTTTGCCAGTCTGTTGCGGTGGTTCATCAAAGTGTAGAGTATGCAACAAGCTTATTTGTGACCTGTTTTCTCTCCTTAAGGTTGAGAGGCACATGTGTGATGGGGACATCATTGTGTTCAACAGACAGCCTACGCTCCACAAAATGTCTATGATGGGCCATAGAGTTCGAATCTTGCCTTGGTCAACATTTCGACTCAACCTCAGGTATGCTGCAATAAGACTTGGTCTCCCTGATTAACAAAGACATGGGCAGGAATTGTATTGTAATGCATTTGAATTGAATAACGATTGCAAGTAATTATAAATACAGTTGATGATTTTGTTTAACAGCTTTGTTATTAAAATGACTTGATTATATGATGGTAACAAACATGTGTAAAGAGAGAATTGCTTTTATTTCTAGTGTGACGACCCCATACAATGCTGACTTTGACGGCGATGAAATGAACCTGCACTTGCCACAGTCTCTGGAGACCCGTGCTGAGATCCAGGAGCTGGCCATGGTGCCTCGTATGATTGTCACACCACAGTCCAACAGACCTGTCATGGGTATTGTGCAGGACACACTGACAGCTGTGCGCAAGTTCACCAAGAGAGATGTCTTCTTAGAGAGGGTGCGTTGACAACACAGTAGGGCTGAGTCAAAGAATCCAATTAGCTGTTAGAAACTACAGACATAAAAGGTTCATGCTAACAAAGTGCTCTTGCGCTTTATTTTAGGGTGAGGTGATGAATCTCCTCATGTTTCTCTCTACATGGGATGGCAAAGTGCCCCAACCAGCCATCTTGAAGCCTCGTCCCCTCTGGACCGGCAAACAGATCTTTAGCTTGATCATCCCTGGCCACATCAATGCCATCCGCACACACAGCACTCATCCTGATGAAGAGGACAGTGGCCCTTACAAGAACATCTCCCCTGGAGACACAAAGGTGCAGTAGTGTAGCCCAAGCATGGGCATATTTATGCCGTTATTTTTTATTTTTATATATATATTTTTTTTTGATTATTCACTTAATTTTTTGTGTATTTTTGCAGGTAATTGTGGAGAACGGTGAGCTGATCATGGGGATCCTGTGTAAGAAATCGTTGGGAACCTCAGCTGGATCACTTGTCCATATCTCATACCTTGAGATGGGCCATGACATCACAAGACTCTTCTATTCCAACATCCAGACTGTGGTTAACAACTGGCTCCTCATTGAAGGTAAAATAAGCAAATTGAGTTTGAAGGTTTTTCTCCTAATCAGGCTGATATTAAGTTCTAATCAATACGGTGTTTGTTCTTTTCTTCTTGTCTGCTTTAGGTCACTCTATTGGTATTGGAGACTCCATTGCTGATAAGGCGACATATCAGGACATTCAGAACACTATCAAGAAAGCCAAACAGGATGTGATAGAGGTGCGGTGGCATTGTTACTAAATATCAAGGCTCTGTTATAAGACGCTTGTGCACATGTTGACTTATTTTTCTGCTTCTGTTCTGCTCACAGGTCATTGAAAAAGCCCACAACAATGAGCTGGAGCCTACTCCAGGTAACACTTTGAGACAGACCTTTGAGAACCAGGTTAATCGCATTCTGAATGATGCTCGAGACAAAACTGGATCCTCTGCCCAGAAGTCCCTGTCAGAGTACAACAATTTCAAATCCATGGTGGTGGCTGGTTCAAAAGGGTCCAAAATTAACATTTCTCAGGTGAGAGCAGTCTTCCTTGTTTTAATGTTTAAAATTTTAATGGGGCGTTCATTGCCGACAACTCAATTTTAACCCTAAACCAGAAATGAGACTTTCTAAAAATGTACATGCAAATATTGTCAGATATCATAAATTTTGGTCTTTTATGCTTTTTCTGTTCACCCGTTTAGGTTATTGCTGTGGTGGGTCAGCAGAACGTTGAGGGTAAGCGAATTCCCTTTGGTTTCAAACATCGCACACTCCCTCACTTCATCAAAGACGACTACGGTCCTGAGAGTAGAGGCTTTGTGGAGAACTCTTATCTGGCCGGTCTCACACCAACTGAGTTTTTCTTTCACGCCATGGGAGGCAGAGAAGGTCTGATTGATACAGCTGTCAAAACTGCTGAGACAGGTAATGGGGTCTAAGCTTAAACCTTTTTCTGTAACACAAATTTCCAGTTTTAAATTTATATTATATGAAACTGTCAAAATGTCATCAGGTTTGTCTCCATGATTTTAATTTTTCTACTGAATGTCAGGTTATATTCAGCGTCGTCTGATCAAGTCTATGGAGTCTGTTATGGTGAAGTACGATGCAACAGTCAGAAACTCCATTAACCAGGTTGTCCAGCTGAGGTATGGAGAGGATGGGCTTGCAGGAGAGGCTGTGGAGTTTCAAAATATGGCCACTCTTAAGCCATCGCACAAAGCCTTTGAAAAGAAGTGAGTTTTTTGCATACATTTTGACAGTTAAGTATAAATGTCCAGTATTTTAAATTATATATAAAATGGCTAAATTGCCCTAAATCAAAAGGTTTAAAATTGTTATCACTTGTATCGTTTAAGTCATTTTAGGTCTTTGTTGATAGCCGATAGCGAGTGCCCACGTGATGTATACAAATGTCACTGATTCAACTGTCCACCTCTTTTTCCAATCACACAGGTTCAAGTTTGACTACGCCAATGAACGAGCTCTCCGCCGCACTCTTCAGGAAGATGTGGTGAAAGATGTGATGACCAATGCTCATGTCCAGAGTTCTCTAGAGAGAGAGTTTGAGAAGATGAGGGAAGACCGAGAGATCTTGAGGGCCATTTTCCCCACAGGAGACAGCAAGGTCTGTAACATTAAGCACCATCAATGCCCAAACACATGAACATCATTGGATATTTTGTAAATGTCTGAGGTGTGCAAATATAAAGACACAAACTGCTATGTTTTCTATAGGTGGTCCTACCGTGCAATCTGGCCAGAATGATCTGGAATGCTCAGAAGATTTTCCGCATTAACCCTCGGGCACCAACTGATCTCAACCCAGCACGGGTTGTGGACGGTGGGTTCAAAACATTGGTTTGTGGTTTTAAAAATCTGTAAATGTTAGATTTATTGTTTGATATCTTATGATATCTTTATTTTGAAATATCTTTATTTTAACATGCACTTTAAGAGACTGTGTCTGACTGGGTCTCCCAGCTAAATAAAGACTTTGTGCCATCTATATTAAGCCTGCTGAAGACTGATCCCTATAGCTTACTGCTGGCTTGTGGCAGACCTGTGCAAGCTGATTATAAAGTCTCAGCTTTTGCATCATTCTATACATTGACTAAAGCAAAACAAAACATTTGCTCTATTGTTATGATAGTTCATTAAATTTTCCTCTGCTTTTATTTTTGTAGGAGTTAAGGAGTTGAGTAAGAAGCTGGTGATTGTAAATGGCGATGACCAGTTAAGCAGGCAAGCCCAGGAGAACGCCACTCTGCTTTTCAACATCCATCTGCGATCAACCCTCTGTTCCAAACGAATGACTGAGGAGTTCCGTCTTAGCACTGAGGCCTTTGATTGGCTGCTGGGAGAGATTGAGACCAAATTTAACCAATCCATTGTAAGTGAATGCATTCTGAGTGCAGCTGAATGTCTGCACCTGGATAAATTGGAAATATTGAGCAAAATCAAATTGATACAATTTTAAAAGTGCCTTCATTGACTGACGCTGTACATTTTTCTTTTCCGTTTACCTCAGGCTCACCCAGGTGAGATGGTAGGTGCTCTGGCTGCCCAGTCCCTGGGAGAGCCTGCTACTCAGATGACCCTGAACACATTCCACTACGCCGGTGTGTCCGCCAAAAACGTCACTCTCGGTGTGCCTCGTCTCAAAGAGCTTATCAACATCTCCAAGCGACCCAAGACCCCCTCCCTGACTGTCTTTCTACTGGGCCAAGCAGCCCGTGATGCAGAGAGGGCCAAAGATATCCTGTGTCGGTTGGAGCACACAACCCTGCGCAAGGTCACTGCCAACACAGCCATTTATTATGACCCCAACCCTCAGAACACTGTGGTGACTGAGGATCAAGAGTGGGTTAACGTCTACTATGAGATGCCTGACTTCGATGTGACCCGAATTTCACCCTGGCTGTTGCGTATCGAACTTGACCGCAAACACATGACTGACCGTAAGCTGACTATGGAGCAAATTGCAGAAAAGATCAATGCAGGTGGGTCTGATATTAGTGAATAGACATACTTCTAACACTTTTAACGGGCTATCAAATTTTAATGCTTGTCTGTGTGTTAGGATTTGGTGACGACTTAAACTGCATCTTCAATGATGACAATGCTGAGAAACTGGTACTGCGAATCCGCATCATGAACAGCGACGAGAACAAGTTCCAAGAGGTGTTGTAATTTAACATTTTTATTGGTGCATGAGCATAACTGTCTACTTTCTCTCAATGTTGAATTCGAAATCTTGTCACCAGGATGAGGAGGTTGTAGATAAGATGGACGATGATGTCTTCCTTCGATGCATTGAATCCAACATGCTGACAGACATGACCCTGCAAGGCATTGAGCAGATCAGCAAGGTATACCTCTTTTGGCAGTTTGGCTTCTATGCTGTCTAATACCCGACAGTCCGTTTGGCAGTGCAGGCTTGTCATAAATGACACTTGTATGCACTTCAGACAGCTAATTGGTACCCACCTGGATTATAAAGTGACAATTGGAAGGGCCTACTGTTTTGTGGATGAAATTTAAGTTTCTCCCTCTCTACACTGTTAGGTGTACATGCATCTTCCCCAGACGGACAACAAAAAGAAAATCATCATCACAGAAGATGGAGAGTTTAAAGCCCTGCAGGAGTGGATCCTGGAAACAGATGGAGTCAGTCTCATGAGGGTCCTTAGTGAAAAGGATGTGGACCCTGTTCGGACCACCTCCAACGACATTGTGGAGATTTTCACTGTAAGAATTGTGCTGGCCTGTCTAAATGTTGTGATATATTTAAGTCCTCAGATCAAACTTAGAAATTTCTACTCTTGGCCTGCAGGTTCTTGGTATTGAGGCAGTGCGTAAGGCTCTGGAAAGAGAGTTGTACCATGTCATCTCTTTTGATGGTTCTTACGTTAACTACCGCCATCTTGCCTTGCTGTGTGACACAATGACCTGCAGGGGTCACTTGATGGCTATCACTCGTCATGGTATCAATAGGCAGGACACTGGACCACTAATGAAGTGCTCTTTTGAGGAGACGGTAAGGTCGACAGTTGACTATTAAATGTTTTAAAGTGGCAGCCAGGATGGTCTTGTAAATGTCTAAATAATTAAAAATGTAGGTGGACGTGTTGATGGAAGCCTCTTCCCATGGTGAATCTGATCCAATGAAAGGAGTATCTGAAAACATCATGCTCGGTCAACTGGCTCCTGCAGGCACTGGTTGCTTTGACCTGCTGTTGGATGCTGAGAAATGCAAATATGGCATGGAGATCCCCACTAACATTCCTGGAATCAGTGTTGCAGGACGTAAGTCAAACTTATTTCCAGTTTTAAATGCTCAAACTAATCCAAAGTCGACTAAACCTTTCATTTAACCCTTTTCCACCACAGCCACAGGCATGTTCTTTGGCTCTGCCCCCAGCCCGATGAGTGGCATGTCTCCTGCCATGACTCCCTGGAATACAGGAGCTACTCCTGCATATGGTGCCTGGTCTCCCAGTGTTGGTGAGTGAAGTTAAATAAGGGTTTTTTATGGTTAACCTTATTTAGTTATCTTTGCAGAGTCAATTTCACACCCATTTCTTTTTCTATATGCAGGAAGTGGAATGACACCTGGAGCTGCAGGCTTTTCTCCAAGTGCTGCATCTGATGCCAGCGGCTTCTCACCTGGATATTCTCCTGCCTGGTCCCCTACTCCTGGCTCTCCAGGATCGCCTGGACCAGCTAGCCCATATATTCCATCACCAGGTTATATCACTCTTCATTTTGGTCTCGATTTAAGATTAATGGGCATTATTTGTGTAAACTGCAAACTGACAGGTCTCTAATGCCCTTTTTTATTTCTTCTGCAGGAGCCTTGTCTCCCAACTACTCTCCAACCTCTCCTGCTTATGAGCCTCGTTCTCCTGGTGGTGGATACACCCCACAGAGCCCTGGTTATTCTCCGACTTCTCCATCTTACTCTCCAACTTCACCATCTTATTCTCCCACCAGCCCGAACTACAGCCCAACATCTCCGTCCTACTCTCCTACATCACCTTCCTATTCTCCTACATCGCCGTCTTATTCTCCAACATCTCCAAGCTACTCTCCGACTTCACCTTCTTATTCTCCGACTTCACCATCCTATTCGCCAACTTCACCATCCTATTCACCAACATCTCCTAGTTACAGCCCCACATCCCCCAGCTACAGCCCAACCTCACCAAGTTACAGCCCCACATCTCCATCTTATTCTCCTACCTCTCCATCTTATTCCCCAACCTCCCCATCTTACTCTCCCACCTCCCCAAGCTACTCTCCAACCTCCCCTTCCTATTCCCCAACATCTCCAAGCTACAGTCCCACTTCACCCAACTACACACCCACCTCCCCCAGTTATTCCCCAACCTCTCCATCTTACAGCCCTACCTCACCTTCCTACTCCCCCACCTCTCCCAATTACACACCCACCAGCCCCAACTATTCCCCCACTTCTCCTTCATACTCTCCCACTTCTCCATCCTACTCTCCATCCAGTCCTCGCTACACCCCACAGTCTCCCACCTACACCCCAAGCTCACCTTCCTACAGCCCGAGCTCTCCATCCTATTCCCCTACATCTCCAAAATACACACCCACCTCTCCCTCCTACAGTCCCAGTTCTCCAGAGTATACTCCAACATCCCCCAAATATTCCCCTACTTCTCCAAAGTACTCTCCTACATCGCCCAAATACAGTCCCACCTCTCCAACCTACTCCCCAACTACGCCCAAGTACAGCCCCACTTCCCCAACTTATTCTCCAACCTCTCCTACCTACACCCCAACCAGTCCCAAATACTCCCCTACCTCTCCAACTTACTCTCCAACTTCACCGAAATACTCTCCCACTTCCCCCACTTACTCTCCCACTAGTCCCAAGGGCTCCACTTACAGCCCCACTTCTCCTGGCTACAGCCCCACCTCTCCAACCTACAGCCCTGCCATCAGCCCAGATGACAGTGATGAAGAAAATAACTAAAGATTGTTTGCGCCGGGCTTTGTCTGACTTCCCTGATGGGCAGTTTGACCCTAGGATAAAGACTGAAGGAAAGCCATCCAGCTGTGATTCACGGGGAAGGCTGAGCAACCTGGGCTCCCATCCTCTTGGTTTCTCTTTTGGACTTCTTGAACTGTTCTTAATTAGCCTCACTAAACAGGCTTCAGTGGTTGCATATGTTATTTCAGAGGTTTGAACTATAAGCCAAACAAGGCTGCCTTTGTACAGACCATTTGGTCACCATGGTGAGGGAGAACCAATAACTCAAAATTGGTGGAAAGATGCAGGTGGCTAACTGCTTTTTGGAGGAAAAAGATCACTTGTAATCCTCTTTCCATCCATCATTTCTATCTCCCTTACTTTTTCTCTAAAATTCAGTGTTGGATGTAAAGGAAATCTAAGAAGTATTGCCAAAAGCCTTCAAACAGAAAACAGTGGATTGTATCTAAAAAGTTTCAATTGAAACCTTGACAAAAAAAATCTCTATAACGTGAATAGAAAGAGGGGAAACTGACCCTTTACACATTTTACAGCTTTTTGTTTCTTCTTTGTTGTAAATAAGCGCTTGTTCCTGGTTTTGATAATTTTTCCTGATCAGAACTGAGAACTCTTTAAATATTGTTTTGTTTTCTTCTGTCTAAATGAGTTCTTGCATACAATAATTTCTAAAGGAACGGATGGTCGGAAGTGGCTGTCTGTTGTTGAAGCTGACACACATTGTGCAGATTTAAAATGTCTTGTTATACTGTAGTCTAAATATGTATGCTGGCCCATGGCATGGGTAAAAGTGTTGTGTAGTGATTGCCCTCTCCTGTAGGAAGTGGAGAGAGAGAAACCGGATGTCTAATTAAGAGGCATCAACTTCCTATTCAAATGTCCCCAAAAGATGCAAGCCTTATCCTTCACCAGCATCTGCCCAGTAATTTACTATTTCAATAACAGCAAAAACAACTGTTAGACGGTGGTCTTGTACCTCTACGCACATAGTGTGAAGTGAGTTTTTCTTTTGGTTTTAGTTTCCTTTTAACCCAAATGGAGTTGGAACACTGCATCTATATCCCCAAGCCACCATGTTAACCTTTTTTAAAACCATCTTGGTTCAAATCTTATGAGACCTTCCTTGTCCTCAGCACTCAGCCCTTTACTATAAAAAGTATATAATCTTTCTTTTCCTGATATTGGCATCAAGTGCAACTAATATTCTCTTGTGTGAATTACTGCGGAAAAGCTTTTATTTGACACTTTTTCTTGCGCTGGCTTACTTGTTGTCGGGTCAGCTATGCTTTTTTTGGATTAAGTGCTTGAGTGGGGGGAAAAAGGTGCAGTTTGGTTTGTTTCCTTTTAAATATGCACTGTTTCATATCTTGTGTAATTGTGCCCTAAAACCTTTGTGGTTCTTCGTTAACCCAAATGTCATCATTATGCTTGAACAGTAGAGGGCGACAGAGATTGATTTGACTCGGGCGTGTAGATCTTTTTGAGTGTTACTTTTTAAAGCAAGCAGCATCTGTGGTTTCCTCAACTCGCACTTCCATCTGCATGGTGGTAGCTGCAGGAGGTTTTGCTGATTCACTTGTAAATGACTTTGCTCTTGCATATTTCAGCTTTAGTTTTAAGGCCTTAGACTGCATTAGGGAGAGCAGCTCTGACCGTGTCTCTTTAATGCCCTTGTTTGCCTTCAGTTTAATGGATGTTTCAGACCAGTCCAGTTAATGCTCTGTACCCAGGCTACCAGTAAGAGTGTGTGAGTGTGCGTGCGTGTGTGAATGAGGGTATAAATGGGAAAAGACAGGGTTTTCTTGAGTTTGAGTAATTACTGGGTCGGGATTATGGGGAAAGGAGAATTTAAATTAAGAGAAATTGCCACTGTATAGAAATCAATCTGATTACTTCATTCTCTGTATCTATGTTTTGTTTGTTTTTGACTTGAAAAATAAAAAGTTTGACTAAATGTTGTTCAATCTGTGTGTTTCTTTTTCTTGTTTAAAGTAGAGTTGGCCAAAATTGGCCCATGGTAACCTTTAATTTGACCCACCTTCTGATCTGAGAGGGGGAATGATATGAATGGTTTTGAGATTGTCAATTCAAATGTAATGTAGCCCTTTCTTTGTTTTATTGTTAAAAGCTAACTGAAATGAATGGTTTCAATTAAATAGTGTAATTTAATCTTATTTTGTTAATGCTGTCACCCGACAATCCAGAGACTTTTATTGAGCAAATCAAGTCAAAGTCTGATTCTGCTTGACCTGTGTATTCCCCATTGAACTCCACTGTGTTATAAATGTGATTGTTGTTACCCTAATAAACGATCATTTATTTAGTTGTTCTATGTTATCTAATATGATTTAATGTAATATTTTCTATTTATTTTAAAATACTATGAAATGAATTAGGAAATTATCAACAAGTTGAGTGTAATATACTTTAGTATTTTCTTTAAATTTATCTTCAGCCCATAGTTCTCAATGATATTCGTTTTTTGGCCCTTCATTCATAAGTTTGAGCATCCCTGATTTAAAGTGTTGTGTTGATTATAGAAATTGTGGTCTTTTACTGATTACAAATTACATTATAGTTGAATTACATTTTATTATAACCAGATTATTATATATAAATATATCAATTCAAACTTATTTTTAAATGAACAACTTACAAAAAAAGCTTGCTGTTTGTCATGTGGTCATTAAAACAATGTGATTATGCTAAAGTGTTGTTAAATGATTTAGGCCTTAAATATTTCAGGAATTAGGCGTTTTGGGATGTTGCAGATTTGCAACATTGGCCCAGTGTGGTAATTAGACATTGACGACTGAATATGATATAAACAATAACTTTTTATATACAACTTTTCAAACAATGTAACAAATTGCTTTTCTTTGGCAGAACAACAGCAAAAACAATATGGGATCCAAATATAATATCTCAAATCCTCATTGAGTAGGTCATGTTTCCAAGTCACTTTGTCATGTGGTACTCCAAGAAAGTTTTTGTCTTTTGTGTCATCTGGTGTGCAAGTGGGGAAACTGTTTGTTGCTAATGGACAACCAAGTCTTGCAGTGGTACCTCTGAGTAAAAAACTTATACGCCTGCCTTGAGAGGGTTAAGAAGAAACTATATTAATTTTGACACAATATTTTTAAAAATAAGACTATATGTTTTGCTCGTCTAGAAAATGCTTCTTTATTTAAGATTTTTAGATATTTGGCCTAAAAAGAATACAAAAACTCAACACAAAAAAAAAAGCATTTTTGTCAGTGAAGATCAATATTTCATTATAATAGTGTAAGAAGCACTGTATTTTACCGCATGTATGCTTCCCTTGAAAATAATTTGGTAAATTAAAGTAACTACATGGGAAAGGTTAGGAATCTGAGTGGATTATGGTTTAGCAGTTATTACCCAGCTACTGTAACAATAAAGTACACAATATTAACATTTACAATCAGACCACAATGTAAAATGTTACCAATTTATTCAGTGTTGCTTTCAGAATGTGAAACTCTGTAGAAGCAAACAAACCGTGGTAGGAGAATGTTTACCAAACTGGAGTAAACAAAATAATTTTCCAATTTACCGCACCACATGACATGTGACTCAACATAGTGTGGGTTTTGGAGAATGAATTCATTATACTCTATGAAAGATGAGTTTGTATATTACCTTATAAAGGCAAGTACCTGTGCAAACAGTGCAGCCCTTTTATAACTGACAAGTTCTTGTTTCAGTAAACCACTGACACCACAGTCCAGCCCCTGCATTTCCTATGTTCATGTGTGTTTGCTTATCATGTATTCCTTAATTTGTGGGGACCAAATGTCACCACAAGTATAGACATGCCAGTAGATTTTGACCTTGTGGGGACTTTACTTTGGTGAGGATTGGGAAAATGGTGCATTAATCACACAGAATGAGGTATTTAGAAAATTGTTATGTAAAAAATGCTAATTGTTTCCTGTGAGGGTTGTGTTTAGGGGTCGGGTTGGGATAGGGGGAGAAAATATACAGTATGTACAGTACAGTACAATCATTATATCTATGGGAAGTCCCTAAAATAGCTAGTACAAATGTGTTTGTATGTGTGAGTGTGCTTGAATGAATGAAGCCACAGCCATTGTGTGCAAACAGCATGCTAAAAAGTTTACATGCTAGCTTTTAGCCATGACTTACAGGTCTGAGATCAGATGTTCAAAAGTTCCCAAAAGTATTGTGTCCACAGGCAAGTCTTGACATAGTTATGAATGCTTTGTGTGTGTGTGACTGGGTGTGACTCTTAAATACATAAAAGTAGAAACTGACACCTCACAGGCTGAAACTGATTTGATATATTTTCTTCATGTTTAGGCACAGAAATTTTCCTGCAGTCAAATTTAGTCAAAACAAACAAATAACACGTTTAGGAAATCTGTGCACTCCACTTTGCCTCTTTTCCTCATTTTTTGGCATGTTTGTTTAAATGGGGGTGTTTTCAAGGGGGGTGGACCAAAAACCCATTCAGGAAGTCAGTTTGTACATTTGCCTCTCTTCAACAAATTCTCTCTTCCTTTCCTTCTTGAAACTTTGCAGTTCTTCAACTTCAACTTCATCAGCAAGGTAAACCCTGAATTTCTTTAAAAAGCCCTCAGATATTCAAATTAGAAGTGTGTGAGCTTCAAAACTAGCTGCCATTGAAGCTGCTTTATTGTTCATTCATTTTTAAGAACTTAAAGCAGAGAGAGGTTTAGGTAGAAGAAACACTCCCAAAGCTCCACACCCTAGTTCTACATCTAGCTTATTTCCTAAAACAAATGAGCACTTATTGCTATGAAAATGACTGTAGGGTTTAGAAATGCTGCTAATGAACTTTTGAAGTATTTAAATGATGAATTGAGATGCCATCTGGAATTTTCTTGTATGAGCATTTTTTCAGCATCTTATGTTTATATTAAGTTATTTTATGCTAAATGCAATGTAAATCACCTGTTCTTTCTCCATAAAAGCAAAATGACTCAACCTTAAACGTTTTTGGATCTCTTGTTCAGGATTGCTTTTAATGACTTTGTGGATTAATATTATTTTTATTATTTTTCTGTTTTGTTTTTATAATGTGCCTGTGACATATTGTAAGGTGTCCTTGAGTTCTCTGAAGGCGCCTATAAATAAAAGGTATTATTATTATTAATATTAACTCTTCAAGTGTGTTGCACATCCTGACATTTGACTTTGCATTTTTTTATAGTAGTTGGTGACCTTCCAATATGAAAAGCTTTTCTTGTATCATAAACTGTATATAGTCTGCTTGTCATTTTACTACACTTTGATTGCAGTTCTACCACAGAATTCATGTCAGTGTTTTTATGACTCCACCCTTGTCTCTTGCAGTTTATCTGTTCATGATCTAACTGCATGTCTCTCTAAAATGAAAGATATAGGTTATATCACAGATTATTTATCTATCTGCCTTATCAACTAATCAGCGTTTCCATCTCACAAACATGTTACGCAATAAGGTTGTGATCATTGTTAAGCTGTGTTGACAAGTGTGTTTTGTAACTCTAAAGTCACTTAAGTCCATATAGTTTGTGTAAAAATGTGTCTGTTTAATGTCAATACAAAAAAAATCAGCTGATTATTGTTTAAGGTTTGTTTTCTGCATAGCAGTGACAAGATTAAAGAAATTCTATTGCCAAGATCAAAGATTATTGCAGAAATTACAAAAAGTCAATTAAATTGAAAATAAATACACAGTTAAACAAATAAGAACGTTTCTACATATGGCCATTCACAACCAGCCTCTCCACATTAAAGATCAAAATGCTTAAAAGCAATTTGCAAATACTGTTTATTAAACGTCCCAAAGTGTCCATGTTATTTTCATTAAAGGGCCATAAAGCCCCCCCCCCCCCCAGTGGATCACTGCGAGCGGAGGCAGGAGTGGGCGTGGCCAGCAGAGCAAAGGAAAAAGAAGGGAGCCTTTGGAAAGCATGTGCTGTCATGAATAATTAAAAAGTAGGGTCTTCTGATAGGCTAAGAAAACTCAGCTATGAATAATAATGAGAAATCGACGTGTCATCACTCCACTAGCAGATGCACGCTGTCACCGATTTTGATCCTGCTCCACTAATTATTTTAAACCCAGAAGATGAAATTAGCTGACAAAAGCTCCAAATTATCCATTTGTCTCCACAATTAAAGTTGACAGGTGCTAATGTTGTCTTAAATGATGCTTAACACACACGAATCTGATAAAATCTCAAAAAAAGACCTCCAGGGTGTCTTGAACCTTTAAATAGTCTAATTCCCAAAGGTGTACATGGGGGAACCAGCATATAGTTTGTCCTTGTCACAGTGTTGCAGCCCAGGACCGGTTACTCACTGAAGCTAAGCAGGGCTGAGCCTAAACAGTACCTGAATGGGAGACCATGGGAAGACTAGGTTGCTGTTGGATGTGGATGAGGTGGGTGCTCAACCTGTGGTCTGTGTGAGTTCTAATGCCCCAGTAAAGTGAAGAAGACACCATACTGTCAGTGAGCGCTGTCTTTCAGACAAGAAGTTAAACCGAGGTCCTGACTCTCTCTGATCATTAAAAATCATAGCACTTCTTGTAAAGAGTAAGGATGAAACCCCGCTGTCCTGGCCAAATTCCCTACATCAAGGCTTCCAAATCATCTCCTTCCACCGATGGCTCTATCACCTATGGCTGGTGTGTGGTGAGCGCACTGGTGCCGTTGTCCTATTCCAAGAGGATGTTACACACTCTTGTTGGTGTAGAGCAGGGGTTTCCAAACTTTTCAGCCAGCGACTCGCGACCCCAATATCCTTTGAGGTGGTTATAAATACAGAAACCTTGCATGCAATAGCACACACACACAAATAGACCCAAGTCTATACTTCGTTTAATAATGTAATTACCCCCGGGGTCGCAATCCAATAGAACTAACTATAAGCTACAGTAACTATATAGTATATAGTAACTATAAAAAACTATAAACAATTTTTTTCCCTTTTCAGTAGGTTATGGATAAAATATGGTAATTCTTATGGTTAAATAAAAATAAATAGATTTTTGGAAATCCCCAGGAGACCCCTCGGGGGGTCCCGACCCCCACTTTGAGAACAACTGGTCAAGAAGCACTTGGGGTGTATGGCCATACTGGATAAATGCGCTGTATAAATACACATTACCTTTACATCTATGTTTGTTTTATATTAGTGTTTAATTGCTTTGCTTCCTGAGGAACAGACCAGTTTTTTCACCTCTTGTTGGAGGAAGTAGATCACAACGAGGATGATCACTCTGTGCTATTTATTCTATGAATTTAATGGTGGCTTGTTCCATTAATTATTAATTAATCTTACAATTTATAGTAAATAATAAAAGTAAATTGACATTCTAAAATGTGTGACAGCTTTTTTCATTTTTTTCCTAAAAATGTGTGGCAGGTTATTCATTTTAATAATTATGTTCTTAGTTACTATTAGTAGTAGTACTAGTAGTAGTGGTGACACATTAGATAACATCAGTTAAGAGTATGGCTTAACAGCAAAGAACCCCCCCCCCCCCCTTTTTTTTTTCTTACAGTAAATGTTCTATTTGGGAGTGACATGGTGGCTCAGTGGTTAGCACTGTTGCCTCACATCAAGAAGGTTGCTGGTTCGAGTCCTGGCTGGGTCAGTTGGCATTTCTGTGTGGAGTTTGCATGTTCTCTTCGTGTTCGTGTGGATTTCCTCCAGGTGGTCCGATTTCCCCCACAGTCCAATGACATGCCCTATACTGTAGGTGAATTGAGTAAGCTAAATTGGCCACAGTGTGTGTATGTGTGTGTGTGTGTGTGTGTGTGTGTGTGTGTGTGTGTGTGTGTGTGTGTGTGTTTGTGAATGAGTGTATGGATGCTTCTCAGTACTGTACTGAGTTGCAGCTAGAAGGGCATCAGCTGTGTAAAACATATACTGGATAAGTTGGCGGTTCATTCTACTGGTGACCCCTGATGAATAAAGGGACTAAGCTGAAAAGAAAATGAATGAATGTTCTATTCCTAATTTTTTAAAGGTGAACTTTGAAAACTACAGCTGCTGTTTTGCTGTTTTCATTATTTGTACTTAGTGTAAGTTATTAAAACTTATTTCTAAGCATATACAAGACATGTAGGCTATACTTCAGCCAATTAGATGGATATAAAAAAAAAACAAATGTCAAAAATATAAATAACTATAAAAATTTAATTTAATTATAGAAATCTGTTAACTGAGTGCTTCTACCATTGATTTTGGTTTCTGGAAAGCGTAACGTAATGTACTAAAACAATGCGCGTTTTACCGTGTTTCCTCCATTAGCTCCTCAGAGTGGAGGAGAGATGGATGTAGCTCTGCAGTAATTATCCCGCTAGTGTTTAGCGTTAGTCAGGCAACCCGACTCTCCTCGCTGTGGGGCGTCCTCGGCAGGGCCGCTCGGATTATTCCCCCGTGTCCAGTTACTGGACACATATAAGCTAACCAGGCCAGGTGAACTCACTCACACACACACCTAGGTGCAGGAACAGGCAGGATGGAGCCGGACTCTGACAGCATGCCGGAGCAGGCCGAAGGAGCTTTGCAGTTAAGTGAACTAGTATGTTCTTTAGCTCCGAGTGCACTTTATACTTACGATGGGAAACCGAGACCTATTGTTGACAACATATTATGCGCATACGAGGTCCACCTGTATATTTATTATTTCATGCTCTTCTATTGTAGGGTAATATTATTTTCAGTGAACAAACTGGTCTCAAAGAGTTGGTGATGATGCCTGTCTTAAAGTTAAACCTTAAAGCTAAAAGAGATAATATATATATAACATACCATATCTGTAGCTTATCTACAAAGTGTGAAAAACTATAAGGAAACCATATGCTGATTTACCCAATTAAAAAAAAGCATTGCAGTTTGTTTTTTGAAGCAGACCCCACCCTCAATTGCTCAACCAATGTTGTGGCAGTGGTTGCATGACTTTAATTGCTGACTAACTTAACTTGGGCAGAGTGTTTAGGAAACATGTCTGAAAACAGTCATGTTGTCCAAATATGCATGGGTCTCTATTTTAGCAAATGAATACAAAATAATTATTATGCCTGAGTTAGTGGTATGCATAAAACGGTACAAGAAAAGTACAGACAAATTGAATGGCAGGGAAGCAACTGTTGTAGAACAAATAACAGCAATGTGGTGGATGTGGTGTGTGCAGATTATATTAAACACAATTAATTAATAGGAACTTACATAATGGCATCACATTATATGTGTATTTCCAACACTATTTCATGGTATCTTTTTGATTTAGTGGTTAATTCAAATTTGTACAATCTCATTCATACATTTTAATACAGTTTGCTTAATTTGACTGTTGGGTTTACGGGTAGGGTTTGGTGCCAAGTGTCTTTTTAAAAATCATACGTTATCTTATGCCTGAACTTGTATTAATTTGTATGAATTAGCCAATAAACTGACACAATGTAAAATAGTTATGTTTCTGTGTGAGATCAGGATGGTATTTCAAATGAAATCTCCACATAATACAAACAACATGCTGTCACTGTCATGTTACTTATTCTTCATAATGTGTCGTCCAGGTAAAATTCACCTATAACTGTTTAGAAATACTATGTATTTGGAGATCGCCTACAGTGATGTTTTTCAGCTAAATTGCAGACACAATATTAATTTAGATATTATGTATGGTGCTGCAAAATTTCAACACTTCAATGAGTATTTAGCATCCCCAATTATTATTTTTAAAGAATTGTGAATCAACACAGGAAACCGATTGTGACAGCTTGCATGTTCCCTCCTTGGTCTGAGGTTCTTTGTGACTTACTGTAGTTGCGTGCTGCTTAATATACACTTTTAGTAAATTTTTCCTAGTGAGTCACTTCTACATCTGCTTATTTTCTTTGTCTGGTTTCTAATCTATGGATATTTAGTTCTTTTGACTTCCTTTTCCCCCAGTGTTAGTTCCTGTTTCCTTTGTTTCTGTCTCATGTTTGTTTCTATGGTTAGTCACAGTTCATTGATTGTGTACACCTGAGTCTCATTTAGTTGCTTGTGTCATCTTTTGTGTTTAATGCTCTGTTTTAGATTAAGTTGTCGTGTGTGTTGTTATTATATTGTCTTGATCACCATTTATAGTTAACCAATTTTTTAAAATGTTCTCACAATTTATTTTCCCTCTTCTGGTTTTTAAACCTTTGAGTGTCTTTCTTTGGTTAAACACAAAAATATACATTTTGCAGGCACCCATTGACTTCCACAGTTGGAAAAAAATACAGTGAAAGTCAATCAGAAATCAGAATTTAAACACAATGTCTTTTTTTGTGTTTAACAGAAGAAATAATCTCAAATACGTTTTGAAAAAGTGAAGGATTTGCTATGATTACAAAATTTTTATTTTTGGGTGAACTGTCTCTTTAAATAATTGCTGACTGCTGTGGTAGAACACAAGTAAACCCAAGTGAATGGCTGTTTTACACCTTGCTGTACTGTGAGGGTGGGGTGTTAAAATGCTTGATGAGGAGATGATACTCTGTGAAAACTGAAGTCAAGACAAGTTGTCATTGTTAGTTCGTGGCATGGAGGACACAAAAAGCTTCTGTGTAATCAGATGAATCATAGGACCCTTATGAAAACTAAACATGGTTTTAATACAAATAAACACAAAGCATAACATGTTTTTTACCTAGTTACACTATGATAACCACAAAAGTACCATGGTTTTGGTACATAAATAGTTTATTAATAGTATAATGTGGTTATAGTAATGGTAATTTACATTGCAAAAAAAATTTAAAAATGTATAGGTTTCTTTATTGTTGAGCACAAAAGAAAATATTTTGAAGAATGTTGGTAACCAAACAATTCCTACTGGTTAGTGGCATCAGATTGTGATTTAATGGCATAATATTTGTGATATTGCCTATGCTAATGCAAGCTGACTTTATAGATTTCGTCACAAATGAAAATAAATCTTCAGAGTCCAAAAGTATCCACTACTGCTGAAGCCTATGAGAACACAGTCAGAATGCCCATATAATTCATCATGAAAGCGACCAATATCAATGTATGTTTTTTATTTATGGGATGTTGTATATTTAAGTAATATTTAAGGAGGCTAGTGTTAGTGAGTTCCAACATTTTAGTATTATTTCTGAATGAATATACATTTTTGAAAGGAATATCTTAAACCAATGATTCAGTGGTTTATTTACAAAGACAGTCACTTATTTCACTTTTAAATCAATCAAGCATTTTTAATGAATTATTCACTGAATCACTCATTAAAGGGTCGGTTTGCCCAAAAATGAAAATTGTTTATTATTCACCCTCATGTTGTTTCAATATTCTGAGACATTCGTTCATCTTCAAAACACAAATTAAGATATTTTTTATGAAATCCGAGAGCTCTCTGATCCTCTGTAGACAGCAATGGTTCTGAAACATTCAAAATCCTGAAAAGGAACCAACCAACTTACCTTTCATTAAAAAAAAAAAAAAAAAAAAAAAAAAAAAAAAAAAAAAATATATATATATATATATATATATATATATATATATATATATATATATATATATATATATATATATATATATATATAAAATAAAAGATTTACTTGTAAAACCGTGATATGATGCTCCAAAAACACTTTTGTGCACCAGAAAGTTTGGACATACAATGCTGGTGTGTGGTACTGCTGACTTTTTTATGGCAATACGTTGTACTTGCTGCAGTAAACACCCTAAACTTAAGTGGGAGAGAAGACATAGTTATAGGAGACATGTTTTTAGACATTTTTGGCACACAAGTAATCTTGGAGCATTGCGTGATTACTGTTGAACCACTGAAATCACATGGAATCTTGTGACTGTTTTTGGTTCTTTTTCTTGACTTCAAGCTTCCTGGTACTGTTGCTGTATATGGAGATTAAGAGAGTTCTCAGATTTAATCTAAATTATCTGAATTTGTCTTCAGAAGGAGAACAAGGTCTCTGGAAATCTAAAAGACAAGAGGATGAGTAATTAATAATATAGCTTTCATTTTTAGTTGAACTAACCCTTTAAGGCAGTTGGCAGTTTCAGCGCCATATTTATTGCACCTATGACAGAATTCAACCAGTCAAGTTACAAACACACTCCGCAACATACTCTTTAATTATCTTTACATAAATTCAACTGTTTCTTTAAAGCTAGGGTTTTCAACTGGTTTGGCCATGGCATGGGACCCAAATTTTTACATAGTCATCAAGCCGCGACCCAAATTTTTAGGAACCATAATGCAATTTTAGGAATTATAATTAATTTGTATTTATTTGTTAACATACACAAGTAGTGACAGATAAATCATAAGAAAATCACCAAGACTATCAAATTAGAGAGTAAAAGTGACAAATACTGTAAAGTGTGGTTAGGGTAAGGAAAGGTTTAGTTACCATGAACTGAACTGTTAATAAAACATGCTGTCAAGTTTCTAAATGTCATTTTAATTTAGAAGGTTTTATGCTCTCTTGTGAGAGCACCTCACTAATTATGACACACTGCGCTTTAAGTCTTTTTTTTGTTGTCAATATATGTCCATACTTTACAAATTTGGGGTCGTACTTGCGCTTTGACTTATTTGTTGCTAATAAATGAAATTTCATATGTCAAACGGTTGGGTTGTCATGCACGCATTTCAAAATATAAGTCAAAATAATGTAAAAATTAAGCTTTTATTGTTTTTTGACCACACACTTTGAGACCCAATGAAAACTTTTGCGACCCACCAGTTGAGAAACACTGCTTTAAAGTATGCTCTTTTGTGGTGAACAGAATAACGAATCTCATACAGATTTGGAACAAAATTAACTGATGGATTGACTTTCATTTTTTAAAGAACTGTGTTGTAACATGGCTCTTACGGAAGAAAATCTTTACTCTATCATTCTAAAGAGATTTTGATGACTGTTTATGACTGAAACAAACAATCTAGCTTGTGTTTTCTTAACTCGGTAAATGTTTTACAACTCGTTACATCACCTATTTTTTCTAGAAATTATAGCTAACAAGTGGATTTTTAAAATAGTCTGTATGTCATGAAAAAGCAGTGATAAATTAGTATCATAAAGTCAAGGAGTAGCTAAAAATGAATCATGTTTATGAGTGGGTTGTTCCTCAATAGGGTTTCCTTACATTTTATGAAATGTAATGCCTAGCAGTGACTAAATGAACAGATAAAAAGGGAGGAGCAGCACAATTCAGCTCTATCACGGCCAGCAGTTTCATACAGTTTGTGTTCACAACTGTTACCAAACAATGAATCTGCATTTTTGTTGGCACAGTGAAACTGGACATGTCTCGCTCTCTGTATGACATGTATCGGAGTGATATAAGATAACATGGGCCTCTAAAGGCCTCTTTACAGTAATGCAGTGACAGTAATGAGAGTGAAGTAATGCAGCTCTGTTCAGCTCCTCTCAGTGTCACACCATTACAACAGGAGCCTAATTAGACTGATTGATTTATTTGATGCAGGCCTGTTCATTTCTGTATCAATATTTATGTGCAAATACAAATGCATATCAAGGAGCATATCCTATCTAATATTAACAATGATTCATTTTGTTTGGTTCCTTGGTTTTCTGATTCATTGGTCACATTTTTAATATGTAAACAAATACATAGCAAAATAAATATATAAGAATATACATAAGCCAGTGGCATAGAAGGAAATTAGGAAGAAGCATTAGGTAAACTCCAAACACACCCTAAAGGCTAGCATTTCCTTATTGACTTGAGTTTTTTACTAGCAGCAGGATGTTGTAATATATGGGTCATGTGTTTATTTTCATATATAATTCATATTATTATGAATTATATAATACCCCCAATATGCATAGTAAAGTGGAATGTTTGTTTATTTTCTTTGAAAAAAAATGGTTATCATGCATTTTTACCATGGATACCACAGAAAAGGCCAAATGAAAGACACACTTTCAGTGCAACAATAGTTTATGTGACCCTGAAACACAAAACCTTGTGTTGCTTGGGAATATTTTTGGCAATAGCTGAAGTACATTGTATGGGTCCAAATGATAAATTTTTCTTGTATGCCAAACATAATTCGAATATTCAGTAAAAGTCATCTTCTATGAACATATTTTGTAAATGTCATACTATAGATATATCAAAACTACATTTTTGATTAGTAATATTCATTGCTAAACGCTTAATTTTGGGAGACTTTTTTTAAGTCAGAATTATTAAACCCTCTTTGGATTTTTTTCTTTTTTAAAAAAATATTTTTAAAATTATGTTTAACAGAGCAAGGAAATTTTCACAGTATGTCTAATAATATTTTTGTCTTCTGGAGAAAGTCTTACTTGATTTTTTCGGCTAGAATAAAAGCAGTTTACATTTTTTAACACCAATTTAAAGTCAAAATTATTAGCCCCTTTAAGCAATATTTTTTTAAGCTATATTTCACTTTAAGCTGTATAGAAGTATCTTGAAAAATATCTAGTCTATATATATCTATATTTATATATATAGACTATATATGTTTATATATATATATATATATATATATATATATATATATGTGTCAGGGTTCTGCCACTCTGGTCTTGTAAATTCTTGTTTTGGTGGCAGAGCTCGGACACTAGCCATGTCTGGTCCTGTTTCTGTCTCTGTGTGTGCGCGCGCCGTCGTGGGTGTACGCAATGTGTGCGCGCTCCCGTTTGGTGGTGTTGAAGACGCCATGTTGAAGCGTGGTGTTTCATTCCCAGCGTCTCAGTCTAGTTGGTTTCGGTTCTGGTTAGCGCTGGGATGAAGCATGCACGCTGCGTGTGTGAGTGCACGGTGAGTGTTATCATTCATCGTGTGTGAGTGTCTTGCTTCTGTTGTCAAAGCACGTGGCTATATGTTTACATTGTGGTCACGTGCTTTTGTCGTGTGCTTCGGTGTTGTGCTTGTGTTGTCTTGAACACGCAGTTAATGAGTTCTCATTGGCTGCGTGTTCTAGTCTCGTTTTATGTGAGCGCATGGCTTGTGTTGTCTCTCTGTGTCATGCGCTCTCCCGTCTATTGTCTAGTCCCACCCTCCTTGTTAACCCATTATTAGTTAATTATGTTCATCTGTTTGTGTGTTAATTTCCTACAGTTTATAAACCCCTCATGTCTGCTGCCCTGTGCGAGTTCGTCATCACATGTTGTCTTTACCTGTCCTGCTGTGTCCAGCCTTGCCTTGTCGTGCTTGCCCAGTCAAGTTTGTTTGTTTGTTTATTTGTTTTATTAGTGTTTTCCCCCTCGGGGTTGTTTATTTTGCATTTGATTTTATTTTTATTATTTAATAAAATCCTATTCACTCTACGCTTGGGTCCTCGCTCCTTTTCCCCCTCACCGAACGTGACATATATATATATATATATCATATGCACTACAAAATTTGTCCACACAATTAATTTGTGTTGGGACAAAAAGTTAATTTATTAAGAATTAAGTTTTAGTAACTTATTAGTTTTTACAAATTTAAGTGGATTAAACATAAAAAATAATAAATGTCCCACCAAAAACCTTTGAACAAACAGTATTTTTGAGTGTGTCAAAAAATCTTGTGAAACATATTTAAAAAAAGAATTATTTGATGCATATTAAAAGATTCAGTTAAAGGATGACAGTGCATAGTCCTGTCACAAACATGGACATAATGTCATTTGTGGTGATGCAATATATCGCTCATACATAAAAAAAAAAAACAATTCTAGCAACATTTTAGCTGATTGCACAACCTCTCTATCTCTATTGGAGGTGTCAGTGTCATATGGTGAAAAAAACTTGCTACTTACTGTATATACTTAATTTATTTACTGTAAATAGTATATTTTCATATAGGTGTCTGATAACTGAAAATAGATCTGGTAGCAGATAACACAGCCTCTGTTACTTTTTACCTTGCACTTTTTTTGTTAACATTTATTATTATTTACTTGTTTAGGACATACATACACGTTCTCACATTCTGATTCCAATGCCTAATTATGAAATTGTTAAAATGACTACAATTAAATGAAATAATCTTAAGAATAAAATATGATGTGCTCTTTGAAAGATTGTACTTGCATTATGATGCTATTATATAGTCATTCTGGCATTATATAATGAGTGACATAAACTGGTCTTAAAATGACAATAATATCATTGTATTTTGGTGCAATTCATAGTACGACAAAAATAGATATCATGACCTAACAATGCAGCTTTATTATATTGAAAGAATATTAAATATAATAAAGCTTATTAATAAAAATTCCATATGATTTACATAATTAACAATATAATACATTATATTATTATTATTATTTCTTTTATATATATATACTTCTTTTATGAAGCACATGAAGTCAGAATATGTATGTTGTTGAGCATTAATATATATGTTACGCTGAATGATGATACTACATTTCACCCATATTAATGTTTTATTTTAGGAAACATTTGAAACATTCAAGTCGACACTTTTCTTGCATTTGATCTGCTTTCTCTTCATATATGATCACATTTGTGTATTTAATTTGATACGAGTGCCATAATGTCTTTGACCCTCATGTGTTTTCTTGCGTGCCGCTGTGTCCAAACAAACAGACGTGCAGAATTCAGACCATGTGTTTTGGCAGTCGAGTTACTGACAGGTCAAAGAACCAATCAGATAACGCTCTTCAACTGATAGCTCTGTTGGCAGATTAGTTAGAGAAGTCAAATGCTAAGTAGGATTTCATCATGAAGCATGTTGCGGTTTTTTATCTTTTTTTTTCAGTAAAACATATAGAAAATGCTAGGAGACAAGACAGTGATGAAAAACACTGTGTGCCATATGAAATAATTTACACCGTACTTCAAATACTCTTCAAATGTCTAGCCCAGAATTGTTTTTTCACTTCATCTTAATTCTAATCAGCAAGGGTACATAAAATTGATCAAAGGGGATATTGAACATAAACATTTAATATAAATTAAATGCTGTTCTTTCAGTGTCTATTTCCAATGATTTCTGAGTAATGTAATTGGTAATAATATGAAAAATAATTGTTTTTTGAGCGCCAATAATGGGAATTAAAATGATTTGTGAAGCATCATGTTAACATTGGTGCTGAAAATTCAGCTTTACATCACTGGAATAACTTATATTTAAAAATATTAATATATGAAATAAATTAATATATGAAACTTTTTTTTTTTACATTGTAACAGTATTTTACAATATAACTGTTTTTTGCTGTATTGTTTTATCAAAGAAAAATAAATAGTATTATCTGATTAGCTCCTCTCAGTGTCACAGACTTATTGGTGTATTTGTATCGTGCCAATTCACGTTGACAACAATATTAATGTTGTTAATACTTGTGCCTATCAAAGACGATATCCTATCTAATATTAGCATTGATTGCTAATGTTTTCTGCCTTCAATTTAAAACATTTGATAAAATGTTTGGCCTACTTATTAATAGCTCACATTCATTCACGAGTAAGCAAAAATCACAGCAATAGGGTGTGTGCTCAGTTCATTTTTATTTGGCCTATGGCCTTTATCTTTCCTGGCATATCGTATTATTATTATTATTATTATTATTATTATCATTATCATTATCATTATTATTAGTGGTATATTTTGTGCAAATATGATTTGTTTTTTGTTTAGAAATCTTTGATATGTATTTCATATGGCACATTTTTCTTCTCACTAGCTGACGTACAGCTTTTTTGCTCTACTATATTTAACACAACATATTAATAAAAAAAAAAAAAACCTGAATGCCAGCCTCATCTTTTATAGAACAAAACCTTTAAAAAAGAGCTAAAAACCTGTCATGCTAAAATCATGTCATTTAATTTCTAGAGTGATGGCATCTCCATTGCAACTCCTCTTGCTAATTGTCAACAGCGCTATCAGTTCAAGACTTTTGTTATCTGACTGGCATATATAATTGATTGCTATATAATATAATTGCAGGGGTGATTACTGAAAGCTACCCGTATGCATTTTTTATTACTCTATTGAATTGAAAAATCAATTCGGATAAAAGTACAAAGAAATGTATCTAAAAATTGCTTCCGAAAATTGTTCATTAGTTCACTCTTCTGATTCCCTCATCCATTTAATAGGGCACTCAACAGCGTGGTACTCTAGAAACAGGGATGGGAAACGTTTCAAATCATTTCAAAGGCATTTGCATTAGCCATTCACCTTTTTACCATCTCATCTTTGTTCCTCCAGAATGCAACCATTTCAGGCGGCTCCAGGACAGTTTGGCGATGAGGTTCGTCAGCCAGGACTTTATTGCTGGAGAGTGGAGAAGATGAAGGCTGTTCCTCTGAATCAAGCTGAAGTGGGGGCTTTCTTCAACGGAGACTCATACCTGGTGCTGGATAACAGGGGAGATCAGGGAGCAGACCTACACATGTGGATCGGTGAGATTCGTTTTTTTTAGTCACTTTCAGTCTTGCAACTTTGAAAGAAACTGAATAGATGGACTATGTTCAAAAGCTTAAAGGGATAGTTCTAAGGTTTTATGCATTTTTGACTTCTTTATTTCTCAAAACAAAATCTGAAGAATGTTGAAAAATAGCAGCTACATTCAAAAAAACTTTTGCAGCTTGTTCAAGCTACTTATTTAAAATGAGTTGAAACAACCCAATTCTTGGGCTTTTTGGGTACAACTTAATTGTTTTGTGTTCAATACACTTAATTGTTTATAGTTAACTTATTCGATTTGTGTTGGGACAACATTGGGGCAGCATTTTTTACAGTGTTTATTGACATCTATTGTAAGAAGAAAAAATTCTATGGAAGTAAGTGGCATTTTTTTTTTCCACCAACGGTCTTCAGTATATCCTTTGTTCAGTTAAGGAAAAACTTAAAGAGGTTTGGAACAAGTGGAGAATGAGGAATGATGACAGATCTGTAATTTCTGGGTGAATTACCTCTTTAAAGAAGCTCTATCCTCTCATAAACATGACGTTTTTTTTTTTTTTTTTTTACTAATTAATATTTACAGAAGAATACATTTGGAGATGTGTACATGCTTTACATTGTTTATGTTGTTGTTGGACATTTTTATTCTCATTGTCAATGTTACTCATGCCACAGGTAATGAAAGGCCAGTGCCAAAATCAAAAGTGAATTATGGGTGTTGAATTGTTTGGGTCATTTTTCTTTTGCTGTTTCAAATTTGATCTTTTATTATCTCCTTTATGTAGCTTTTGAATAACCTATTGCTATTTTTGTGTATTTTTCCCTTTGTACCTTATACAAAAATTCACGGCAGGCATATTTACCACAAGAATCATTTATTAAAAGATCACTGCAGAGATTAAAAATATGAACTAAAATATTATTTCTGTTCCTTACACTTTATATGCGTCTCTACCCTTAAAGCCACAACACTTTGCCACATTTGTCAGCAAGAAAAAATACATAAATTGTTTTTGCAATATGTTTATTAGTTTGCATATTACAACATGTTACACAGTATATAATACTTATGTTAACACAGCAAACATTTTACATCCCGAATAGAAACAAAAATAAAAAAAAATTAATACTACCATACTACTACTACTACTAATAATAATAATAATAATAATACATTATTCAAAATAAAATCTGTATAATATAAATAAATATGTCGGTTACACTGAATGAAAATGGAACATTATTTCCCGTATATTTTGACATTTCATTTTAATGGTTAAAATGTGTTTATTAAAAAGCTTCACTTTTGCCAATTCTAGACATTAATTAAACACAATATTAAATAAAAACTATTAAGAAATATTAATTTATTATTAATATTAATGAATTACTAATTAACACTCCACCAGAGTGTTGACATGTGAGGGTCTCAGGGTCAGTCATTCAGTTACGTCAGGATATTTGAGCTCCTCAATGGCCTTTTGAATTTAGTGATATGCTTGATCAGACACTGAAGTGAGCCTGACCTGCTCTAAATTATGGGACGCATCGGCTGATGGAGCACAGAGGGGGATGAAGAGGGAACGATCCCAAGGGAAACAGCCATGGCCTGGTGTTTTCATAGCTCATGAATGTTTGAGCAGGCTTGTGACAGGACTTCAGTTTGGTCTATTGTCTTATGGGGTATCCAGTGCTTTGGGTAACACTAAGCTGGTTGTCAGCTTGATGAAGCATCTTCTCCTGTACCTTTTTGCTGAGCAGTCCTCATCCATACACTCTTCAAACAACTCCCACCATATTATTCTTTCATAATGAGTCTCCTATTGTAGATACTGGTAAGCCATCATTGCAGCTATTTATCAAATCTAACATTTTAAAAGATGATGGTGTATAGACCGTTTTTTAGGGATGTAAACAATATCAGTGGTCCTAATGTATTTCCTGTATTACATTTGCAATTTCCACAGCTCTTTTTGAATCCAAAAAGATCCACATATTGATAAATAATGTTACAATAGCTCTTTTAACATTGTTAAGGTTGAATTGCCTCTTGTTACAGTTATGGAATAGTTTAACAACAAGCAGGAATGTTTATAGGCCATGGACATTGCCACATTGAAATGGTCTGTATTGTGACTTCAATTTAATAAAAAAAAATGTTACTAATTTTTTTTTTCTGACTGTCATAAAAGTCAAGATGCTCTGTTATGGCAAAGACCAAAACACTGACTATTCATTTGAATTTATTATTGCTTTACTGTAACTTAGACTTGCATTTTGCATAAATATAAAAGTATATATGCACATTTAAGCTTGGAAAACATCAAACATATGCTTAAATATGTAGTATAAAAATGTAGTAACAATATAAAGTAAATATTCTATATTAAATACTTTTTTTTAAGCTCCTTGAACCTTGAAACAAGCATTTTTTTTGTCTGTTGCACGATATCTGAGCTTTCCTTTTCAGCACACAAATTGAAACTTTGGAAACATCATGCATTTATTGAAGTAAATGATTTACTGAAAGCATTTATTTTGTAAGGTTTAATCCATGCCATAAGGAAAAGCTTTAACCTGTTAATTTTTATTTTTTTGTTTAAGTTATTGAAGGATTATTCAATTGAAAAATTAAGAGTAAAGATTCATATGTAACAGTGCGTATTGAAGGTATTAAACATATCAGCATTTTGCTCAGAAAACATGTTTTTGAAGGTGCTGTTGACTTGAAATTTTTACCAGATGACACATCCATAATAACAGCCAACATAATTCATACATACAAAGTGAACAAAACAAATTAGAAATTAATTTATGTGTAGTAAAATGTAATGACACCAAGAAAAAGTATTACATGAAGAAAGGGAGGCATAAAAAGGCATGGAAAGCCCAGACAGCAGCTTATAATCTCTCCGTTGTTCAGCAGTGTAAAATAATGAATATTAGCTGCTTCAGTCCAAAAATTGACATTGCCAGGAGGACGAAGATGAAACCAGGGTGGACATTACAGCAACACAAAGGCCCCAAACACAGCCAAGGAAACACTCGACTGCTCTCAGAAAAAAAAAAAAACAGCTAGAATGACCCAGACAGTCATCTGACCTGAATTCAACAGAAAATAAGAAGTAAAGATCAGATGTTATAGATGAGACCTCCAGAACCGTGAAGATTTTTTAGACAAAAAAAAAATCACACCTGAGCAATGCATGCAACTCCATTCTCCATATAAGAGGCGTCTTGAAGCTGTCATTACAAAAAGCCTTTTATACAAATTATTAAATATAATTATTACAATTATTATTAATTATTATTAATTATTAACAATTATTAATTATTAAATACAATTTTGTAGTTTAGTACGTTCTCCTTGTGTCATTCCAATGTTAATAAATACAGTATAACTCTTTTTTTTTTTTTTTTTTTTGTTTAGTTTTATTTGTTTTTTATGGATTTCTACCAAACTCTTGTCATTTTCATGTCAACTGCATCTTTGGAATTATATTTACCAGGAAAAATCATGACATGTTCAATACTTAATTTACCTGCTGAATGTACACTATACAAAAGTCTTGTCGTCAATCACAGTTGTGTAAGAGCAACAAATAATAACTTGATTTCTAGTTGTTCGTTTGGAAAAGTGGCCGAAGGTAAATTTTCTGAGGACTTATCTGTTGAACTGCATCCCAATCATCACAAATACTGCAAAAGACCTATTGGAATTCGCATGGACCCACGAATCTCACAGAAATCAGTCAAGTTTGGTGAAGGAAAAATCATGGTTTGGGGTTACATTCAGTATGGGGGCGTGCGAGAGATCTGCAGAGTGGATGGCAACAACAACAGCCTGAGGTATCAAGATATTTGTGCTGCTCATTACATTATAAACCACAGGAGAGGGCAATTTGTTCAGCAGGAGAGCGCTCTTTCTTCTACTTCAGCCTCCACATCAAAAGTTCCCGAAAGCAAAAACGTTTAAGGTGCTTCAGGATTGGCCAGCTAAGTCACCATACATGACCATTATTGGGTAAAATGAAGGAGGAGGCACTGAAGATTAATCCAAAGAATCTTTATGGAGATCTGATAGGAGACCTGCAAGAACGCTTTCTTTGCCATTCCAAAAGACTTTATTAATAAGTTATTTAAGTCGTTGCAGAGATGTATGGATGCAGTCCTCCAAGCTCATGGAACTCATACACAATATTAATTCTTTTTCAACTGCACCATGACTTCATATTCTATACTGTACATAATTTCTGTTTAGTGACAAGACTTTTGACTCAACAAAGTCAGACCTTATTGTTTTAATTAAATAATTAGAAATCAAGGCATGATCATATTTTGGTAAAATAAGCATAATCTAGAGGCCTTTGCCTTTCATACAAACCACTTCTGATACCAAATTATCAACTAGAAGTCAAATTATTATTTGTTGCTCGTAAAACTTGGGTAGACGACAAGATGTGTATATACAGTATACAGTACAAAACAATATAAAATATAAACCTTCTAAATGCGTAAAATAAAAAACTTTTATTTTAGAAATAAAATCTAATACATCATAAGGCATATGCATTACCTAATGAAAGTTGAGTAAAAGAAAGGACGGTACTTGCACAAGACACAACAAGATCATTGTTGCACAATAGAATCACTTGATCTTGTTTTTCTTTCTGCCAAAATAGTTATAAGCCAAAATAACTTAAATAAACTGTAAATAATTGCATAATTCTACCATAAACTGCTTTGCATTTTGGAAAAACAGCTCTGCCTTTGCTTTACCACAGCAGAAAACAGCAGCTCAGAGTCTGCAGGCAGAGGAAGTGGTTGAGTAGGTATCATTGCAAAATGGCACGAGTGTTAACACACACAGCATTTTTGACTTTTTCTGGGTATGTAAGTGAAAGCGTACTACCGGTAAACATTTTGGGGGTTAGCCAATGTTGCTCACTAAAGCTGCATTAGCACAAGGACAGTAAAATTGATTCATTCATTAATTTTCCTTCGGCTTAGTCCTTTTATTCATCAGCGGTTGCCAAAGCGGAATGAACTACAAACTAATCCAGCATATGTTTTACACAGCGGATACCCTTTCAGCTGCAACCCAGTACTAGGAAACATCCATACTCACTCATCTCATTCACACGCATAAACTACGGCCAAGTTAGTTTATTCACATGGACTGTGAGGGAAGACGGAGCACTCGGAGGAAACCCACGCCAACACAGGGAGAACATGCAAACTCCACACAGAAATGTTAACTGGCCCAGCTGAGACTCCAAACAGTGACCTTCTTTCTGTGAGGCAACAGTGCTAACCACTGAGCCACGGTGTTGTCCAACAATAAAATTGTGAAATATTATTAACTTTTAACTTGTTGATGTGACTCAAAGCTGATTTGTTTTAGCATTAGTACAGCTTTTGTTATTATTTATAATGAGTCATTTAATTATAAACATGTTTTTTTCTGCTTCATAGTTTTGTTAAGATTTTACTTAAGACACTTTGATGAAACTAAACTTCAATAAAACCTTTTATTTTACATCGAAAATTACTTTAATCTTTTTTAAGCATATAATGCATCCTTAATTAATCTAAGTAAATACAATTTTAATGGTACTCATTAACTCAGTGGCTCAGTAGGTAGTGCTGTCGCCTCACAGCAAGAAGGTTGCTCGGTCGTTGGTTCGAACCTCGGCTGGGTCAGTTGGCATTTCTGTGTGGAGTTTGCATGTTCTCCCTGCGTTCACGTTTGTTTTCTCCGGGTGCTTCAGTTTCCCCCACAATCCAAAGACATGCGGTATTGGTGAATTGGTTAGGCTAAATTGTCCGTAGTGTATGAGTGTGTGTGTGGATGGATGTTTCCCAGAGATGGGTTGCGGCTGGAACGACATCCGCTACGTAAAAACTTGCTAAATAAGTTGGCGGCTCATTCCACTGTGGCAACCCCAGATTAATAAAGGGTCTAAGCCGAAAAGAAAATGAATAAATGAATAATAATGTTAGGGAAAAAACTGTTTAAAATCAAAATGAAAAATGAGTCAGATGAAGAAGACCCTAGTGAAGAAATCAGAGATTAAATCAATCAATGAATGTTTACTGAACATAGTTTGCATTTTTATATGCAGACGCCTGCGTCAACACTTGCACAGAGTTGCAGGCCAATCTGCTTATAATCTCAAATCACACAATTATATTCTCACATAACGCATTAACTGCGTCATACAGTCAGCGATAGATAATAATAGAGCTTCATACAACCTTACTGGTGAAAACATAGATAAACTTAGAAAATATCCATGTGTGAGCATACAATTTAGAACAAAATCTCCAATGATTATGTAAGCGTCAAGCAAACAGGAGGCAATTCAACTTCAGTCTTCTAGTCTCCACCTATGAAGAACACAAACGCAAAGAATGCTTATCTACCTCTAGCAGGAATCTTATCAGAATGGTAATAAACATCTTTCTGCTGGCAGCTAACTAATACATAGAAGGTCTTGCTCATACAATAGAATATTAAAAGCATTTATTCTTTAATAAATGCAATAAAATTCACATCTAGTGACAGCTGTCCAAATAGCATCAAATGTACACAAGCAATTTGACAAAAATGACAAGCATTTAGGCTTTCTGCAGCAAATGTGATGCAAAACATTACAAAAACAGCAACAGAAACATTTAAATAACAGCCGCTGCACTCCCAATTAAATTATAAATGCTTTTAAAAAAAATGACACATATTAAACCTCTTTAACATGTATAATAGGCTACTGAGTGACTGATGTTTTTGCACTGAGTCACAGATCTGACTTTCATTTTCAAACCTTATGCTAGTTATTTTACTTTCAAGATCTGATGTGAACTGTCTGCTGCTGCTTTCAGTAGTATGGCAATAAAGTGTCGCATGAAATTGTATTTAAACTCACATTTGTAACATTTAACACAAATAAAGCACAAAATCTGTACCTGAGGTGATCTTTGTCGGATGCTTGTTCTGCTAAAAAATAAATGTTCTCGCAAATGGATAGGACAAAAACTCTTTTTACATGGAACAGATAGCATTTATCACATGTCGTGGTTTCACATCACTTGTTGTTAGGACAGGCTGTTACTTTAAAAACGGTATTACATTTAGGTCATCACATATAATCTAGACTAAGGGTGCCCAAACATGATGAGCCAAAAACATGATGCCCAAACATGATGAGTCAAAAATCATTGCGAGCAGTGGGCCGAAGATAAATATACCAAACTATATTACATTAAAGTTGCCATGGGTAATTTCTTCATTTATTTCCTAATATTTCAAAATAAATAGAAAACAGTATTTTAAATTGTATTTACTAATGCACTATCACTATTAAGTTACACCTTGTTGCAATAAAAAACATAAACAATCACATTTATAACAGTGGAGTTCAACGCTGAACACTAGTCAAGCAGAATCTGACTTTGACTTGATTTGCTCACCAAAGTCTCTGCATTTTTAGTGACAGTATGCACAACTTTAAACAAAATCTGATTAATTTACACCATTTAATTGAAACATTTAATTTCAGTTAGCTTTTAAAAATAAAACAAACAAACAAACAAAAAGAGTTATATTAAGTTTAAATTGACAATCTCAACCCTCCCCATCATTCTCTATCTCATCTCAGATGGAATGGTGGGCTAAATCAAAGGTTACCATGGGTCAACTTTTTCCTGCAGGCCCTAGTTTGGGCATCTCTGATCTAGACCCTTAAACTCAAATTTAACTTATTTAGTAATCATCTCACAGAAAGGATATTTGCCAATTCTGGTCTTGATCCAGATACCCACTCCTTCAATAATTATAATAAATGTTTCTTAAGTAACTGATGTAATGATTTCGGATGGATTGTGTGACACCAAAGACTGGAATAAGGATCTTGATATTCAGCTTAAAAATGTAAAGTTAATTGTAATAATATGTCACAATTTTACAGTTGTATTTTTAATATTCTAACCCTTGGTCAGCAAAAATGTTTTTAAAAGGATTCCCAACTTCGAACTGATCCCAAACGTTTGTAAACTGAATTGTGCAAGTAGTTTTAAAAGGATTAAATACATGTGGATTTTCTGTCTTCCTCTTTCAGGAGAGAAATCGTCGCGTGACGAGCAGGTGGCTTGCGCCATGTTGGCCACACAACTGGATAATTTCCTGGGTGGAGATCCAGTCCAGCACAGGCAGGTTCAGGGTTACGAGTCTCCAGAATTCATGAAACTCTTCCCTCGAGGAGTCAGTTATAAGGTGAGAAAGTACAGTCATTTATTCTTTGATCAATAAAAAGTTTGTAAGAACAACATTTATAATAGATATTTTAACATTATAATTGTTGTTTATCAACCAATTTCAAAATATTGCTGAATTAAAGTATTATTTTTTTTTGTTTTGTTTTGTTTTACTGTCCTCAAAGCTTTGATCAAAAGTGTATCTTTGTTTCCACAAAAACATTAACCAGCATTTAAAAAAGATTAGTTTATTAAATTTATTAAATTAAGAAATATTTCTTGAGCAGCAAATCATCATATTAGGATATTATCTGAACTGGAATAATGCCACCACAGAAACAAATAGCATGTTTCAAACCAATATAAATTCAAAACATGTTTTTTTTATCAGATACTTCTTTATATTTTAAAAAACAATAAAAATGATCTGATAACCTACATTCTAATCTGTATTATACTCACAATTACAGTGGCACTTATTTGCATGATTAAAGTAATAACTCCTTAAGTAAAACATTTCACTTCACACACTATTTCCTGAAACTCAATTGGTTATACACCTTTATTAATTTCTTTCTCCTCTTGAACACAAAAGAAGATATTTTTAAGGAAGATGAAAACCTGTAACCTTTGACATTCATAGTCGGAAAAACTAATACGATGGAACTCAAGGCTTACAGGTTTCAAGCTTTCTCCTAAATATCTTCTTTTGTGTCCAAGAGGAGAAAGAAAGTCTAACTGGTTTGGAACAAATACAGGGTGAATAAATGATGACAGAATTTTTAGTTTTAGGTGAACTATCTCTTTAATTCATTTAAAGAGTGTTTATGTTTCATGCACCTTCATTGCTGTTCTGTTTGTGCAGGAGGGAGGAGTGGAGTCTGGCTTCAGAAGAGCGCAGTCTGGACCTGGACCTGTTCAGAGGTTATACCAAATCAAAGGGAAACGCAACATCAGGGCAAAGGAAGTAGATTTGAGCTGGCAGAGTTTTAACAAGGGCGACTGCTTCATACTTGATCTGGGCGAGGTCTGTGTGTGTTGTTTGTTTCAATATTTATTTATATAGGAATAAATGCCATCACACTACTCCTACAGAATTTAAACAATTGCTTTACATCATACAGTAAAAGATCATGAAGTGCAGAAGGCCAATATAAAAAGCCTGAAACTTTTTTTATTCTCCAGACGATTGTGTCATGGATTGGATCTCAGGCAAACATCTTCGAGAAGCAGAAGGTGAGAGAGATCGCCTCTCTCATCAGAGATACAGACAGACACGGCAAAGCTCAGATCACCAATGTTAATGAGGGAGAGGAGACACAGGAAATGCTGAAGGTAACAAGTATTTAACTTTCTCTAGCTTCCTGTTAGTATATTCTTTTGATATCATGCGTCACAGTTTCTATGTTCATGTGTTTGTTAAGGTATCAAAAGGAAACAACAAACAGAGCTAGCTCATGGTGTGGTTGAAACACTTGTGGTGTTTCATACCGATTTTTCTGGTGTTGATTTAGTGACTGATTCATATCAGTATGTAAGGTCTCACTTTTTTAAGGTCTGATTTTGTAAAATCTACACACATTTGTTAGCTTCAGTTTAAATACTTATCAAATGATCATATGATTTGTATTATTTGCACCTTTCAAAACATTTATGAGTACTAATGACCCTAACCTTTATCCCTATACAAAATTACACATCTCTGTTATCTCCATCCGGGTCATGGCACCACTTTAACTTTCCTGATTCCACTCGCCCACTACTAAGTGGGATTGAATGGATGCTAACCACAGTCTCTAGCTTTAGTCACAGGTATTACTCTTGAGGCCAGGGGGGTGAAATTAACCTGTACACCTCTTTCTAGCTAGTCTTCGTTACACTTACCCAAGAAAACTTAGTCACAGGACCAATGCAACCCATTCGGTTGTACACTACCTGACCAAAGTCTTGTCTTGTATCCAAGCTTTAGGAACAATAAATAATAACTTGACTTCTAGTTGATCATTTGGTATTAGAATCAATTGGTATAACATAAAATCATGCCGTGATTTTTAATTATTCAATTAGGACAGTAAGGTCTGAACTTGCTTAGACAAAAGTCTTGTCACTTAACAGAAATAATGGACAGTATAGAATATAAAGTCATGGTGCAGTGGAAAAATAATTAATATTGTGTATGACTACCACGAGCTTGCAGGATTGCATCTATACATCTCTGCAATAACTTAAATAACATATTAGTAAAGTCATCTGAAATGGAGTGTTCTTACAGAAGGTCATCAAGATTCTTTGGATTCATCTTCAATGCCTTTTTCTTTATCTTACCCCAAACATGCTCAATAATGTTAATGTCTGGTGACTGGGCTGGCCAATGCTGAAGCACCTTGACAACCACTTTTTGTTAGTTTTCATAATAAGGTTGGAGTCTGGTGAACCATAGTTTTCTTGGATGTGTACAAGAAGGACATGTATCTGAAACGTGTAACACAACATATCCTAAGTAACATATTTCAGATTCACCAAACTATACAAAATGCCCTCTATTTGTTGATTTATTGTCTGAAACATGCAGCCAAACAGACCTGGAGCAACATGTCATTTCTGACATGGCAGGCAGCACACAAACAAAGATGTAACCTTTAGCATCACGTGCTGATGCCCCTTTTCAGGTTTACATAAAGAATATATTAGCTGGCCTGTGATGCACTTAATCTCACATGGGTCACGGCACCACTTTAAATTCTTTTTCCATTTAAGTGTACCACATTTTTATAAGTTTCAGTACAGACTTGTAGAAGTTGGTACTATGCTACATTACAAGTGATTCATCATATAGATTTTAAACATGGAAGATGAAAAAGGGGATTGGGAAAGCTGAGAATAAGCCAGTCATTCCCTACAATTAATACCAACAGATGCAAATGTTGTCTTAATTTATGTTCAACATACTCAAAATTTAGTCCAAGGTTTTATGATCCTTTCAAGTCTCTGGTTTTACTTGCCCCATACTAAGTGGGTATTGAACTGGCGTTTTTGTCATGGAATGTGTTTTAGCATCACAGATGTCCCATTTGAGGTCAGAGAAGTGAGGCTTACTCATTCAGTTTCTACCGTTGATTCATCCCACGTGGGTCATGGCACCAATGTAACCCTGCTTATTCTACTCCATGTTATCTGACTGATTCGAACCAACATTGGTAAATTGTAGATAGATCAGAACAACATTTGTCAAGTTTTCTAGGTCAGACCAGTAGGTCAGCTAAAAACACTGATTATAAACACTTGCTTTTATTCATGTTGAAACGCAATACGAATTTGTACAGTTTCAGCTTACATCCGATTACTTACTATTTCCACTACATTGCTGCCAGGAATGGGTTTAGATGAGCACTGCTCTCATCTTCTCTATCTTTTGTTGTATTGAACAGGTTCTTGGTCCAGTGCCAGAGCTGAAAGAAAGCACTCCAGAGGAGGACAGCAAAGCAGATGCATCAAATTCAGCCTCCCTTTACAAGGTACCCTAACTCTCTCATGTTTTATGCATGTCATCACCTTGGAATCATAAGGTTCTATCTGCGTTCTGAATGATTTTGAGATATTGAGCTTCAAAGTTTTTACATTCCATAGCAAACAGTATGTGTGTAACATTTGGTTTTTGTAAATAAAAAGTCTTAAAATGTAAACAACTTATAAAAAACATCCCATAATGTAAATACGTTGTCAATTAATAAGGATATGTCAGTAACTCAATTTTGACAAAAATATCAGATAGAATCTTATAATTCCAAGGTGACGATATAAACTGTAAAATATAACATATAAATATTAATATAAACTGTGGAAACTTTGTTTATAACATTAGATGTGGAATGATCCATTGAATTAGGAATCATATTCATTTTTCATCAACTTTTCTAGGTTTCAGATGCCACAGGGTCAATGAAGTTGACCAAGGTGTCAGAGAAAAGTCCATTTGCCAAGGACTTGCTGGTGCGTGATGACTGCTTTATCCTGGACAATGGGGCCAACGGAAAAATCTTTGTTTGGAAAGGTAAGAAAAATGGTGTATGTCAAAATAGAGGACAGTAAAATTGAAAAAATAAGACTTATCATCTTATCAATCAAGGATGCATTAAACAATACTAAAGGCATTTATAATGTAAGAAAGCATTCTTATTTTAAATAAATGGTTCCTCAAAGAATCATGGGAAATAATTATCAGTTTTCACAAAAATATTGACCAGCACATTTGTTTTCAACCGCGATAATAACAACCAGATAGTAAAGTGTTTTGGGACAAACTTTATGTTGCCTTAAAAAAGCTTTGCCTGATTTTAAAAATTAAGTTTATACAGTACTTGGAAATATGGAAAGATTTAGCATATTTTTAACATCTGTAACACTGCTTGCATGATTTACCACGCTACTAATGTGAATAAACATGCTAGCATACAGCTAATATATTACATTATGTTGCTAGCATGTTTTACACTATGCTAGCCTGAATTAGGTTTCAGAAAGGTTTCAGTTTCATTGAGGGATTCATTAAAGGGGTTAGTTATAACATGCTGATGAAGTCAGATTTCACACAATTAATTTAAATTCAGTTTACTTTAAATAGTATATTACCTCAGTATTTAACTCATTTTTTTATTCTACACAGCACAGCATGTTTATTTATCTATTCGATAAACACATTTGGATTTATTTGCGTTTGTATTCATTGTTATGCAATGCATTTATTTGTATTATTAGCAATAAAAATATGTTTTTCTATTAAAAAAAAAAATTCTATTAAAAAACATTTTGTATTTAAAAAGTTCTGAGCATTACACTTAAATTTTTTTTTATTATTTTGTTCATTTAATTGGTGTCCAACAGTGTGTGGTTTATTTGTTACACCCTGTTACAAATAACCCTGCTGTATTGTGTTTTCCTCAAAAATATTTTAGCCTAGAAGACGGTAATCACATCAATATAAGATTTTGTTTACATACTTTCACAGATTAAAAAAAAAAATTATAGCGTATAATAAAAATACTTTTATGTTGCGAAATGGTTTCTCCTGTGTTTCTCATCCAAATTTCACTGAACTTTTTCAGTAATTGGCAGGAAGACGTCTGCCTACACTGTGGTGAAAACTTTAAAAGCATGTCATGGTTAACCCTGAGCAAATACCTTAAAACTCTGTTACATTTTACCCCTTGTTACTTTGTGCCCCACGCTTCCCTATATAAATTATTAGTTTACTGTCATCATGACAAATATAAAATAAATCAGTTATTAGAAATTAGTTATTTAAACTATTATGTTTAGAAATGTGTTGAAGAAAAAGTCTTTGTTAAACAGAAATAGGGGAAAAAATAAACGGGGGCAAATATATATGTATACACATAATACAGCTGCTATGCTATTTTCTGCAATTCTCAGGAAGTGGAGCCAACGCAGAAGAGAAGAGGGTTGCTTTAAAAATGGCAGATGACTTCATCCAGCAAATGAATTACCCAAAGATGAAAACACAGGTTGGTGTTTGTACAAATATCTTTTTTGTGTGTGTTTACGACCCCTACATGCATGCCCACAAGCAGCTGCCAGTGGTTATCTTATGTAGTTATTGGTTTGGACTTGGTCATTTAAAACACTTATTCAAAAATATTGAAAAATATAAATATATATTAATTGGACCCCTCATGATCTGTTTCTTTTTGTCTTCTAGGTGGAGATTTTACCACAGGGCAGAGAAACTGTTATCTTTAAACAGTTTTTCCAAAGCTGGAATTAAACCTCATTTCACTGCATGATCAGATAATAAACTGCACTCAACCAGTTGTCAAAAAACTGTAATTTACTTCAATAAGGCCATTGATATATTGCGTAATAAACAAATGTACAGTTGTAAAACAAATCATTCATGGAGGTTTGCAGTAATAATGGATATGAGTAAGAGAGGCTTTACTATTTGTTTGGTACCGCGTTTGTACGGCTTTTAGAGGGTGTTTATATTGGTCAATGCTAATTTTAAAGAGCTTTTAATAATAATTTCCCCCTTTTTTGATTGAGAGGGTCAAATCTACTGTTATGTTGCAGGCTTAATGAACGCAAACCCTTGAGTAGATGCCATTTCTACTTAAAAACAGAATAATGTAACCACTTTCAAGCCAATTTACTATTTCACAATCTCTGTGAAATGGCTTTTTTTCTCATTTTGTACTCATTTTGTGTATGTAACTGCAGCATGGAAATTAAAATGCAAATGCAACAACAGCAAAAACACTGTTTCTCAGGTGTGAAGTCGTGCTAATGGGCTGGAATTCCCTTTATGGCTGATAAGATGACAGCAAAGTTATGTAAGCGCCGTTAAGGGTCATTAGCATTCAGGGCATGTTACCATGGTTTACATTAACTCATATCAACTCTTACAAGGATTAACAGCTTAACAACTGAGGATTTAAGCAGATAAACACATATACTCTACATAAATGTTGGTTTATCATTACCCAACATTGGGTCAAATATGGCCAAATCCTATTTGTTGAGTTAAAATGAGAAATTTTAATAATTTGAAAAAATGAACCCAACATTGGGTGTGTCATTATTTGCCCCAATGTTGGGTTATGACAACACAGTATTTCTACTATATAAGTGAAACCTTCTGTCTACTGAGAATTTTGAAATATTGAATTGAGATCTGCAAAGCTTGGTTCATTTATTTATTTCTATTCATTTTCTCTTTTATGAATCTGAACTTTGGATTTGGAGGAGGTAGAACACAGTTATCACATGGTTTCAGAAAATGTTCACCTACTTTTTTTTTCTTGTAGCTGATGTTTGCTGTGTGATTACAGTGTGAAACTTTGGGTGTGACAAGCAAATTTGCAGCTATACATTCACTTTCAGTTAAAGTAATTAACCTGAATTCCTATGTAGTTTGTGGAACTTAAACTGGAATGTTAGGAAAAGGATTTTACGTAATTGCAATTCAAATTACATCATCTTAAAGTAACTATTATTAACTATATTTTTATTTTATTTTGACCAAAAATCAACATGTAGGCAAGAAAAGAGGATCTGAGGGTCTCAGTTGAGGATGGCGATGGTTCTTTCAAGTATTTTAAGACAAGTATCATCAATATTGATACTACAATTATTATTTTATAGTATTTTATGTTTTTTAATCACCATCAGTATTATTAATAAAGAAAATACAACAGACATAATTTCTTTTTACATTTATTAAAATTAGAGAACACTATTAATTACACAACAAATGGCTATATAAAACCATATAAAACTAAATATTACACATCGCACAAACCTTGTTTCATTTTTTAAAATTACATTTAATCCCATTAACATTTTTATTTAATGAAACAAATGGCTGCTGACTCTCCTTTTGAGCCTGTTATTCTTTGACTGATCAGTGGTGTACTGTTTTGTGACAAGTGTCACACAGCCTGTCATTATTAACTGGAGCAAAATAACTCCAGATTAAGCATCTTTTTCGTTCAGTCATGATGACTCCATGCTCAAGTTGAAAACCTGCTGCTTTGTGTGTGTGCTGTGCACTATGTTTTGAAAGGGTGTAGCTGTGAGCAAACCTTATTTTTTACAGTCTATGGAGTAAAACTGACCCATTAACAGAGATACAGCCGAGTAATGTTATAGTTCTCATTCCAGTTCTTATTAAAGTAAATATTTATTAAGATATTCTAAAATCAGCAACCATTTATTTAAGAAAAATAAAACGTATAAAGGATCGATATAGAAGGAATAAAAAATATTTTCACGTATGGAAAATATCGATACTTAAGGATCGATCTACCCAGCCCTAAATTAGCAGCAGAAAAAAATAAATAAATATAAAGGTAATCCAGAAGGTAAGCATCAAAGTAACTGCTTGATATGCAAACCCAAATGAAAGAACCAAACTAAGGGCTTAAATACACGAGTAAATAAGAAAGCAAGCCAAATACATGTGAACACAGTTAACTAATGAGTGTAGCCATAGAAACAGCTAGCAAAGGAAATATTAAGTATAAGAGATTTTACATCATTTGTTCCTTTCTAATTCTGTTTTTCACAAAGTGCCTTGGTTTTTTGTTGAAGTGCCTTGGTTGTTTAGTAAAACACTGTTCTAATAGCATGGGACTTAAAATTTTGAAAGAAGGTTACGGTTTTTCTGAAAAAAGCAAGTGTTCATAAATTGTTCTCTAATTTTAATCTCCACTATGTAAAACAAGAACACAAAATGTCCATAACACTTCAGTTTTAAAAATTTTGTCTCGTTTAAATTTTCTGTTTCAAGTTAGCGGTTTGCTACCTCAGTTAACATTCCCCGTTTTATTGGACAATAAAGTTTTTTATGTTTTATTTGTAATGAAATCATTTTAGGTCAACATGTAAAACTACATACTGCTGGGTGCCAGAAGACTATAAGGAAATTTTTTTAAAGATTTAATACAAGCTTGAATATTAAATATAGATTCCTGCTCTTTCTTTCTCATCACTATGGAGTTTCAGGGTGTGAAGCAGCATTATGTTACTGGGATAAAGTTCATGCCAACAACTGTTGCTTAGGCAATGTGAGTAATCATCACTGTCCCCAAAAAGGTCAAACCAGTGATTAACACTACGTGTCATAAGCAACTTATTTCAAATACAGCTGAAGTCAGAATTATTAGCCCCCCTGTTTATTTTTTCCCCAATTTCTGTTTAACGGAGAGACGATTTCTTCAACACATCACTAAACATAATAGTTTTAATAACTCATCTCTAATAACTGATTTATTTTATCTTTGCCATGATGACAGTAAATAATATTTCACTAGATATTTTCAGGACACTTCTATACAGCTTAAAGTGACATGTAAAGGCTTAACTAGGTTAATTGGGTTAACTAGGCAGGTTAGGGTAATTAGGCGAGTTATTGTATAACCATGGTTTATTCTGTAGACTATGGAAAAAACATAGCTTAAAGAGGCTAATGATTTTGACCTTAAAAGAGTTTTTTTAAAAATTAAAACTGCTTTTATTCCAGGTAAAATAAAACAAATAAGACTTTCCCCAGAAAAAAAAAATATCATCAGACATACTGTGAAAATTTCCTTGCCTTGTTAAACATAATTTGGGAAATATTTAAAAAAGAAAAAAAAATTAAAAGGGGGGCTAATAATTTTGACTTCAACTGTAAGTCCAAGGAAATCACACAGGATCTTCCTTTTGGCTTTTCTTGATTTTTATGTAATGTAATGTAAGCAACCGCTTCAGTTCACTGGAATTTATAATCGTGCTTTTATAATCCTCCTCAGCTTTACTTTTGGATAGTTACATAACCTGTTAACAGTCATATAACCATACATATTTTATATCTGATGACTATAAAATCATCAAGAGAATGGATGCTCACAAATTTGAAATATTTGTATATAAAGCCTGGGTAAATACTGTCTGACATCGTATTTCAGACAATATCGCTAAGTGAGTGTTCAATGAATCAGTAAATGAACAAGTGGCATGATATGGGACAGTATTAACTGCCTGATTCCTGGCATCATGCCATTTTGACTACTGTCTGAATCATTGCTGGGAAAGACCATATCTCATCACGTAGCTTTTTCCTCAGCCTTCGCCTCACACCGTCATGACTGTAAAAACTGAGGTCCAAAGTTCAGAGTATGCAGGAGACGAGGTAAAACACGGGCTGAGAGAGCGCTAGCCTTCAGTCTCAGCAGACACCTCGAGCTGCGTTCACCTGCTCCCCAACACCTCACCATGGGTAAGTCACAGAGGATTTACATGCAGAGATTTGTGCTGGAAAATCAGGGAAATGCAGGAAAAGAAAATTTATAATAGTTAAATATTGTATTTTATATTTTAGAAAATAAATATTTTACATTATTTACATTTTAATGCTATTTAATATTTTCATAAGAATGTAAATAAATTATAATATTTAAATTAATAAATTGTATATCATATTTTAAGATGTATTATTATGATTTATTATTAATATTATTATTGTTGTTGCTTTGATGAGTGATTATTTTTACATCCAACATTGCAGCAAAGTTATCTTATTTGAGCAACAGGAATTATATTGTTTATTATGTTTTTATGCATTTATTTTGAGAATATCAAAATTTGACAATATTTATAATTTTGTACGGGAAATATATATTACATCTATATTTAAATTACAATATATAATATATATTGTAGTAATATGAATTATGGGCGACATGGTGGCTCAGTGGTTAGCACTATTGCCTCACAGCAAGAAGGTTGCTGTTTCGAATCCTAGCTGGGTCAGTTGGCATTATTGTGTGGAGTTTGCATGTTCTCTCCGTGATCACGTGGGTTTCCTTTGGGTACTCCGGTTTCCCCCACAGTCCAAAGACATGCACTATAGGTGAATTGAGTAAGGTAAATTGTCCGTGGTGTTTGTGTGTGAAAAAAGTGTATGGATGTTTCCATTTGTGATCAATTGCAGCTGGAAGGGCATCCACTGCGTAAAACTTGCTGGATAAGTTGGTGGTTCATTCTGCTGTGGTGACCCCAGATTAATAAAGGGACTAAGCCGATAAGAAAATTAGTAAATGGTGGCTCAGTGGTTAGCGCTATTGACTCACAGCAAAAAGGTCGCTGGTTCGAGACCCAGCTGGGTCAGTTGGCATTTCTGTGTGGAGTTTGCACGTTCTCCCCATGTTGGTGTGAGTTTTCTACAGTTTCCCCCACAGTTTAAAGATATGACACAAGTCACAAGTTAATGGAATACACTAAATTGGCCGTAGTGTATGAGTGTTTATGGATGTTTGCCAGTACTTGGTTGCAGTTAGGAGGGCATCCACTGTTTAAAACATATGCTGGATGTTGGCGGTTCATTCCACTGTGGCCACCTCTGATTAATAAAGGGACTAAGCTGAAGGAAAATGAGTAATTATAATTTATTACTGTTGTTGTGTTGTTAACCGCTTAAATACAAGTATATAATCTTTATAACAACCAGTATTTGAGTCTGATCTTGTCGGTTTTACTGGAATAATAATCATTATTTATAATAGTATTATATAATTATAACACAATTTATAAAAATATATACATATATTATGGTATTTTTAGTTCCCATAAATTTAATAATAATATATCTTACATTCAATAATGCATTAACGGGTTAACTTTCACTGAAGGTGTTCATAATTAATTTAAACATAGTGTAACTCTAAAAAGACTGTTTTAATAAATAAAAAAATCCTTCTTATAGGAGAACAGACGAAGCCCTACAAGAGCATCCTGAAGGACAACACTCTAAGTATGATTCTTATACATGTTCTCTATTTTGTGTACATCTACCTCAGTTATAAAGTGCTGTGTTACGTTATTTGCTAAAGCATCATCAGACGATATCAAACAGGTTACAGTCTAATAAATAACCCAGAATCCCGTGTTCCTGTTGTGTCCTGCAGAAGTGCCTCAGATCTCCAACCAGGGGCAGCAGAGTAACTCTATTGGCGCCGTGCGATGGGTTTTACCGGATGAAGAGGTTCAGGTACACAGCTCCGCGCCCACGATCCCCTACAAGAGTAACAGCGGCTTCTCCACTCGCTCACAGGTAACGCCGAGTAACTCTGCTAATGTTGTGGTGTATAAATTTTGAGATAGCAGCACAATAACCGGTGAATATATTGTGTTTCCAGCAAAGGCAGCGTCAGCAGGGCCTTAAGGACCTCCGCAGCTTGGACGAGTGCATTCAGTTCATCAACCGCTGGAAACAGCAGGTGGCACAAGTCTGCAAGGTAGGCCAGCGATTATTTAAAGTCCTTTAAAATGACAAATTATGAAAAATATATAACAGTAACAACAATTGAAATATATTTTGAATGTGAGTCTTTATAAGAGGTAGTAATGACAAGGCGTAAAACGTTAGTTTACATTAGGCCTACTTGAAAAATACTAAGGTAATGTCAAAGTGTATTGTGTAGTCTTTAGTAATATTGCAAGTGTTAAATAGTTTCTTTTGATTTTAATATTATATCAGTAGTTTAACCAACTAACAACAATAAACAGCTGTTTATTAGCTAACATAATGCATACCTTAGATTTACACAGTACCAATATGTTTATTATTTATTTCTTCATGTTATTTAATGCGTTTATTTAAAGTGTTACACAAATAGCAAGTAATACTATTTTACTTTAAGTTTCCATTGATAACACAATTTTTCCATGTTAGTTAACATGAATTAATAATAAATTGCCTTTAAAACAATCTCATTTTATTTAGCCAATTATTATTTTATTAAAACGTCAAAAGTTGTTTTTATTAATATCATTTAATGATAATATGAATCATAAACATTATTAATAGTAATTGTATATTAGAATATGGAGAAATATTTATTCATTATTTGTTTAACTAATAGTTAATCCCAGTGGTATTGCATGCAATTATTATGCATTTCATTTTATGCATATGCATTTAACTGGGAAACTAAAATAAACGTGTTAAGTAATTTTATATATAACAAAATTGTTATTAATTCTAAAATCAAATGTATTACAAATAAAATGTAAACCATAAACTTATGATTATAGGATACAGCATTACACTGTGATGGCACTTGAGCGTATGGGTTCGTTTTACTGTAAAATGCTAGCTTGTACTGTGCTAGAAAGCCAAGTTTCACTTTAGTGCATGAAGTTTTTTTTATCAGCCCAAGTAATAATGTCTTGGCAGACCTCTCTTTGCGTGCAAACTCAGTTTTTTATAGCTGATATCATACGATAAGCGTTGCCATGTGAAAGGTGTATGATGCCAGTTGATTAGTTTATATGAGCCAGGTTCACTGATAACACTTATGTAAATAACCTAGTAATTCTACATCTGTCTCCATACACCGGGTAGGTTGCTTATATAAGTATAAATATTGCTTTTTATGGATGATTATTTTAAAAATGACAAATTCTGACTTCACCTGTATAATAAAAAAAACTGATGACATTAAAACATTATTTTGTCTATATTTACCCTTTTTAAAATACAAAATAAAATAACTTAAATAAATAGCAATTTTTTATTGTAAATATGCATTTTAACATATGACATACATTTTTTATTAATGTAAACATAAGAAAATTACATTTATCATTTATTAAATTATTACTGTTTTTAAATGTAAAATAGGAGAAATACCCATGTACTCTTAAGTAGCTGTAGCCTAATAATAGATTTTTCCTATTCGCTTGCAAGAATATTTCACTCATTTGCCAGTATAAAAAATATAGTATAATTTTTTATTTCAAATATTTTAAAAGGTAGTAAAAAATTATGTTTTTTATTTTTCATAAATATATGTTACACCGAATGACAACAGGACATTACTTTACCATCATTTTCACAATTTAAATCATTAAAGGAAACTTTTTACCTGCATTTAAGATACTTTATAGCCTAATTATAGTTTAATTTGCTACACACAGCAAAATGACACAATTTCTCTTCAGCCCATGTGGAATATTTACAGCTTATACATATGCTAAATAAAAAATATGTATGTGTGTGATTTTCAGAATGAGGACGATCCCGGTGAAGGAAGCAGCAGACCAACAAAAACAGACTCCAGAACTGAACGCAGTCTTGAAGAGAGTCGCAAGCTTATTCTTCAGTGGGCCAATGAACTTCAAAGTGTAGACAAGGTGAAACTGCAATAAAAAAAGATGTGTCAACCATACTGTACTGTTGTGCAATGCACTATACAGTTCAACTTCAGTTGGGCAGTTATATTGAGTAATGACTTACTCAAACTGCTCTGTTTGAACTTTAGCTATCCAAAAAGCAGCCATGGTTGAAGGAAAGGATTGATCTGGAGGAAGAAGATGACAAAACTAAGCTTGATAAAAGTGAGGGTGATGAGGTGCAGGAGAGGATCACAGAATGGGCCAAAGAGATACAGAGTGTGTCAGAGGTGAGAAGATGAGTCTTATCTGTTGCCACTTACACATTATGTGGTCCAAGTCCATTCTTGTTATTTCCTCAAATTAGCTCATCTTTCTAAGTATCCGAAATCAGATATAGATCCCCTACAAGTGCAGGTATAATAAAATATTACTCCAGTAAAAGTCCTACTTTTCAATTGTACTATAGATTTAAAGTACATACGAGCTTGATTTTTAGTGTACTTAAGCATTAAAAGCACTTATTGATGAATGTTTATTTAGCTAGAACATTTTATAATTTTATAAAAGTTGCCTACTCATGAATTAAGTGACAATAACATATCATGATCACTAGTATCTTACAAAAACTATTAAATAAAAAGGTGTGTAAATGTCTTCTGACAAGTATAAACATACAATAGGTCTAAAAAAAAGACGTACCATGAATAAAAAGTGTAAACATAAGAAGATCATACTAATTTTATATCTATTATGTGCTACAGCAGTGGAAAACATGCGTGACCATGTTAGTTTTTTTTAAAAATATGGTTATTTGCAAATACAGAACATTATGCAGAATGCAAAAATGTATTTTGTTTTTTTAACAATTATCAAAAAAAGGCAAAATAAAATAAAATTATACCCATAGTAATCCTAACCTAGTCAGATTCATTTGTAAATGCAGTGAATCAATTACTGGACTCTCACTCTAAATGGATCATTTGAATCAGTGAGCCGTTTACTGGAGACTCACTCCAAATCGGTTATTTGAATCAGTAAGTTGTTGACTCTAGAATAGATGTGATTAGATCAGTTCAAACTCACAAAAATTAATTTTTTTCATGAATCAAACAACAGGATCCTCTCCCTGATGATTCTTCTCTTCAGAATCACATAGAACTCAGCTTCATTTAGGAAAAGTAATGGACTAAAAATACAATATTTTATTTTTCTGGAATGTAGTAAAGTGAAATCAAAAGTTTTCTAAAATAAAAATACTCTTAAGTACAGATACTTAAAAAATCTACTTAAGAACAGCACTGAAGTAACAATGCTTCACTGTCTACTTGTGAAACAACATTTAACAATACAATATATATACAATACAAACTTTCTAATTTTACAATACAATGCAAAAACCTTTTATCACTGGCATAAAGGGAATAATGATCAGAATTGTTGTAAAACATGTTATGTTTGAATGCAGAGCTGCGGTATGCCGGGAGATGAACTGGCGCAGATGTTGCGTCTGCTGGGACTAAGGAAAAAGAGACTGGCTACCCTCATGCCACTTCTGGAGTTCATCACATGGAGTCTGCTGAAAGAAGAGAGCAAGGTGAGATGGCTAAAAATGTCTTTACTGCTCTATTATTACTGTGTAAAAAAAACGGTTCTGCTCAACATTTTCTAGCCATTTAAATTTGTTTCTGATTATATCATTCAGTTAGTTGTATGCCTCTGGTAAATCTGAGGGAAACATCACTTCATTATTGTGTATCAGACATTGCCACCTTTAGGAATAAATTACAAATTGCACTTGTCTTTGTATAAAGATCACATTAGAAACACATCTGTGCAACATTTGTAGTGTAAATCTGCCCCCCATATTCTGACCATATTCCAGCACTTTATGTAACAAAATCAGGTCAAGGCTGCTCTTTGCCTGCACAAAACTCAGTGTAAAGGCATAATTCTCATAATAATTGTAGTGTAAATGTACTCATTCGATCTTTGAGCAGCATTACATGTAGTCTGTGTAAATCTCACATCTACTGTGCCATCTTTACTTTGTAAATGTTGAATTATTAAAGTCAAACAGTACTAGTAATTTACGAATAAACCGTTGTCTCATAACTGTAATAGGATATGCAATATATTTTCTTATCAGGATAAAGTGTGAGGCTGTAAAATTAAATTGACTAAACTGCTTCGGAGACAAGATAGAGCTGATAAATTTATGGATGGAAAAATGAATTTAGGTTGTTTAAAGTGCGAAGTTCAAGCGAGCATCTTTGCTTTGCTGTACATTGGCCAGATATTGCAGCGTGTTACATAAGTTTGACCATTTGCATTTTAAAGACATTGATTAGGTGCTGTACAACCAATGACAAACAGGCATCCTATACAAATGTATTTATATGATAAATTAATGTGAGAATTTTTTGGTGACAGGTTTAGTTGTTTTATTCACACATCCACAAAGGGTTGGTTCACCCAAAAATGAAAATTCTGTTTTCAATTATTCACCCTTCGCTTGTTTCAAACGTTATGAGTTTATTTCTTCTGTTCAACTTAAAAGGGGATATTTTGAAGAAAGCTGGAAATCTGTACCCATTGACTTTCATAGTGTTTGTTTTTTTCTTATCATGGAAGTTGACAGTTACAGTTTTTTTTTGTGTTTAACAGCATTTAGAAATTCATGAAAGGTTTGAGTGTGAGACATTAATACATTTTCATTTTAGGATGTATGTAAATACATCATCATAGACCAGGGGTGTCCAAACTCGGTCCTGGAGGGCCAGTGTCCTGGAGAGTTTAGCTCCAACCCTAATCAAACACACCTCTACCAGCTAATCAAGCTCTTACTACATATACTAGAAGCTTCCTAGCAGGACTGAGTTTGGACACCCCTGTGAAAAACTATATCGTGTCATTTTAACCCTAGCATATGCAGTATTAGACGTACAAAGTACTGCATAAGATAACTCTACTAAAATGTCTTATTTGTTTTAGGGCATGGTTCCTCATCTTTGGCTTTCTGCTAAGCAGCGCACCTGGAAAGCTGGTAAGGGATCTGAAATCTGACCTCAAATATTTAAAGCTTGACATATGAGTATACCAGTAACGTTAAGATTATTTGTAGCTCTTTGTAACTTCTTGGTTCTCTTTCTTTTTTTAAAGGAATATCACGATACATCCCTAATTCAGGTAACTATTTTTTCAGCTATAACCGCTGTGCACATTTGAGATATTTAACAAAGCACTGCTGTGTCACTATGTTGAATGTTAGTATAAAGACTGTCGAATACACAGCACTACTTTTAAAATAGAGCATTTTTAAAGTTGTGGATTCATGGACATTAAACTTATATTTTAATCTTAAATTTAAATTAAACTTAAATGAATCCACTAGTGCACATACCCTTCAACAGAAGAATCTTTTGTATTTGCCGTTTAAGTAATAATGACCTGGTTCAGTGTACAGTAAATACCTTGTGGACAAATTTTGTACAAAAACCCTATAAAGCAGGCTCGTATCCAGGGGGGAACCGGATGATTTGAAAGACTTACCCCTCAATGACAAAGGTCTTGAATTTTTCCCATACATGACCTCATTTGTCCTATTTTGACTGCTACACCATCATAAATTGTGAAAAAAAAACACAAAAAAAGGCTTTAGGAGCTTGGTGTGACTTAAGCTAATCAGTTTTGTTTGATGCAAACTATTATTTTTTTATGTGTCCATCATCCAGCTGTGCAAGAAAACATATAATCACATGTAGCCTAAGTGAAGTAATCTTTCACCACTGTTTTGTTTTTAAATAGAGAAAACATTTTAAAGTAACTTTATTTCTAAATCTTAAGATATTGTTGTTAACTATGAATTTACAATCAAATGTCCTTTTTTACAAGAGAGGCTAGAATAAATCATGAAGCTCTTTTATTATTATTATGTTTAATTTTTTTATTATTCAAATGGTCAAATTCTGAATGTGGAAAATTAAATGTGCTGGCCAGCTTGTTATTTGCCTAATAAATAAATAAATGACAACAGGCAACAGTTTTTATTCAAAATTTAACAGATTCCTATTTTTTTTTCTAATGATATATGATGTGATACATTTGCACAAATTGCATACATTTCTTTATTCTTAATCTTTAGGAAATATTTTGGTACATTGAAAAGTGTGGTTATGATGACCACCAACAAGCTAATCCAGCTAAATATAGTGCTTAAAATGCAGTATTTAAACCTCATAACTATATAGAATATGACTGCAAAATAACTGCAAAAAAAGGTCCACTTTTTGAGAAAAAAGAACCGCCCCTTTCACCAGGCTGGCTGCAGGCCTGTAAAGTGCAATGGTATACTGCACATACGTTAAATGCATGCTTTCAAACATTATCATTATCATATTGTTTATGCAACTCACGATCAAATAAATATACTGCGAAAGGCTGTGTGTTTGACTTTGTGCTTATGCTAATGAACAGAGTATACAAACGAGACCATACCAGTTTACTCCAATTAGCCATCCGTTCGCTAAATGGTTTCTACCCAGCAAGCATTTTTTGTTTTTAAAAGATGTCTAATACACGTCTAAACATAGTCGTCTTGGATAAAACAAGGCTAAATTTGGGCTGTCAGTGAAAATCTAATAGACGTCTAAGAATACGCCAAAACTACACTAGTCATCAAATTAACAGAAATGAATGACTATACATGTAAGGTCAAGAGGGATCTGGATGCAGACCTGGTGCAGTGCAATCTGAGCTGCATCCAATGCTTTTTAATGCATTCACCTAACACCACCCCTAACCCTACCCCTCACAGTGACGTCACGTACTCCATTGAGTGCATTGCGTGCAATCTCAGCCTGCATCATAAAGGCTGCATCCAGATACTATTGGTAAAGTCTGACTAATCTCTCTATTTGACGACTAGTGTAGTTTCGGGCTATTCTTAGATGCCTTAGATTTTCACTGACAGCACAAATTTAGCCTTGTTTTAGCCAAGCTGTCTACATTTAGATGTCTATCAGATGTCTATTAAACGCAAAATTGTTTGCTGGGTAACAGTTCACTAACATTCTTAATAAATCAATTAGGCAGTAAGATCTTGTATCTAAACTCAAAACTTAAGATTATTTTCTCTTATTTTTCACAGTGTGGAGCTGGATTGTCAGTGCAGGAGGTAAGTTAAAGTCATATATCATGACCCACCGCAACAAAACAAACACAAAAAAACTCTTCATTACAGCATTAACAAAAATTGTGAATCCTAAAACCTTCATGTCTTTCTCTTAAACAGCTGATGTAAGTCTTGATCCCATGACCAACAACCCTTGGCTTTATGTTTCTGAAGACCACAAGAAGATTCAGGAGGGTCTAATAGAGGCCAATCTGCCTTACAGCTCTCAGCGCTTTGATAGTTTGCCCTGCGTGCTAGGTTGGGAAGGCTACATGAGCGGCCGCCATTACTGGGAAGTGGAGTTTGCAAATAATGGTTATTGGAGAGTAGGAGTGACTACTGCCTCCTCAAAGAGGCACGGCCGCTTCCCGATGAACCCATCAAGTGGTTATTGGGTCCTGTGGCGGAGCACAAGACAGTTCTTCGCCTGCACCAATCCTGAAACCCCCCTGCCACAGGAGCTGGTGCCCCGGAGAATGGGAATATACATTGACTATGAGGAGGGACAGATCTCTTTCTACAATGCCGACAACAAATCACACATTTACACTTTCACTGGACACTTTCGCGAAAAGCTGTACCCTTTCTTTTCTCTCATGGATGGCAGGACCCTTATGACCTTATGGTCTCCTAAAGAGCATAGCCACTTTTAATAGCATGGCAGGTTTAAAAGTTTATCTTTCACTCTGCACTTTCACTCATTTGAACATTTACACCTTAATAAATGATTCATTGGAATCAATTTAATCCAAAAGAAATAATAGCAGCCTTTCCATTTAGAGGATTGAACACCATTGTGGGCTGGACCCACTTAATAAAGGCTATTATTAAAAATAACAAATGAAACACTCTTTCAACATGATTGCCATATTAATATTTCCTATTTAGAATATTTATATGTATATTTTATGTCGATCTATAATTATATACATGCATCTCAGCTTGTCTGCTTTCATGTATATGAATAACAGTATGTGTTATGACACAAATATTTCATGAAATATAAATTGCATAATGTTGGTATGTATATATTTCTATATAAAGTGTTGTCTGTTAATTCGTGTAACATTGAATAAGATAACTACAATGTGATATTTATTATATTAATGTGTATATGTTGTTATTAAAAGGTTAATCATTCTGTATTATAGATGCTCTGGATGATTATGTATTAATAAAAAAAATTAATTCAGGTCAACATGCGTCTGTTTATCATTCCCACTGCACTAACGTTAGTCTAAATGAATTTTATTTAATGGAAAGTTTTTACATAGGCAAATATTTATAATAATTGGAAGTAGACAGGTGGGCTTATATTGTTTATCTAATTTAAGACTTCTGGGCAGAGTAAAAGTTTATACACTTTTATTTTCTGAATATATTATTGACAATTTACCCTTGAGTCTTTAAAAACAATTCACAAGCAAAATAATTGATTCATAAAACTTAAAACTTATTGTGGAATCACTGAGGCAATCCTTAATTTAGTTCCGTTTTCACAGACTTTCCTGAAGAGCAGGAGAGCTGACCTATAGGATTGTTCAAACAGTTCATCTTCTAAGTGATGTAACCAATCACATTCTCGCTTCCAACCAAGGGCGGGACATTTTTTCAGATGTGGTGAAACTGTCTCTGGACAAAACTTATTCATGTTTTAACTTTAACTTAACTTATGAATATACCTTTGGGAGCATGTTAATTTCATAATTACCAACTATAACTATCATATCGAATGATTTTGCTTCTCGAAGACACTAATAAATCTGTCCAGAATGAATCACACGGACTGGAAAGAAACCACCCCGGTTTTCATAACAAGGTTTGTTACAATAAAGACTATTTTTGATTGTTACGCTGGGTGGTGCTGATGCTGCAATACTGCAAAACTTCAAACTGAGTTAAGAACTTTCCTTACAACAGTTATATTAACGTTGTTATTCGACTGGAAATTAGGTTTAGCATTAGGCTATGCATTTTGTAACATGGCATAAAAAGTATTTTATAATTTATCATTGTTATAATGATTCTTCTTTCTTAAAAAGAAATGAAAAGAAAGAAGGAAAATGTTTAAAAAGAACATTTTTGGGACAAAGATTATTACTGTATGAGGCCATTTACATTCACTCTGCTTGGTTTAGATTTGGGTCAAAGCTGATAAAGCCACTTCATACACAAGTAAGTAGATCAACAGGATATAAATCAAACTGTGTCTCATCTGCTTGCCTTCTTCTTTGCCTCATTGACAGAAAATCTTACATCCCATTATCTTCACTCCCATGTGATTTGTTCTCCTAATGTATTTACATAGTTGAAAATTTGTATTGATCATTCATTCTGGTGAATTCATCAGCAAGATTGCAGACACATCTATTTATCAAATCCTGTTTAGTTTCTTCATGAGTCTTAACAGTCATTTTGTATTGTATTGTATTGTTCAACTCGAATTCCAGAAAAGTTGAGGATGTTTTTTATCATGAAACAAAGTCATGAACATGCAATTTGCTAATTTTTGTTAACTTTTATTTAATTGTCGAAAGTACAAAGAAAAAAAAATTTCAATAAGCAAATTTATTGTATTATGGAAATATGAATAAATTTAGATTGTGATGGCTGCCACACACTCCTTCTAAAACAATATTTAATCATCTGGAAATTGATGATTGGAACTGTTCAAGTTTTACAAGCACATTTTTTGAGCAATCTGCCTTAATTCAAAATGTCAGATGCTTAATAGTCAGTGGTCATCATTATACGTTTCTCCTTTTCACAAAGAGCTTTGCATTTTCTCAGATCTGGACTGTAGGAAGATCAGTAAAGAACATTCATTCTGTGTCTACAAAATGGAGCCGCTGCACATGCAGAATGGGACTTGATCTAATAACCATGAAATTACCATGAAATATGTCATTATGATGTCAGTATATGTTTCTGAATTCTGCCAATATGCCTTTATAATGATACTTGTGCAGACATTTCTCACACCCATACTGTTTGTTCTGCTATTCCTCTTTTACATATATGCTTTAAGACAGACTAGATCGTCTCTCTGAACTTTGAGACTGGGATCTCAATGTCTGTTTTTTTCCTTCCAGAAGCAAGCTAAAACATGAACTCCTCTGAGTCCAGCACACGTCTCCTGTGTGTTCTTGATTATCAGAGTTCAACTCTGGCCCTGAGAACCAGCTGCATCACTACTGCACACAACTGATGTACAACTTTCACTATTAACAAACATTCAAGTATGTGCAGGATCAGACTGTGTTCAGTGACAATGTTTTTTTCCTGAGCTCCTGAGCTCAAGTTCTCCTGAACTCATGTGGCTTTATTTAACAACACAACATGTTTGTTCCCCTTCGGGGGGAACTCCAGCACTATAAGTGGATTTGATGTTCTAAATCCACGTATGGGAGATTCGGTTCAGAAGCTACTCGTCTGAAAGAGTATTGAACGGGCCAATTAAGAATGAATTGGCAGCGCAAGCCTGCGCAGGTGTGCAGCATATGCAATCAACTGAGTATATAAGCACTACTGGCGCCAGCAGACGCTATCCTTTTCGCTTCAGAGACTTTTCTGATCGAGCTTCATGAGGGTTCCTCCTGCTGTCTACAGCCACTTCGAGCAAACGAGTGTGTCCCGGTCCAGAGCGAGTCCACGCAGCGGCAGACGGTCGAGCTGGGTTTCTCCCTTGCCTGGCGTCCCTTTGGGTCCGGTCCTCCAAGAGTGGTGTGTATTGCTGCAAAGCATCTTAAAAGAGCAACACAGTCGTGCTGCACGACTGTGTTGCTCTTTTAAGATGCTTTGCAGCAATACACACCCTGCTCTGCAGCGGGCGCTCGGGCAGATCTGAGGGCTTCAGCAAGAGATAATCCGCCACCCAAGGGCTCGCGGACCTCTCGCTCCTCCAAGTGCTCCATCCAAGCTTCGGGTACTGGGGGTGATCCGTCTAATCAGATGGTAGCTCTCACGCTCGCTGACACCGGAGATCAGATGTCCTCCGCGGCATCGGAGAGTGGGCTTTCATTGTCCGACGATGATCCGGACCCGCTCGCCCCCTCTGGGCAAGCGAGCGCCGTCAAAACGGATCCTGAAGCAGACCTGTTGGCCGTGCTTTCTCGGGCTGCTTCGGCCGTCGGGTTGGACCTGGTTCATCCCCCAGCCAGGCGGCCGGACCGACTAGATGGGTGTTACGTAGAGGATCAAAAGGCGAAGCCTTCGAAGCCTCTTGTCCCCTTCTTCCCGGAAGTGCACAGTTGGCTCACGCAGTCCTGGAGGGCACCTTTCTCTGCCCGCGCTGCGTCCGCCTCCACCCTCACCACCCTGGATGGTGGAGCTGCCAGGGGTTATGAGGCGATCCCGCAGGTGGAGCACGCCATTGCGGTCAATCTTTGTCTGCGTGACGCCCCCGCTTTGCGTGGGGTGCCCCATCTCCTGTCCAAAGCCTGTAGGTTATCTGCCTCCCTCGGAGCTAGAGCTTACAAGGCTGCGGGCCAGGCAGCTTCCGCCTTGCACGCGATGGCCACCTACCAGCGCTACCAAGCGCAGGCGCTGGCCGAGCTGCACGAGGGTGGGTCTAACCCAGGCTTGTTACATGAGCTGCGCACGGCGACCGACTATGCTCTCCGGACCACTAAGTCCGCCGCGTGCGCACTGGGGAAGACGATGTCCACACTTGTGGTCCAGGAACGCCACCTCTGGCCAACCCTGTCAGATATGCGCGATGTTGATAAAGTTCGCTTTCTTGACTCGCCCATATTCCAGGCTGGCCTGTTCGGCGACACCGTCAGTGAATTCACCCATTCAAGGCGGTGAAGGAGCAGTCGGATGCGATGGGCAATGTCATCTATCGGCGGGGCCGTAAGCCCGCTCCATCCCCGGCTGAGCCATCCACCTCCGCTGCTCCTCGCCGAGGGCGCCCGGATGTGACAGCTCAAGCCCTGCCAGTCTGGGACGCGCTGCCTCTCAGCTCGCAGGGTTTGCATGCTCCGCCAGCGGCTCTCAGGCGCTGGGGGGACGGTCTCCTTTCTCCCAGCCCCCAAGCCCCCTCTCAGGAGTCCCCTGTCCGCCCCTGTCTTGCGAGAGGAGATTGCTGCCCTCCTGGTGAAGGGTGCAATCGAGCCCGTACATCCAGCCGAGATGGAGAGCGGGTTTTACAGCCCGTACTTCATCGTACCCAAAAAGAGCGGTGGGTCACGGCCAATCCTAGATCTGCGCGTTTTGAATCGCTGCCTTCACAAGCTGTCGTTCAGAATGCTTACGCAGAGGCGCATCCTCCGATGCGTTCGTCCTCAGGATTGGTTTGCAGCCATAGACCTGAAGGACGCGTATTTTTATGTCTCCATTCTTCCACGCCACCGTCAGTTTCTGCGGTTTGCGTTCGAAGGTCGAGCATGGCAGTACAAGGTCCTCCCCTTCGGGCTCTCTCTGTCTCCGCGGGTCTTCACCAAACTCGCGGAGGGTGCCCTAGCGCCTCTGCGGCTTGCGGGCATCCGCGTACTCAATTATCTCGACGACTGGCTGATTTTAGCCCACTCTCGGGAGCAATTGACTACGCACAGAGACAAGGTGCTCCGGCATCTCCGCCTATTGGGGTTGCAGGTCAACTGGGAAAAGAGCAAACTCGCCCCGGTGCAGAGGATCTCTTTTCTCGGGATGGAGCTGGACTCGGTCACCATGGTAGAGCGCCTCTCCGGAGAGCGCGCTCGCCTGCTGCTGAACTGTCTGAGGGAGCTCGACAGCAAGTTAGTGGTCCCTTTAAAATATTTTCAGAGGCTCCTGGGGCATATGGCTTCCGCTGCGGCTGTCACGCCGCTCGGATTGCTCCATATGAGACCACTTTAGCACTGGCTTCAAGACCGAGTTCCGAGACGCGCATGGCATGGGGGCACACACCGAGTCTCTGTTACTGCGCTGTGTCGCCGCACCCTCAGCCCCTGGAACGACCCCTCGTTCCTGCAGGCCGGTGTGCCTCTGGGACAGGCGTCCAGTCATGTTGTTGTCTCAACAGATGCTTCCAGCACAGGCTGGGGAGCCGTGTGTCGCGGGCATGCAGCTGCGGGCCTGTGGGTAGGTGCCCAGCTGCATTGGCATATCAATCACCTAGAGCTGTTGGCAGTGTTCCTTGCTCTCCGCCGTTTTTCTCCGGTGCTGGAGCAGCAACACGTGCTGGTCAGGACGGACAGTACGGCAGCGGCGGCGTATATCAACCGCATGGGGGGTATGCGCTCTCGCCGCATGTCTCAGCTCGCCCGCCGTCTGCTCCTCTGGAGTCACCCGCAGCTGAAGTCGCTGCGTGCCATTCACATCCCAGGTATGCTCAACCGTGCAGCCGATGTGCTGTCACGGCAGCAGATTCACTCTGGAGAATGGAGACTCCACCCCGAGTCTGTCCAGCTGATATGGGCGCGATTCGGGGAGGCCCAGATCGATCTGTTTGCTTCCCCCGAGAATGCTCATTGCCAGTTGTTTTACTCCCTGACCGAGGGCTCTATCGGCACGGATGCACTGGCCCACAGCTGGCCTCGGGGCATACGCAAGTATGCATTTCCCCCAGTGAGCCTGATCGCGCAGTTAATGTGCAAGGTCAGGGAGGACGAGGAACAGGTTCTGTTAGTTGTGCCCCTCTGGCCAAACCGGACCTGGATATCAGAGCTCTCCCTCCTCGCGACGGCCCTCCCATGGCAGATCCCTTTGAGAGAGGACCTACTTTCTCAGGGACAAGGCACCGTCTGGCACCCTCGTCCCGATCTCTGGAACCTCCACGTGTGGTCCATAGACGCGAGGAAGACTTAGGTAACCTGCCGCCCGCGGTGGTTGATGCCATCACTCAGGCTAGAGCCCCCTCTACGAGGCGCGCCTACGCCCTGAAGTGGAGTCTATTCACTGAGTGGTGTGTCTCTCGCAGAGAAGACCCCCGATCTTGCCAGATCAGTGTTGTGCTCTCTTTCCTTCAAGAGAAGCTGGACAGTAGGCTGTCGCCCTCCACTCTCAAGGTTTACGTTGCCGCCATCTCTGCTCACCATGACGCGGTGGCTGGTGGCACCGTGGGAAAGCATAACCTCATCATCCGGTTCCTCAGAGGCGCTAGGCGAATTAATCCAACTCGCCCCCCTCTCACGCCCTCTTGGGATCTCGCCCTCGTTCTCACGAGCCTGCGATTTGATCCCTTCAAGCCACTCGATACAGTATCTTTAAGATTTCTGTCCCTGAAGACAGCTCTGCTGGTCGCGTTGGCCTCCATTAAGAGGGTCGGGGACCTGGAGGCATTTTCGGTCAGTGACTCGTGCCTGGAATTCGGGCCGGAATTTTCTCACGTTATCCTGAGACCCCGCCCGGGTTATGTGCCCAAAGTTCCTACCACTCCCTTTAGAGATCAGGTAGTAACCCTGCAAGCGCTGCCCCCGGAGGAGGCAGACCCAGCCCTGTCCTTACTTTGTCCAGTTCGCGCTCTGAGCATTTATGTGGACCGTACTCAGAACTTTAGATCTTCTGAGCAGCTATTTGTCTGTTATGGCGGACGGTAGCAGGGAAGTGCCATGTCTAAACAACGTTTATCCCACTGGATAGTGGAGGCCTTTTCATGTGCTTATTTAAGCAGAGGTCAGCCGCGCCCCCCGGAAGTGCGTGCGCACTCCACTCGGAGCGTCGCATCCTCTTGGGCGTGTGCGCGCGGCGCTTCCTTAACTGACATTTGTAGAGCTGCAGGCTGGGCGACACCCAACACATTTGCAAGATTTTATAATCTGCGAGTGGAACCGGTTTCCTCAAGGGTGTTAGGTACCTTTGGTGATTGAGGAAACAACTCGGTAGGTGTGTACACGCTTGCGGTGCCTTTTTTCCCTAACACGGAGAGATGTGCACCCTCCTGTCTGTCAGTAAAGTTCCCCATTCGGTGAGCCCTGCAAATTCCTCCGAGGCCCCCAGCACTGACTCAGCGAAGAGTCACTTGCTGGCCCATTACGTTGTAGGTCTGCCCGCTGGTCAGCCCGCGTTTTGGGTATAGGTGCCTGCTATGGCCGATCCCCGCTGGTGATCCCCATATGCTTTTCCGCCACGGTTAAGTTCCCCCCCTGGGTGGACCCGTGCTTTCCCTATCTGCTAACCACCTTCTTATGCGCACTCCCCCTTCTCAGGGTTAGTCCATATGTAATTCCATTTGTTTCCCCTATTGGGTGCGGATGGTCTCCGCAGCGTCCTCCCTACTGGGATGGCACGCTTCCCAACGTACTGTCGTATATTCCTAGAATTATCTAGACGCTAGCGACTCCCAAAAAAATATACCTATTCCGTAAAACTTCTTTTGAAGTGGGATAAGTTAGGGCCAAGGGCACGTTGGAGGACCGCGCCTCTCATGATCTGGGTGCGTCACGCTTGCCTGACCGCTCTCTCATGGTGGGTGTTGGTAAAGTGCAGTCATTATGGCGCTTTCAATGGGCTCCCATACGTGGATTTAGAACATCAAATCCACTTATAGTGCTGGAGTTCCCCCCAAAGGGGAACGTTCGAGGTTACTAAAGTAACCCTTCGTTCCTCGAGGAGAGGAACGGAAGCACTATACTCCGTCGCCATAATGACTGTCCCTTAGCTGTTAAAAGTCTCTTCAGCTTAAAAAGGATAGCGTCTGCTGGCGCCAGGTGTGCTTATATACTCAGTTGATTGCATATACTGCACACCTGCGCAGGCTTGCGCTGCCAATTCATTCTTAATTGGCCCGATCAATACTCTTTCAGACGGGTAGCTTCTGAACCGAATCTCCCATACGTGGATTTAGAACATCAAATCCACTTATAGTGCTTCCGTTCCCCTCCTCGGGGAACGTAGGGTTACTTTAGTAACCTCGAACGTTCTTCATGCAGTGCTATCTGAGGCTCAAAGCTGGAGCACATTCAACTGGGGGTTCCTGCCTTGCTCTATAAAGATTGCGATTTCTCTGGTTTTCCTTAATGTTTTCACAATATTAAATATGGTAGCTGGTAAAATATTTTAATTGGTTGTGATTTGACATTGAAAAATGTGTGTTTTTTTTGTTTTTGTTTGTTTGACACACACTTTTACCACAAAATAATGAGCCATGATCCTGCTTTACTTGCAAATACTGAGATGCTCATTTTATACCCAACATTGAAGCCCTCGTGTATCAATAATTTACCTGCTTATTATGGAGTGCTTCAAAACATTTTCATTTGGATATTGGATGACGGCGTCACAGTGGCGCAGTAGATAGCACGATCGCCTGACAGCAAGAAGGTCGCTGGTTTGAGTGCTCCGGTTTCCCCCACAGTCCGAAGACATGCACTATAGGTAAATTAAAGAAGCTAAATTGGCTGTACTGTTTGAGTCTCAATGCAAGACTGTATGGGTGTTTCCCAGTGTTGGCTTGCAGCTGAAAGGGAATCCACTGTGTAAAACATATTCTGGATGAGTTGCTGGTTCATTTCGCTGTGGCAACCCCTGATGAATAAAGGGACTAAGCCGAAAAATAAATGAATGAATGATGACTTTTTCACTTTTAATAAACCTCTGTCCCAACTTTTGGAGTGTGTTGCAGCCATATAAATCAAAATGTGTTTATATTTTCAGAATATAATTAATTTGAGGACCAATGAGATAAAAGTTAAAGAAAATCTGCAAAATGCATATTATTGATTTTATTGTATTTTACAAAAACGCCCTGACTCTTCTGGAGTTTGGGTTGTAAATGATTTGTTTTGATTGCATTGGTTGTTGTCAAACAATTTACCACCAGAAGGTGGAGGAACTGGTTCTTGAATCTTGATATTCCCTGGAAAATGACAAGTCTTATAGTCATAACTGGAATGTTTGACAAGTTTTATCAGATCAGTTTTTAGGTTTGAATTTGTTGTTTTAGTGCCACTTGGCTGGAAAAAAAAAACACTATAATGATTTATAGTAAATACTATAGTGTTTTTGAATCATATCAGTAATTTACTTAAATTAATCTGTTGTGGTATTTCTATAGTTGCAGTCTTAATACAACAACGGTATTTATATAAACAAACTACATCAGAGTAAATTATTGCAGTAAAAATAGTAAATAGTTAAAATAAGTTCACAATAGTTAATAAAATAATAAATTAAACTTTGAGTCAAATAATGCTTTTAGCTTTAGTTTAAAAAGTTATACTTGTTTAACAATATATGAATCAACAAAACATTTAAAGGTAATGATACCATATTTCATACACACCATATTACCATTCATTTCACATTAAATGTATATTTTCTTAAGCAAATGCAATTGTCTTGAAAAATGTAATCTTTAGTAAAAAATATATTTATATTATTCTGCAAAATATATTTGTATAGCAAATAGTTTTAAAATAAATACAATTACTCTACTTCCCTGTACTGATTCATTTAGCATTGTTATGTACAATGTTTAAAGCAAGGGGGTCATTAAATTTACATTTAATTCAAGTACCTAAATATTAAAATAAATCTCTTATTTGACCTTTTTAAGCAGATAAGTAATTTAATTACAGTAACTAGTTTCTTTGTAACTGATTACACACAACACTAAATGTAATACACAGTATTTTTAGTACTATTTTATAGTATTTTTTCATGTTGTACATGCCTTTATATTAACAACCAGTTTATTGTATCATTTTCTGCTAGTTGCTCAGCTTACAGTTTGTACAGGTGTGTTGATAAAACAAGATATTAGTTATGTTATCTTTGTACAGTTATGAGACAGAACAGTGCTTTAAATACCTGGGAGTGGTTTATGAATTCATATTGAAACATGTTTGCTGCGCAGTAGGTAGTGCTGTCGCCTCACAGCAAGAAGGTCGCTGGGTCACTGGTTCGAGCCTCGGTGTTTCTGTGTGGAGTTTGCATGTTCTCCCTGCGATCGTGTGGGTTTCCTCCGGGTGTTCCGGTGTTCCCCACAGTCCAAAGACATGCGGTACAACTGAATTGGGTAGGCTAAATTGTCCATAGTATATGAGTGTGTGTGTGGATGTTTCCCAAAGATGGGTTGCAGCTGGAAGGGCATACGCTGCGTAAAACGTGCTGAATAAGTTGCCGGTTCATTGCGCTCTGGAGACCCCGGATTAATAAAGGGACTGAGCCGAAAAGAAAATAAATGCATGAATAAATAATTAAAATGCATGTTAGTGCATTTTAAAAAGCTGTATTGCACAACAATAATTTCGCTTTTGTTAAAACCGATAAGTTCATTACAAATATTAACGGGGCAGATTTAGTGATTCGTGGTCCCCAAGTAGTTCCAGGCCATGAAATTCTAAAATGCACCTTTTGTACTTTATTTTAATTGATTTATTTAGCTGTTTTTTGTCTTATATCACTTAGTCACCTTTTCTACACATTGTCTTAGTGCAAAACAATAATAACAACATGTAAAGCATCTTGTAAATCTTTTTAAATTATTTGTTTTCTTAAAATGAATTCACAACTAAAAATGATATATTAACCATTTTGTTTTTAAAAATAAATCTTTACCTAATTTGACTGCTAGACTTGATTCAGGGTGGGGACACATCCGCGCAGATGTAATAAACATTAAACTTTTACTTTTTTAGACCCTCGTCATAAAAAATATAATAGAAAATTATGTTATATGTAATTTCTTTGTATAATTTTTAATTCTATGTATTTATTTGGGGGTCCTAAGCAGCCGCTTACCTTGCTTATTGGTGTAATACGCATCTGAATATCATTAAACATACTACTCTTTTGACGATGCTGAAGGGCTTTTATTTTGAAGCCTCAGCGGTTGTTTTTCTGTTTCTCTATGGTTTCTCGCTGTTCACGTGTGTTTCAAGTTTACGCTGAATCAACAACACCAATGGACTTTAGACGGCGCCGTTCGGAATAACGCTAAATTACTCCAACACTGCTCTGCTCCAAAACGCTACAATGGGAATATTATACATCGATCTGCAGGAGTTTTCGACATACGTACTGTGCAGCTCCAGACAGTTTTCAGTCATGTTGAAGTAATTATAAACAACAAGAACTGCGCTTCAATGAGCTCGACGTTTCATTTCCAGAAGCTGCTTAGTCACTAATAATAATGCCACTTGAGGAGTCCGGTGAAAACACTCCGCTTCTCAGAGGCGAGATTATAAGGTAACGTTAACTTGTGATAATTGTATAATTTGTAACGTGAATGATATAATAACGTATATCAGGACTGTTATAAATGTTCTGAATTTAGGTATGAAATGAAAGTATTTGGCTTCGTTAGAGAATTCAAACTTAACAATGTTGCCAGTGTTCCACGTCACAAGGGCACTTTTGTCACTAATGCTCATAACATGATACGTCTAAAATAGATTAACTTAGGCTTAACGAGGAGAGATATGAATAATATCTATTGGGGTAAAGTTGGTTTTATATCGCACATTCATCCAGTGACAACTTGTGACATGCTTTCTATATTGTTTACCATGGTACTTTGAATAATGGGTCGGAAATAACATACAAGCATGGCTTCATAACAACATTTGCACTATTTGACCATGAACAATGTTGTAGATTAATAGTCAGTGGCTGCTAATACAATTTCACCATTTAGGATTGGCAAAGAATACTTTTCTGAAATGATATTACTAAGGATAAAGTCAGAATGTGCGAATATAAAACCAACTTTACCGCAATGTAATATATTTATTTTATAAGGAGCGTTTGTCGCAATTCAGATTTAAAGGGACCGTTCAGCAAAAAATGAAAATTCTGTCGTCATTCACTCATCCTTCACTTGTGTAAAATCGGTTTGAGTTTCTTTCTTTTTTTGAAAGCAAAGTAAGATATTCTGAAGAAAGCTAAAAACCTTTGACGTCCATATTGTTCATTCTTACTTCTTTGGAAGTCATCGGTTACAGGTTTTCAGCTTTTATCACAATATCTTCTCCACTGTTCAGCATAAGAAAGAAACTCATAAAGGTTTAATTGAGGTAAAGTTGGTTTTACATTCGCACATTCATCCAGTGACAACTAGTGACATGCTTTCTATATTGTTTACCATGGTACGTTGAATATTGGTTCTGAAATCACATGCAAGTATGACTTCAAAACAACATTAGCACTATTTAATTGACCATGAACAATGTTGTAATTTGATAGTCATTGGATGCTGATACAATTTCACTATTTAGGATTTGCAAAGAATACTTTTCTGAAATGATATTATTAAGGAGAAAGTCAGAATGTGCGAATATACCAACTTTACCTCAATATAATAGCTTGCATATATAAGGAGCCGTTGTCATTTACTTTTCACGTGTGTAAAATCTGTCTGAATTTCTTTCTTCTGTTGAATGCAAAGGAAGATACTCTGAAGAAAGCTGACTTCCACATTATTCGTTCTTCTTTGGAAGTCAGTGGTTACATGTATTCTGCTTTCTTCACAATGTATTCTCTACTGGTCAGCATAAGAAAGAAACTCATAAAGGTTTATAACAACTTAAATTTTAGTAAATGCATGAGTTAACTATCAATTAAATGCACGGAATAATTAAAATTATGTAGACTTAAATGTAAAACTTTTCCTTCTTTATTTTAAGTGATGGAGATACTGACAGAAGCAGATGGAGGTCCATCAGGGTCATGTACTTTACCATGTTCCTTAGCAGTGTTGGTAAGAGAAAAACTTGTTTGCACATCAACATTACTTGTCAGATCAGTTAACATTTGCCTTGCAGCTTTTGTGAAGATGCATTTTGCAGTCTGGTTCAATGAACTTCAAAATAGCCATTCAGTTTAGAGTGGAAAACCTGCTGTAACTTGCCAAATCATTTTGCAGTGTCAGGACGTGTTTAACTGTGCAATTCCACATTTTATGCCTTCAAACCTCATAAAAGCAATATAGGTGTAATTAGAAGCATGCTGTATGCATAGCCGTTTTCCTAGGTAGCAGATTAATCTTTATTTGCATTATTTGCAGGTTAATTGCATTGCTGTTTAGTGCAAAGTAAAAGGGCATACAATGTATGTATTAGTAATAGCATTTTTATTTTTTAGGTTTTACGATTGTCATCACTTCAATTTGGCCCTATCTGAAGAAAGTAAGTTATTTGCATTTACATATTCAATATGAGGAGTATGCAGAAGGACTTTTAATTTTCTGTAACATGAGTCAAGTGCTTCTGGTGAGCTGTATGCTGTTACAAAATCTGCGCATTTAAAGGTCTGTTTTAAAAAAGAAATTCACCAATCTCCACTGCCTGATTGATAAACGATATAAAGTGGGTCTCAGTACAAGAAATACTGCAGTAAATAAAAAATTTACATGCCATGTCTTTAAAATATGAACATTTATTTTACCCGAGTATTTTCAGTGGAGTTTCTGCGGAAGCCAGCTGATCCTGATGGGCGCGTGCGTGTAAATGGCTTTTCATCTCGTTTTACGCTTGAACTACTAAATGAATGCTGAAGTCTTTCTAACTGATTATATTTTAATTACAACATCAATGCTGTAAAAGGAACCATATAAAATTGAAAAACTCACAATAACCATTCACCAGATGTTTATCGGTATGGGAATAAACACTAGCTGTGCATATACAATATTTAAATGTACTTAGGAAGTTAAATGTTTTATAAACTCATGCATTATAAATCAAACCCACAATTGTGGTGTTTACTAGCAGAATTCTTTTGTTTGATTTACAGGAATTTGTGTTGTTTGTTTAGTTTATTAATTTGTATTAAAAAAATTACTTTTTATATTCTACCTCAACCAATATTAGCCCCACAGAACTCCCTTGCACAAAACATGATTGAAATAATGTTCCACTGTCATTCTGACTTGTGCTTCATATTTATCACAATAATAAATCATCTCATTTTAATGCATTTTATTTTATTTAAAAACTTTATGCTTAAAATAGGACAGACATAATATTTGAAAGATGTGAAAATATCAGTAAGTAACTTACCATTTATTTAATAACAATATTGTTATGGTATTTGAGTCAAGTGTTATTAGAATTCTTGGAATTTAGTTTTAATGCAAAGCATTACCTGTGCTATGTTTGTCTTGAATAAATCGAAGTGAGAAAAGGAAGTAGATACAGTATATGCATTTCATTTCAAAGAAACGTTTCTTAGAATGATGAGCTGCTCAACGGAAACTCGACTTCTCAGTTTTAAATTCAGTGAATTTCAGTCTAACCATCTGTTGAGGTTTGAATTTGAAGATTTGTTCCCTAAATAAATCTCCTGTGCAGACTTTGCAGAAGTGTGAGATGATGAGCAGCGATGGGCACCTTCGCTACTGGAGGACCATTGTCCTGCAAAGCTTTATCTGCTTGTTAAGTCGTGACATATCAGTGACGCATGGAAGTGGATGGTTTTTGAGTCCAAGTCGCTACTCATTTGAATTGAGAAAATATTTGTTTATGACCACTTTTTAGTCGTTTCACACATTAAAGTGAATTTTATAGAAGTGAATTTTATATAGTCTACACATCAGTCTCTGGACTTGCTGCATCACAAATACAAAATTGTAACAACTTATAAAAAATGATTAGCTTTCTTGCCATCTGATATTAGGCATGGACAAATATATTGTAATTGTGATTTTCGAAAGTATTACATCACTTTGTAAATGTTTGTTATTACCATTTGATGAGTGTCCTATACAGTTTGAAATAGCACTTGGACCCAGGAAGCCGCTTCGCGTGACGTCAAACTTAACAAGCATATTAGTGTCAATCCGCATCAATAAGGGCTGCACTATATATCGTTTCAGCATTGATGAATGTGCACAATGTGCAATTCTGCAATAGTCACATAGCAGGATGTCAAGCAATAAAAAACACCTTAACAAAGATTAAATGTATAATTATTTGTACAATAAGGATAATAAGTGAGTGCTTTTTTTTACCTTATTATGTTATTTTACATTATTACGTTACGTTATAGTGTTGTTTTAAGTTATTATTATTCTTTTTTTCAACAATTGTTTAGAATTTCTGTCCCTTAGGCCTGTGGTTCTCAAACTTTGGTACATGTACCACAAGTAGGACGCAAGCTTCCTTCTAGTGGTACACGGAGCAATCGCTGTATAATTCAAGTAAAAAAATGAACACGCGTTTAACCCTTTGATGCGTACGATAACAACGATGTGATCAGGAAATTGAATTTAATAGGCTTAACTTTTTATTTTATTTTCATTTTTCTAATGTTTATTATGTATTCTATCATTTGAGATTATTTACCTCCCCATACGCCCCACGGTTGTTGGGGGCGTACCTCGTATTTTTTATCCATGTAGACAGGTATAGTTTAATCACTTGCTTCTCTGACACACATAGCCTACTCTAACAAGCAGTAAGCAGATCAAATTTCTAATTTAAATATGTAAATCCATGTCATATATTTAAAATACAAGCTAATATTTAGATTTCAAAGATATACAAATAAGACATATACACATGCAACATATTTTAAAATTTATTTAACAGAATTATATATGAATATTATGACATACATTAACCTATATTTATGAGGTCCAAGAAACATTTGCAGGTTTTAATGACTAGGCTACTTTATGATAATATTTTACATTTAAGTACAGCAGGTTTATTTTAACTTTTTAAGAGCAGTGCCATTTATTAATTATCTTTTAAAATCACATTTTTATTTAAACTTTGACGTTTTATTTATCTTTTTGTTTTACCCATGTGTTATTGTTCAAACCATTTATTATGTTTAAAGTGGCTGACAATATTAAATATTATAATATAATAGATATATTAAAATGTAATAGGTATATATTTTTTCTGCGCACATGCTCAGTTTGCTTTTTGATTCAACTACATTGCTTTTATCTGTTGCAAATAGAGAATAACATCTTTATTCCGGGATTACCACTTTTAATAAATACACTTGCATATAAAGTAAATTGTACCTCAAAGCATTTACTGGGGTTCGTGCCCTGAATCCACCAAAATAGGATGGCCCATGTGGGACCCACCAGGGATGGCCCACGTGGGACCCACCTGGGATTGCCACAGTGACCACAGTGCACCCATCTTCTGATACTTCCAGCAGTATAACAGGCCAATGTGGACCAAAATATCTGGGGAATATTTCCAGTAACTTGTTGAATTTATGCCATGAAGAATTAAGTCGAAAGATTAAAAGATGAAATCAGATAAAATTCTGGAGGAAATGCTGGATAGCTTGTTAATGATAAACATGTCTCCTTGGTCTTATCCATATTTCTTTGCATGTTGAACACACGTTGACCACAACAGGAGAAAAAAAATTGCAGCGGCGTTATTGCGTTAAATTTCAAATTAATCACTTGCGTTAATGCACTAGTTTTGAAAGCAAACACACACACACACACGCACGCACGCACACACACACACACACACACACACACACGCATATATATATATATATATATATATATATATATATATATATATATATATATATATTGAATGCCCATATGGGACTCAATACTTGGAAGAACCCACCTGGGCTGTCCCAATTGGGACCCATCTGGTATTATTACTTATGATAATACTTTACATTTAAGTACAGCAGTTTTGTTTTAACTTTTTAAGAACAGTGCCATTTTTAATTCACTTTTAAAATCACATTTTAATTTAAACGTTGATGTTTAAAAAGTTGAAAAAGTTACAAAATGTTAAAAACTGATTAATTATTTATATTCACAAATGTTTATTTGAACTGCCAAGTCCCTGTTGGTCTGTATATTGATTTTTGTATTATAAGTTCATTAATCATGCTATGTCTTTTTAGATCGATGAAAGTGCAGATGCCAGTTTTTTGGGATGGGTGGTTGCTGCATACAGTTTGGGTCAGATGGTGGCCTCACCCTTCTTTGGATTGTGGTCCAATCACAGGCCTCGACGGGAGCCTCTAGTCTGCTCTATATTCATTAATGTCTCAGCCAACATTTACTACTCCTATGTCTACCTACCTCCCTCACACAACCAGATTCACATGCTCTTGGCTCGCACATTTGTGGGTATCGGAGCAGGTAAAAAGACTTTTTTTTTTAAAGAATTTAATACATGCATGTAGAATATATTAAATTGATCAAAGGTAACAGTAAATATATTTGTGATGTATTTCACATAAATGCTGTCTTTTAAAACGTTCTTTTCACATCACAATGCTGAAAAATGTTTATCAGGACTTCATATAAACAGTGAATGGTACAATAATTATGCAAATTGATGATATAAAATGGTCAAATGTTTTTCGAGCACCAAATCAGCAAGATTCAACAACATTCAGCCTTGTCACCACTAAAATAAATGTAATTTTTTGATAAATGCAGTTTTTTTTAAATCGTACAGATTCCTTGCAAAATAAATGTTTATACAATTATAGATTTTGATAAGATTATGATTGAATAGCAAAATAATATTCAATAAAATGTTTATTTGTACAACTATGCCTCACTTGCAGATGCAGAACAAACACTCATCAAACAAAGTCAAAGCATTTGATTTCTTTGCTGTGTCTTTCTGTCCTCCAGGTAATGTAGCAGTGGTGAGGTCCTATGTGGCTGGTGCCACTTCCCTGAAGGAAAGAACCAGTGCAATGGCAAACATGAGTGCCTGTCAAGCTCTCGGCTTTATACTTGGCCCAGGTCTGTGTAAAGTATTTAAAGCATGTTACTTGCAGTATATTGCAAAAATATCATTTGTTACTCTAATGAAGGCGAGTTATTGCAACGAGTAATTGCTTGTGTACTATTTCTAATATTGTATCTATGTGAATAAAGGCTTTTAAAAGTTCATCTGAAATCAGAATTTTAAATGTTTATTATTCAACTTAAGGGCTTCCATAGCAACTGTATCTCAATGTTCTCAACCATACCCCTTTTGCCGCTAGTTTGCTATGAGGGAATCATAGATATGTGTAAATATTGTTTTAGGATTATTTACAGTTTTAACCCAAAAAAATGACCATTCTGTCAGATGAAGAAGAGCCGGAGTCAGAGATTCAAATAAATAAATTAAGTTTACTGAAGATAGTTTGCAGTTTCATCCGCAGAAGCCAGCTTCAACACTCGCAATGAGTTCCTAGGCTGCTCTGCTTACAACCACAAATCAATAACAATTATACTCTCACATAACGTCATTACCTACATGTAGGTGTTCTTACCTGATTGGGTAAAACACAGATAGACTAGGAAAGTTTTCACGTAGGTGCATGCGTACAATTCTGAACAATATCTTAAGCATATTGACCTTATTCTAAAATGCGGAAGTGCGCCTGTTTTCGCGATTGTCTTAGAACTTCTGATTCAGTCGCCTATGGTAGAAATGACTAGGAATAATAAACGACAGAAATTGGCCAAACTACTTCAACAACAAACAAATGTTTGCATGACTACACAGACCAAGTAGCATAATATAATAAGAAAATATTAAATTGCAACATCAAGCAGCGTAACGAGCAGTTGTTAACGTCAAAAAATGAATGGAAGTGAATGTGACCGGAAGTCGCGAGACAAAAAGATTCAAATGGCAGCGCCTGCTCGTCAGCTGAGAATAAGGTGAATAAACATCAGATATCCATCAGACTGTTTACAGCTCCAGACAGTTTTTTATTTATCCAAGGCTGTGTGTACTCTCAGCCAAACAAAATCACTATAGACATTTTAGATAGTATTATCACATAGAAATAACAATAGAAACAGTTGTTTTCAGTCCTCAGCCCTTCCGTTTCACTTGAGGTCTCCGTGACCTCTGACCTAGTTTGGTGGCTCCTGAAAATAGTCACAAAGAGACAGGCAAATGCACTGAACATTCTTACATAAAGCATTGTGTGTTAACTTATTCATTATTCAATAATCATCTTTAATAAAAAAATAATGAGAAACTGGCTGAGATGGATTGGAAGGCAGAAATCCGAATCCTTCAATATAAATATGAATATGTAAATATCTATGTGAGGGAATGCTCTGCAAAGAAAGCACCACCCCCTACACAAGATTTAGTTTCAGTTGGAAATACAGTACATCAACATACTAAAATAAAAATCTCAGCAACTTCAAGTTCACATAGACTTGAACTTTTTTTTTCAATGTTTTTTCGAGTGCCTCAGACTGATGATTTGTTTGCATAATTTACAGAATCCATATCCAAAAAGTACAGACACATTATTTACCCCTGAAGCTCCTTTTGTTTGTTTTGCATGTTAGAATCCTTCTCTTTGTTTGACAGTGACAGCAAAGTACAGAATAGCTCTTTCTGGATTATCTTCAACATTCTTTAAGGCAGTGGTTCTTAATTTCAGTCCTCAGGCCCCCCGCCCTGCACATTTTGTATGTCTCTACTATTTGACACAAGGATCATAGATCTCTCTGTTAATGAGCTGATGATCTGAATTGGGTGTTTTAAGTTAGTAAGACTGCTATAAGCATTGGTTTCAATTATCATAAAAAGGAAAGAGAGGCTCTCTGTTTTAACTACATACACATTTTTACATATAGCCCCTTACATGAAGGGAATTAACATAATTTGTTTTCTCCAGCTCTGCAGGCTGTTTTGTCATTCATTGGAGAAACCGGCGTGAGTGTGGATGTCATCAAGCTTCAGGTTAACATGTACACAGCTCCAGCGCTGTTGGCGGCCTGCTTTGGGGTCATTAACATTCTGCTGGTTATTTTAGTCTTGAGGTAATAATCAACCCAAGTCTTTTACAGCATTTGACACCTGTACTGTTGTAATACTGCATGATAGCATTGTAAGGTCCAGCCAGCTAGTCCAATGACGGTGTCTACTGGTGGACGAAGGTTCACTGCTTGTTCGGTCTTTCCAGTGCACAATGTTGATTTACTTTGAACTTACCTCATATCTGACTACAATTTTAGTATGAGGTGGTTTAGAATATCAATATATTTATCCTATATTTATATATATAAATATATTTATATCTATATTTATATAGTATATCTATATATATAAATGGAGTTTTATCTGACTCCATTTATATAACATTGATAAAGTTATTTTGTTTTCTTTAACATTACTTTAGATTATGATTGAATATTCTTTTAGATTCCTTATTGTATGTAATTCTCGTTCATTCGGATTCCTCTAACATCCTGAGTCTTGTACCGGCTGAGTATACAATCTCTTAAGCAAGAGCGTGTCAGTCTTGGTCACTACACAGTGCCGATTGACGCTATCCTAAAAAGGCAGAACCCTACTTACTCAGATTAGGATCATTTTTATGCTGTCTCCATAGAGCTGCTATATCCTAAATCAAACTGAGCTATTTAGTCATATATTGATCATTACTATAGAATTAAGCAGACCAGTCGTACCTAAACTATTAGTAACTTTGATTAATCACTATACTATCCAAATAGTATTATAAGTTTAAAAGATGAAGGTCTATCTCCTTAGATAACCTTTTATAGTCTAAGTATACATGAATTAATGCCAATGTGTTAGTCGGAGCTCTAAGAACATTGTATAGCTTGCCACGCTGCTCCGTCTACTGTGTTTTAGTCCGTTACTAACCTGTACAGGGGCTTGTGCTGCTATTTACTTATTGTAATCCACTAGAGTTAATAACACGAACTCCGTTTGAATTATTCAAAACATAACAATTTAATAGCCAGGTAAATGTGTATTATGCCAATTCATTCAGTCAATTCATAAACAATCAATACAAGACAATCAAATTCTCAAAAATAAATTCAACATTAAAAGATGCATACCTGACTTCAAAATATACATAGCGTGGAACATGAAGTTCCACGATATGGGCTGATCTGGATAATAGAATCGCCCCAAACATTTTAGAAACTTTCCCTTTTGTAGAAAAATCCAAGAATCCCCTCAAGGAAAGGGGTGTGTGAATAACAAAAGGCATTTGCATTTAGTGGAAGAGTTTCTGCCTATAGCAAAGGCACACTCATCACAGTGGTTCAAAAGATACCTGAAGTTATATATTTATTGTTTTGATTATGCCTATTTCTGAGGGAATGAGACCATTCTACCAGTTGCACTGAGACATTTCAAATAATATCAAACATGATAGATAAAGTCACTTGGGTAGATTTAGAACATTCAGACTTTGAAATGACCATTTTGTTTGAGTACAGTATGTAGAGGGGGTGGTTGAACAAAGGGGTTGCAGGGGCTTCAAATGTAAATGGAGGAAAGGAAGGGAGCTGTTTTTTCCGCATTCCCGCCTGCTGGGTTGTGGAGTCGATTGTCTCTGTTTTCGGCTCATGTTTGAATTGTCAAAGACATCAAAATATTTGTGATATGTCACGTGTTACAGATTTTAAATATTAAAACACTATTTGATTTTAAGACTTTATTATTTTTAATTTATTATTGTTTATTTTTCTTAATTATTTATTTTAAAACACAGTTTTGCACACTATGTACTTGATTTAAATAAAGCAATCTACAGAATTTAACAAGCTTTTATTGATTTAGGGAGCACTCTGTGGATGACCATGGGAACAGGATCCGTCCAATTAACTACACTCCAGAAGGCAAGAACCATAAATGTTTTTGAATTCTTTAGCCACCCACCCAATACACACCCATTTAAATTGCCACAGATACGCTAGATAAGTTTATAGGTCAGGTATAAACACTGATATCGAAAGTAGTGATCACATTAGAGTAAATGACATTTTGAAAGAAATTAAGTTATCAGTTTCAATAAAATATTAAACATGCGTTTGCCTCTGAATCATTTGTTCAAATCATTCTGAATCATTAGAGAGCATCTTCCCCCCAAAAAACACTGATTTAAATTTGTATGCTTGAGTCATTGATTGATCAACTGTTAAATGATTAGATACTGAAATTAAAAATAGTTGTTTGTAAAATAGATTGTGGTGTCACAGTGGCTCAGTGGTTAGCACTGTCACCTCACAGCAAGAAGATTTTGTTTGCATCTAGTTTGCATGTTCTCCACAAGGCATGAACAATATATTGTTTCAGCATCGATATCACAATAGTCACATTGCAATATATGCAGTGTTGAGCCTTAGTTGATCAGGAGCTACAGAATTTAATTACTGTATTTATATGGAATGTATATTATTTATGCAAAAAAAAAAACTTTTCCTACTTTTTCAATTTTTTTCTTAATTATTGTCTTGTTTCTAGTCCAAACATCTACATTTTAAAGCAAAAACAAGATTATTTCACTTGTTACCTATTATTTACTTGTTTTAAGGAAAACAAAACAATAATTTTACTTGATACGAGAATATTTCGAAACTTGGACTAGAAACAAGACAAAGTAAAGTAAGAAGAACCTTTTTTGCATTGGATTATTCAATTTGTGTACCTGAATACTGTTATACTCCCAAGAAAACCATCAAACATTGCTATTCAAACCATTTTGTAAAACTGAATTTGTATCGCAATATTTATTAAAGAAAAATAAAATCTTGCAACATCAGATTTTTCGAATGTCTTGCAGCCCTATTCTTCACACATCTTGGCAGTCTGGTTTCTACTCACAATCCAAAGACAAGCAGTATAGGTGAACTGTATGATCTTAAATGGCCTTAGTGTGTGGTTGTTTCCCAGTAACGGGTTGTGGCTGGATGAGCATCCATTGCGGAAATCATACTTGAATAGTTGGCGGTTCATTCCACTGCATAAATAACAGACTAAGCTGAAGGAAAATGAATGAAAATAGATTGCAGAAAAGTGGTCATTTTAACTGTGTACTTTTGCATTGCCATTGTGCAAAGTATTTTATAGTAATCTATCATCTTTCTGCCTTCAGAGCGAGTAGATGTGCCTCCTGAGGTTGAAGGTGATATCGACCATATTGCAGTGTTCACATCTAACGTCCTTTTCTTCATCATTCTCTTTATTTTTGCTGTGTTTGAGACGTAAGTGATGATCCTAAAATCTTCACTCATATTTACGTTTAATTTGCTCTTATTTCAATTATGCGCATCATTTGCCTGCAGTATATCTACTCCTCTGTCAATGGACATGTTCGCATGGACAAGAAAGGAAGCTGTTTTGTATAATGGCATCATATTGGCTGCCATAGGCTTTGAGTCCATCCTTGTCTTTCTGGTGGTAAAAGTGGTTTCAGCACGGTAAGAAAAAAGTTTACAATTTAATTTTGAACAGCTTAATACTGATGTAATTTAGGCTATTACATATATACTGTTTTATGATCTATACCATTTTGCTGTACAGTATTTCTTAATTCCAGTAATATCCAAAATACTTTTCAGTATTACACCTGCTGTTTTTTCACAACCAAATAATGTTACTTATTTTGTCATCTTTTTTAAACCTTGTTCATATTGGTTGTAAAATCAAGCCTTTTCTGACTAATAATGTAAACTGTACTTTACTGAAGGACAGAATGATATGATCTCATTGTGACTAGTCATAAATCCCCCTTGTGCGTTTTCTTCTGCTAAATCAAGCATATATTTGACTGCTAGTATTTGACTTCCTCTTGTTGCACTTACAGGCTGAGTAATCTGATTTCAGATTAAATCAGAGTTTGTTTTTCAGGGTAGGAGATCGGCCACTGCTGCTTGGAGGCTTGATTCTCATATTTGTAGGGTTTTTTATGCTGTTGCCATGGGGAAATCAATATCCTAAAATACAGTGGACAGGTAAGGAATCTGAAAAACAAAGAAAAGTTTAAATCTGCTAACTTACATCATGTTAATACAAGTCAATAACATGTCAATTTATTATTGGTTAATACATATAAACAGGTTACATGGTTTCTAGTTAACAGTTCAAACATGCTAACAACAATCTAATTAGATTGGATTCAATTTTATTGCCATTACACATGTACAAGTACAAGGCAACAAAATGCAGTTTAGGTCTAACCAGCAGTGCAATAGCAGCTAGCTTAGCGGTCAAAATGCTATCCGGTTAGCAAAAAATCTTTGAAACGCATTTAGTCTCTCCCCTGCCTTCCAAAGCCACGCCTCCTGATATCATGAATGCACAGCTTAAAGACAGCAATAGACTACCCAGTAGGGTTGTGACTACTGTTTGCTTAGTGCTTGGCCGACAGCGTACATTAATCACACTTATTTAGGAAGTCCGCAGGGTCTTAAAAAGTAGTAAAAGTTGATCAATCACTTATGAGATAATTAAGGTCCTTAAAAGGTATTAAAAAGTTTTAATTGCATTTTACGAGGTCTTCAATTTTGTTCAAGCGTTGTCCAAAGTGTTTTACTCCAAAAAACCACAAGTATATTTATTTTCTAATATTAAATACAGCGTGTTCAATCTACGTGATTGGTTCTCGCCGGGGCGTGTCCGGCCAAGCTCCTCTATCTGGGTGATGTCACGTAATCTGCAACAATGAGACACTCTCCACATTTCACAAAACCATAGAGCTAAACAGACGACAAAATGGAAATAATGTAAGTTTGCGTACTCCTGGTTGGAGAGTGGATGAAGTCTGTCGCTGAAAACAAGCACCTAAAGTTTTGTTTCTTCTGAGCTTATCTGAGTTCTGTTGCATGGTTGTGCTCCATTGATTTATTTTACTACAACTGTTTGCTAAGGTAAAGGTTTGATACTGATTAGAACTTGTGGTGATGAGGTCTTAAAATATTCTGTGGTCTTTAATAAGTCTTCAAAAGGTATTGAAATTTCCTTTAGGATTTCTGCTTATAACCTGTTATTACTAAGCCGTAATTGCATACTTCACAGGTTGTCATTGTTCTAAAGTATATAGCAGGATAGGCGGAATAGCGCTATTTACATTTGTTTTGTTGTTAAACTAAATAAAAATCTACATTATCGGTGCTGTAAAACAGGGGTTCCCAAACTTTTCAGCCCGCAACCCCCAAAATGACAATGCTATTGACTTGCGACCCCCAATAACCTCATAGGTGGCTATAAATATAACACCCCCCCCCCCACCAATTCCCGACCCCCACATTGAGAACCACACCTGTAAAAGGTCCCTTATGAAACTAAAAATAGTTACATTAATCTTTCGCCGGAAGATTTTGGTGGCTGAACAACACTACTGTGCATATAACCCATTTATAACACAATCTGCAGAAGCTTTGCGTGATTAAACTACTTTTAAAACATAACATTATCGGTATAAAAGAAAACTTCAGCCATAGGGGTCATCCTTCCTCTAGCGTACAAAAGTAACTCCAATATTGATTCAGGATTTTAAAGTTTTGATTGAGCATTTGATTTTACTGCTGTCACTCTCTCGTGTGCACATGAACACACAAACATAGGAACTGCGTGAACAGAGGTGCGCGGTTGTTTGAATCTACATTTGTTGACAGACAGTTTAGGGTACTTATCAGAATTATGGGATTTATTTGGATGAACATTTTTTTATATCATGCTTTACACAGAATATAAAAATACATATAAATGCATTTAGATCATTTACTTTAATCATTACTATTGGAATGTGAAGAGACTTTCAACCAGCACATCAAAAAATGTTTCTGAAGACAATCACCTACTGCACCTTTACCATTGATCATTTCTGAATAATCATGTGACTGAAGATTGGGTAGTGAATAATTAATTCAAACTGAATTGCAATTTTAAATTGTAATAATGTCACACTACTACTCTAAAACACAGAACATAATAAACCCCAAACCTCTGGGGGGTAGTGTGTATTGCATAAAAAATGTATTACATTTGTATTTATCATCTCCTCATCAACAGACATTAACAATAACACTATACCACCAATACAACTGGCACCCACCCCAGCCTCAAACAGTTCCCTGGAGCCCATTGGATGCCCGTCCGAACAGACCTGGTGCTTGTTCACCCCTGTAATTCATCTCGCACAGTACATCACCTCTGACATCCTGATCGGAGTGGGCTATCCCACATGCAACGTCATGTCCTACACTTTATACTCAAAGATACTGGGGCCCAAACCACAGGTAAAACACTTTCTACTAATCCTTAAACCAAACCAACATGACGATTAACCAACTTCCCCAATTGTTTGCAAACACAGGGAGTTTACATGGGATGGCTGACTGCATCAGGAAGTGGCGCGCGGACCCTCGGGCCTGTCTTTGTTTCACACTTCTACACCATCCTGGGACCTCGCTGGGCCTTCAGTGCCATATGTGGCATAGTGCTAGCTGCGATTGTAATGCTCAGCGCCATGTACAAGCGTCTCGTCGCCTTCTCCATACGCCATGGACGGATAGCGGAATGATGGCATGACTGACAGGTGCCCCTACCGACTTCTTGAAGAGACAGTTCATATGTATTACCCCTCAAGTGGTAACAAATCTTTTGTGTTTTCTGTTGGAAACAAAAAGAAGATTATTTGAAGAATGTTGTAATCTGGTAGCCATTGAATTTTATAGTAGGAACAAGAAGACTTTGGAAGTCCATAGGAAGCAGTTTCAGACATTCTTGACAATATCTTCTGTCTTGTTCAACAGAAGTTCAGCATATTATGACATAATTGTCATTTTTTTTGGTCAACTATCCCTTTATAGACATGAACTTTCCCTTTAAGTGGGTCTGACTTAAACCTGTGAATGCTATTTAATACACGTTCATGCTAATCATGATTTCTTTAAAGTGATGATTCACCCAAAGCTAAGAATTCTGTCAGAATTTACTCCTTTACTCCCTTTTTTAATTTTAAAAGACAAATTTGAAGAAAGCTGGAAACCTGTAACCATTGACTTCCATAGTATTTATTTTTCCTACTATGGAACTCAATCTTTACAGCTTTCTTTTAAATCTCATAATCTTTTGTGTTGAACGGAATGAAGAAATCTCTAAAGATACCATTTAAGAGAGAGTAAATAGTGACTAAATGTTCATTTTTTGGGGGTGAACTATCCTTTTAAGTAGACTGTCTTCCATTTAAATGTGAATAACATTCTTTAGACTACTATTAACTGAGCTGTGAATTGATCTACTATTGGAGCAGAATGGCATGAATCATGTCACCGTTTAAAACGCACACAGTTGCACAATCTAAACAGAGCGACGTGAATAAACCACAGTATTGACTATGTTTGGCAGCTCCATGAGTTAATGAAGTATCGCAGGCTTATGCGGTTGTTTAAGCAAACACTTTACAGATTCTGATTGTTTTGTTTTTAATAATTGTTGCTAATAAACTGAATTCCTGTTACTGTTAAACATTAACACACATTCAAATTTCTAAGCTGATTGAAGTCGATGTTGAAGTTTGTTTTTAATAACACTAAGCTTAATGTACACTATGTTCTGAGCATTACTTGACTTTGGGTGCATCCTGAAGATTTAATATGATCACTGGTGATTGATGGGTGTTAAAGCACAGTATGGACTTTTCCTGAAAACCTTTAATAAACTAATGTTTTTAAAGACGTGAGGGTTGGTGTTTTCCATGAGTTTTTTTTTTCAGTGTGTACATAATGATCTAACAAGAATGGATTTGTTCTTCATGAAAAGATAACATCAATGGATCGATTCTGCAATATTCAGGTGAAATTTTATTAGAAAATACTATTTGCATTTTTTAAGAATATAATGTCAAATTTATCCACAGATGGCTTCTGAAAAAAAAGCATCTTTGAAGTGTTACACCAGGCCGTTCGCGAGGTTTGTTCACACAGCCTGTCATTAGTACTGAGAAGGTATTACTGTATAATAATCTTTGTGATGAACGCATAACCAAGATGGCAAAAAAACAACTATGGCGGTAATTCCATAACAGCCTTCTGCTATACAGTCAGGTTTAACACCAGCTTACTGGTTCACACTTTTATGATGTATTTTCAGCAGCCACAAAACCACTGTTCCCATGATGCACTGCGTGTAAGATTAAGTAGCTCTTCTTTTCTGCTTGTTCTTAGCTCTGGATTTGCCTGCTTTGTGTTTCGACAGGCCTGGAGCTCCGCGGTCACCCGACACAAGCATTCTGTTGGCAAAATGAGTACAAGAGAATGGTATAACTATTAAAAGACTTGAAGAACCAGTTTATATTAATGCTGAAATCACTGTTGTTCATGTACAAACAACTTATTGAAACAGTATAAATTAGTACAGCAAATGATTCCCAATGTCTGGAGAGGTTTAGTGATATTTAGGAGGCATTGTTAGAATTAGTGCAGCTAATAGCTATTCTGGCATACATTTATGAGGGTTCAGTAACTAAATGACAGTTCTTTTTACATTTCTAGCCTAGAAACTTTCTAAATAGTGTAGAAAGTTGTGAGAAATGAAGTTATTCAATAGAAAAATCTTATGAATTGGATACTGTATGAATGAAAAGGAATTGCTGGTTGTGTACAGTAGAAGTCAGAATTATTTACCCCCCACCCCCCTTCTTTTACAATTTTTATTTTCTTTTTTAAATATTTCCCAAATGATGTTTAACAGAGTAAGGACATTTTCACAGTATGTCTGATAATATTTTCTTTTGGAGAGTTTTATTTGTTTTATTTTGGCTAGAATAAAAGCAGTTTTTTATTTTTGATAAACATTTTAAGGTCAACATTATTAGCTCCTTTAAGCTATTTTTGATAGTCCACAGAACAAACCATCATTATACAATAACTTGCCTAATTACCATAACCTGCCTATTTAACCTAATTAAACTAGTTAAGCCTTTAAATGTCACTTCAAGCTGTATATCAGTGTCTTGAAAAATATCTAGTCAATTATTTACTGTCATCATGACAAAGATAAAATAAATCTGTTATTAGAAATGAATTATTAAAACTATTATGTTTACAAATGTGCTGAAATAAAATCATTAATTCATTTTCTTTTCGGCTTATTCCCTTTATTAGTTCGGGGTCACCACAGCAGAATGAACCACCATGCCTTATCCAGCATGCCTTTTCAGCCTTTTCTGCAAACCATCTCTAGGAATATATCCAGCAAATATGGTAAAGTATCATTAGTTTGATTAGGTTATGAATTGTGAACTTTCTATTGAAACTGAATTTTTTTTCTATATTTGAAAATATTTAGTATTATTTTCTTTTTGGCTTAGTCCCTTTATTAATCCGGGATCGCCACAGCGGAATGAACCGCCAACTCATCCAGCACACTTTTACGCAGCGGATGCCCTTCCCGCCGCAACCCATCTCTGGGAAAATTTTCCCTTGAAATTATGAAGAAAAATGTCATAATTGTGCATTAAAATGTTCCTTTTTATTTCAATTTATTTAAATAACATGTTTAATACAGTGTTATTTTATATATACTATTGGATTTTTACAAATGTTTTATTTCATTTTCATCAAAGTTTTGTAAATATGTATTCATAAATGATAACATTATTATTATAGTTTAACACAAATGTTTATTATGATTAACCAACTTCCCCAATTGTTTGTAAACACAGGGAGTTTACATGGGATGGCTGACTGCATTAGGAAGTGGTGCGCTGACCCTCGGGCCTGTGTTTGTTTCCCACTTCTAGACCATCCTGGGATCTCGCTGGGCCTTCAGTGCCATATGAAACATAGTCAAATCAAGCATCTCATCGCCTTCTCCATACGCAATGGACAGATAGAGAAATGATGGCATGACTGACAGGTGCCCCCCACCAACTTCTTAAAGGGACCGTTCACCTTAAAATTAAAATGCACTGACCCCCAAGTGGTAACACTTTGTGTTTTTTGTTAGAGACAAGAAGAAGACCATTTAAAGAATGTTGAAATCTGGTAGACTTTGACTTCCATCGTAGAAAAAGAATACTATGGAATTCAAGGAACCTATTTCAGACATTCTTGAGAATGTATTCTTGTCTATTTAACAGAAGTCAAGCAGATGATGACATAATTGTCATTTTTTGCTGAACTATCTCTTTATGGACATGAACGTTCCTATTCAGTGGGTATTTTAATTCTAATCATGATTTCTTTAAAGTGACGATTCACCCAAATCTGAAAATTCTGTCAGCCTTTATTTGTTCCAAACCATTTGAATTTAAAAGAAGATATTTTAAAGAAAGCTGGAAACCTGTAACCATTGACTTCCATACTATGGAACTCGATCTTTACAGCTTTCTTTCAAATCTCATCATCTTTTGTGTTCAACAGAATGAAGAAACTTATAAAAATACCACCCAAGGGAGAGTAAATTGTGAGTAAATGTTTAATAAATGATACATTTATTAATATAGTTTAACAAAAATGTTCATTATAAAGTTTTTTTTAGTAATTTTCTCCAGAGCTCACACCAGTGTTATTTTAGTATTAGCAATGATATTGGCAAAGTTAAATATTTTATATTTATTTATTTATGTTCGTGCTGTTTTTATTGCATACACATGCACATATAGTACAGTCAGTAATGCACAAGAGCTCAATTGAATTAAGCTTGTGAATTGTATGACAACTAGCTGAAGTATTACTATGATTTGTTTTATTCAGTTTAAGTTTAATTTAATTTAGTTAGTGTACATTTTAAATAATGAAAGTTGTTTGTTTGTTTTAATGACTATCATTCATGATAGCCCTATTTTTTACTCACCGTTTCTTAGGACAGGCTCTGAGTTTGTGTTTTTGGCTGCCGCAGTTAAAACAGCCGGTTTGCCTTTGACCACAGGGGTGATCAGGAAGAGCACAGCGACCACATGAGGAACAGTGACGCCACGCTGGACAGAGAAACACAGTTAGAAGTAAGTGCTGAAGCAAGAATAAACGCACTCGGAAACTTTCAGTCCAAAGAACTCAAATGGAGGATTGCTTACAGGGCTTCACACACCGTCCACATTCATCACAGTGTCTCCATTCTCGTCCATCCTGTGAGATGAAAAGTGAAACATCTTTGAGTCTGCTCATATTTTAAAGACTTTGAGTTAAACATGAGTTTTTACCTTTGATGGGCACATGTCACACTTAGGGCAGTGTTTGTTTGCTGCTGACACATACCTCTCACAAACACTGCAAAATCTAAAAAAGATTAAGAAACATCAGTGGTAATTTTTAAACGGGTTTAAAGGAGTTTATACAACTTTTATTAAAAGCGGCATTCAACAATTAAATGAACAATTGAGTGCATATTTAGAATATAGGATTTTGTATTTCCAGGAATGAAACCAGTGGAATGCAAGCTTATTAATTAATTAACAATTCATTTCAACTAAAACAAAGCTGATTAATATCTTCTTAGTTATTTTTTATAGTTAAAACTACATTCCTTAAAAATGTAATCAGATTAAAAATGGATTCACTGAAATTTCAAATTCTACATAAACTAAGAAATAAAGTACTGATGCAAGAGTATTTCCTCCATATTCTGGTGAAATTGACCCTTCGCTAAGCCCCGCCCTCCTAAGTTACTGTTGCTACGCCTGTCAAACTTTTGTGCCTGGCATGTCTATTACAATATCTAAGATATTCCCAGGGATATAATTAAGATTTTAAGATTTAAGATATCTGAGAAAACCAGACGAAAAAGGACTGCAGTATGCATTACAGGGATATATCTACTACATAATAGGCAACCGATTAGAAAAAAATCTAAATTTTGGTTAGCCTAGCCGCCTCATACGCTGACCAACAGCTCGGTTCATGCTCAGCAGGAGAGGTGAAATCTAATGATAACAAATTAAACCGCGACTTCTCTTTTTTTAGCCAAAAAGCCTGATAGTTTAATTGTTGTGCAATGAAATAGAGCGTTACTAACCCACGAGGAAACACGCATGGACTGTGCTTCAACATAATTCATTCATAGAAAGATCAACCAGAAAGGGGAAATTGATGGATTTGTGCTGAATATTAGCATCACTGACCCATAAAATTGTAAAATAACGTTACCTATAAATGTCAGTATGTTTGTGTGCTCTTTATACAGTTTCTATTCTAATTAGCAGTTAAGTGGAAGAAATAAATAAATTGAAATGCAAACCAAAGTATAAATAGCAGAAGTGAACAAATAGATTTTCCCCACCAGCAAATATTAATCCCACACAAAATATAAAGCAGACACTAACCCGATATAACATCGTCACCAATGACTAAATCTCCAAAAGACAGACGAAAACATCAGTGAACTGCTCTGACATGGACGCTTATGAATGACTGAAAAACAGCTGGGGGGAAAGTATATTGATCGCAAGTGCCCAGTTTGGGATCACATCTCGGTTTTGTTCTGTTGATTTTTAATTTTTAAATATTCCTAGCTTGAAAAAGGTGGAAATATGATTGCTATTAGTATGATTATGACGAAGGCTTAAGCAGAGCAGTGCTCATAATATCTAGCGAAAAAAGAAAAGAAAAAGACAGCGGTGAAACATAACCTGCTTTGTATTTTCGTAGGAAACACAATTTAGATCTGTTTAGGGTAAGAGCTGTGCGAGTTATTGCCGTCTATGACTGTCAGGAATATCGAAACAAAACCAACTTAACTCCGCTTCTTTTAATCCATGCTGGCATTTCTCCCCCTGGGTTTTTTGATTTTGAAAAGGAAAACAATTCCACCACCCAGTCCAAACTTTAAGGATACCGGGTGTCTGATTTGCACAATGCATATGCACAACGCTTTGACCTGTTTCCCTCACTCGAAAGCTTGACAGAGCTCCTGCGCGTAGGTACGGTTGCTAAGCCATGATTGGTGGGTGGCTGTGTTTTAGCCAAGGGTCAGTTGTATTGAAATATGTATATTTACATGAAATGAATAAGATTATAGTGCAATGTAATATAATAAAGATTAGTAGTATTTAATTTATTTAATTAAAACCTAAAAAACTTACATACATATTTGTTTCCTAACAGTTTAACATTTAATTTTATTCTGGAATTTTTTCAAGCTACATACATTAACTTTCATAAAAATTTCAGATGATGATGTTTGATGAAAGACGCTCAAAAAGTGAGATATTTATTTTTATAGTCTCGGCTTATATTTAAAGTTTAGTTCCTCCTAAAAACACACACACACACACACACACAACCACACACATTTGGTGATGGCAGCTTAAAGGTGACTGGTGGAGAATGAAGTCACAAGCATTGCTCAGGAGTGATGTTTTCACAGATTCAACAGAGTAAAAATCTTGATGCTTCTGTGGGTCTCGTCTATCAAATCTGATCTTTACCTTCTGTTTTCTATTGGATTTAAGTCAGGAGGTTGGCTGGGCCATTCTACAGCTAGATTTTCTTTCTCTGAAAGCATTTGAGAGTTTCCTTGGCTGTGTTTTGGATCATTGTCTTGCTGAAATGTGCACTCTGGTTATCATCCCGACAATGTAGATGTTGGACTGAATCAGCTAATATTAATTTACACTGAGGAAAGGCAGAGGGTTGCTGAATAACTACTGAGAGATTTCAGCTGCTGTCTGGGCATTCACTGCCCTTCTACACCTCTCTTTTTTTCATGTGTTCAATACTTTTTCCCTGCATCATTTCATTTTATTACACATAACTCAATTTGTAAACTTAAAGTCAACAGCACCTTTAGAATTATGTTTTCTGAGGAAAATGGTGCTGTGTTGAACAGGCAGATTTAACCAATAAGCAAGGTAAGCGACCGCTTAGGTCCCCAGGAAATCTTGGGGGCCCCAAATAAATATCTAGAAATATAAATTATGCCTACAAACTATATATAACATCATTTTCTTTGTATAGTAAGACAAACACATACATTTTTACATAATTAAATATTATTTAATATACAAACAAATCAATTTTTACATAATTAAATATTATTTAATATACAATAAAATATAGTATTGTTATAATGTTATAATATCCACCACCCTCAATCATAGAGCAGTCAAATTTATAAAAAATGTATTATTTTTTAGTTGTGAATTCATTTTAAGTAATCTAATAATTTAAAATGTAAAGTTTTCATTGAGATAAAATGTAGAAAAGAAGATCGAGTGATATAAAACACAGCTAAAAAAAAAAAAATTGAATTAAAGTAAAAAGGGTGCATTTCAGGACTTGGGGCTTCATACTGGAGTTGCTTAGGGTGCCCTAAATCAAGATGTAAAAAAGAAAACTAAATTCAAAGGGGGGCTAATAATTCTGACTTCAACTGAATGTATGTATATACATACGTACATATGTACACACACACACACACACTGTATATATATATATATATATATATATATATATATATATATATATATATATATATACACACACACACACACACACATACATTTGTTTCTCCTCTGAGTCAAAGCTGAGTGCACTAAAGAAAAAAAGGTTGCACCTGTATCCTTTGCTCATTTTTTGAATAGCATTAATAGAAACTATTGGCTAATAACTTCACAAGACCTCCAAAAGTGCATCTGTTATCTGGGCTATCTTGTCTCCTCCCTCCTCACAGAGAAAAAAATGTGACCACTTCCTGTACAGCAGCACATTATGGCTTTTCAGAATTTACCAGGGTGACATCTGTGCTCACTTTTAAAAGTTTAGTTCCTCCTAAAACAATGCCTTTTAGCCTTGGGTCAAACAAACCTGAAAGCGTTATGAAGAAGGAATGTGTTTTAAATGCACCTGTAACCTTCAGCCTCTGGTAGAATGATATCTTTGGGGCTCAGGTTGGTGAAAAGTCGAACAGGTGATTGTTTACGGCCCGTCTTTCCATGTTTATACAGAGGGTGGTTATCATAATCGACCTGAAAACAAATAAACAGCATTGGACTTTTACTCCCTGTAGAGTTCATGTGTTATTTCATTCATTAATATGATATTCCTATATTACCTGGTAATCCAGCATAGAGAACGAGGGGAAACACTCAAGGATACGGGACTCGAAGAAGTACGGGAAAATCCAGATCATTGGCATCTCAGCTGAAGCATCACTCACTGAAGATTATATCAAGAACAACAGGTAAACAAATATATAAAACAATCTTTTAATACACATTTACTCATCCTCATGCAATTCCAACCCTATATTTTTCTTACTTGGAATATTAAAAAAAGAAATTTGTTTTTTTCCCCATGTAACCATACAAACATATGCAGAACTGTATGTCCTACTGCACCCAACCCGGTCTGAGCTGGGATTGGACCGGGCATCCTTTGTATGAGCGTTGGTTGTTCTAACAAGGAGGCTAAAGACCATGGCCCTTTAGCGTCTGTTGTTACAGCACATTTTGTGGTCAGAGGAGTGGGGTTTACCTGCATAGCACTTCGCTAGCTGGCCTCCGATACAAGTTTTTTTAAATATTCATGACAAAGGAGCAACCAGTAAAATCTACTGCTATTTCTCTGTTCACCATTTGCTGAAGATATCAACAAGTAAGAATGATACGATTGACTACACCTCATTCCACCTGAAGGGCTCCTTCTCTTTCTTGGAAAGTCAAAATAGGAATTAAGCCAAACCGCAAAGGTTACTTGTTTTTTGTGTAATTACAGTAGAGCTTCATGTTTCAACCTTCAAAAGCTACGCTGAAGTACTACAAAACCTAAAATGGTCAGTGTCTTAACATTTTAATTCATGTTCATCTTTAGAATACAAATTGAAATGAAATTCAAAGGATTGTTCACCCAAAAATGAATATTTCCTATTATTTTACTCACCCACAGGTCATCCAAGATGTAGTAAAACATTAAAGAAGATTTTGAGCTGAATTTGTGGTCCTAGGTCATTCTGACAATGTAAGTCAATGGTGAAAATCTTTTGAGATTAAAACCAAACACATACAAACAAGTCCAAATCAATGGCCATGGCTCATGATGACATTCTAAGGTCTTGTGAAGCAACATGATCGATCAGTGTATGAAACTGAACCTTATATACAATCGTAGCTTTAATCCACAGCCTGGTCAAACAGATTTTGGCGCATTTGCAAATATAATCTGATTGTAGCACGGTCATTTTAATGATGAATGTGTGAGGGCTAGTGATGAAATTACCAATATTTATCAGCAAATTGAGTCATCTGGCTTCCTGTCCAGTCATGTGCATTCGTCATCAGATTGACTGGACTACAATCGGACTACATTTGCACATGTGCTGAGAACAGTTTACCAGGCTGTAGATTAAAGCTAATAATATTGTATATTAAGTTTAATTTCTAACACAGACTGATCATTTTGCTTCACAAGACCTCAGTGTCACCAAGCCATTTTTGTATGTGTTTACGTTTATTCTCTAAACTACGATCATCATTTACTGCCATTATAAAAATCCCCACAGATTCAGTTTAAAATCTGTTCTACTGAATAAAGAAAGCCACTTTCATCTTGGATTACTTGCATGAAATTAACAGGAAGTTGTTCATTGTAATTGGAAAATAATAAAGCTACAAGAATAAGTTTTTTTGCATTTGTAAAATAAAAATTACTTTATTCAACAGTTTCTTCTCTCTGTGTCAGTATATTGCGCACGTTGATCTGTATGTGTGTCCCACTGGGTTGTCTACTGAAGTCTTGTCGCCCATCCAAGTTTTAGGAACAACAAATAATAACTTGACTTCTAGTTAATCATTTAGTATCTGAAGGGGCTTATATGAAAGGCAAAGGCCTCTAGATTAAGATTATTTTACCAAAATAAAATATGATCATGCCTTGATTTTAAATCATTTAATTAGGACAGTAAGGTCGAACTTTGCTTACACAAAAGTCTTGTCACTTTGCATAAATAGCATACAGTATAGAATATAAAGTCATGGTGCAGTGGAAAAAATAAATAATATTGTGTATGACTCCCATGAGCTTGGAGGACTGCATCCATACATCTCTGCAATTACTCGGATAACTTATTAATAAAGTCATCTGGAATAGCAAAGAAAGCGTTCTTGCAGGACTCCCAGAGTTCATCAAGATTCTTTGGATTTATCTTCAATGCCTTCTCCATCTTACTTCAGACATGCTCAATAATGTTCATGTCTGGTGACTGGGCTGGCCAATTCTGGAGAACCTTGACCTTTTATGCTTTCAGGAACTTTGATGTGAAGGCTGAAGTATGAGAAGGAGCACTATCCTACTGAAGAATTTGCCCTCCCCTGTGGTTTGTAATAGGGCTGCACGATTCTGGCAAAAATGTGAATCATGATATTTTTTGCTTAAAATCAAGATCACAATTTTGTCATGATTATGTAAATGTTAAATAAAGGTTAATTTGGTTAGCGTATTATTATTGTTAATTCTCAAACATATGGCAAAACAACAATAATATTAGACCTATGTGTAGGTCTACTGTTGCTTAAAATGCTACATTTTGTATAGTCATTATGGTGGACTTGAACAGACGTTCAATATGTCCTGTTTGTTAATTCACAGTAAAATTATGACATCAGAATATAACTATTCATAATTATAAAGTTGATTTATTATGTTTAAGACGTGCTTAAACTATTATTTTCATGCACAACACTTTGTGTTCGCTATGAAAGGAAAAAACATACTAAATGCTTTTCGTAATCATTACTCTAAAATGCCATATGATCATTTAAATGATGTGCAGCCAGGTTTCACTTTCACTTCCGAGTGCGGCTCATGGCTGCTGTCACTGTGAGAAAAAATACACACATGCAAATTAAACCTCCTGCTCGGCCATCAAACGATCACTCTGTGCAACAAACTGAACGTTATTTACAACTTCATTTCCTGTAATTCACAGCCCATGCAGGTTGTGTTCACAAAAGTAGGGGTCATGCGTGCACACACGAGTTCTCGGTAGTAAACAAACAGTGCGTCAGTTCACGTGTGATTTCGCGGCAGCGAATCCATCATTACATGAAGACAGAAATGACATTTTTGGGGGAATTATACCTTATGAAAACAGTATGTGACACTCTTAACGCCATTTGAAGGTGTCAATGCTGCTGTGAAGACTTGTGCAACTGCCTTGCTTTTCTCCTGACCTTGAAAATAGAATTGGCTGAATCGTAAAAAAAGCTGAATTAAGATCGTGCGTAGGGTCGAATCGAGATCGTGATCTTTTTTCGATTAATCGTGCAGCCCTAGTTTGTAATGTAATGGGCAGCACAAATGTCTTGATACCTCAGGCTGTTGATGTAACCCCAAACCATGATTTTTCCTTCAGCAAACAGAGAATCTTGGGTTTATGTGAGTTCCAATAGGTCTTCTGCAGTATTTGTGATGATTTGGATGCAGTTCAACAGATAATTCATCATAAAAATCTACCTTCTGCCATTTTTCCAAATGATCAACTAGAAGTCAGTTTATTTTTGTAGCTCTTACAACTGGGATCGACGACAAGACTTTTGTCAGGTAGTGTAAACCACCTTTTCAGTTCATATGAGTAGATATTTGGATCCAGATGCAATATAAAACTAGTATGTTTGTGTAGTGTTCATCAATTGGTACTTGTACTTAAAATCAACTACTTAAAATGTTTAATTTTCAAATTGCTTTTACTAGGTTAATCCTTACTTTTACTTTTAGGTGTACACTTTTAAGTGTTTGATTATGTGATTGTGAACCATAAAAAAATAGCCTAATGTTGCACAGGTATATTTTGTCAATAAATACAATGCATTGTTGTTACGACTGAAGTTTATTTATTTATTTATTATTGCCAATTGCACGTCTTTTTCTTTGTCCCGCCTTCCTGTTGTTTTTCTGTTATTCCATAGGCTCCCATACCGGGGTGATCTTAAGTTCTGATTGGCTGCTGGTCTAAGAGGCATGTATATAAAGGAGCTTCCAAAGGAGCCCAAAATGATTAATTTTACTATAATGCCACAAACTATTAGAATACTAAGTTCAATTCAATTCCTGTTCATTTATCAAAGAAGCTTAACATAGTTCTAGTAAAGTCCAGATTTAAGTAAATATCAAGTTCCATGAAAACATTTTGTACATTTCCTACCATAAATATATCAATACTTTGTATAAAAAAAAAAATATCAATAATATGTATTGGTAATTACTTATTAGTATCAACTTTAAGGGCAATTTTCTAATTATTTAGATTTTTTTGAACCCTAACATTCCAGATTTTTAAAAAGTTGCATCTTGCCCAAATATTGCATTTATTTATTCAACTTTTTCAGGTGACCTCACTTTCTAAAAATTGACCCTTGCGACTGGTTTTGTGGTCACATACAGTGTACTTAACTGGGAAAGCCTGCAGTTCCTCATACCTTTATTCAGATTTTTCCAGGTCATTGATATCTGAGAGAAACTGTTGGCTAGTGGCTTCACCAGGCCTCCAAATGGCGGGTCTGTTATCATGACTAACTTCTCTCCTCCTTCCTCTTGCAGAAAGCCTTGAAAAAACTTGACCGCTTCCTGCAAAACAGCACAGAATGACTTGGCGCACCATGTGCTATACCGTGACCACATTTGACGCCGACAAAGTTTTGCTTCTGTACCTCATCATCAAAGAAGTGATGGTTAAACATATTATAGCGACAGAACTCATCCTGTCCATAAAACTGGCAGTACCTATAAGAGGGGAGAAATACAATAGGTTGTTGAAAACACAAAATGAATGTAAAATGCAAGCATCAACATGCACTTCAAAATGGCTTAATGAAACCCACAATCTGATGTTATTTCCAAACCCTGCAGGTCAACAAGTTTAGAGCCGAGCAGACATATTCCTGTCAGTTATGAAAGACAGTAAAAGTGTGTACACACACATAGGCATACGCAGCAGGCTTTGGCATGTTAAAAAGGGGCTGAACACTTTTTCCAACACATTCCACAGACAAGCACACCACTGCATGCAGGAGGAAGAAATCAAACGCATTCACCAATTCTCTCATCAGTATCTCAGGTAAGTTGTTTTAATGCATTATATTATAGCACGTTTTATGCAACACTGATTTACATGATCAAAAAAATAACACTTGATATACAGTGTCAATGCCTATATTTAAACGATATGTGCAGACAACACAAAAATCTATGTATGATTCAGATTTTCAAGTTTATATTAAGGCTATGCACGTGATGTGTTCTAGGAAAGTCTAGCTGAGATATTTTAGCGCAGTTGTGAAATGTAAAAAGGAACTGCTTTGTACGTGCTCAGCTGATTTGGTCAGATAATTTTGGTGCTCAGTCATCTGCTTTGTGTATTTGCATGGCATGCACGGGATACGATTATCAGAACTAAAGGCCACCGAAGTGATGTTTGTGAGGGTTTACTAATTATTTTCTGTTCTGTTTAGTGAGTTGATAAATGGCAGAGAAAGACTTCAGGCCTTTATCAGAGGAAACCAGTTCCTTCTGTCTGGCTACTGAGGCTCGTTCGGGGGTACAAGTCACGCAACCCTTCCCACGCTCTCCAAAACTAATCAAGAGAACTGGAGCCGTCTCTCCAAAACCCTTTGAGGTAATGACAGATTTTTTTTAACCAGTCAGGCAGCCTACAGTACCTGAGACAACCTACAGGGGTCGTGCTAGTAGCTTTGTTTACAGACTGCAACAATAAAAATGACTGTTCAACCTGCACAGCCATTCAAACATTTGAGGATGGCAGGAGTTCTAAACATTTTTGTAAAAGTCTCCTTTATGCTCACCAAGGCTGCAGATCAGATGCAGTAAACTGTATTATTGTGAAACATTATTACAGTATAAATAACTTTTTAAATATAAATTAATACATTGTTTAGCTTCATCACTCCAGTCTTCAAAGTCAGTGTCTTTTGAAACAATATATATTGTATATATATATATAGATTAAAATGAACAAAAAGTATAGCCCTCTTGTGAAATTTTAATACTTTTGTCCCAAGAGCTGTTTAATGGAAAACATTTCTTTACACATATTTAAACACTAGTTTTAATAACTAATATCTTAAGACTAAATAACTTTTGTCTTTGCCATAATGACAGCACATATTTTACAAGTTATTTTGCAAGATACTAGTATTCCACTTTTATTTAAAAATCACATTTATAAGGGGTTTAAACAGTTCTGCAGAAACACCTTCATCGACATTCTGCCTTTGTACATGTCATCAATAGGGTGAAGCCCCGCCCATTAGTCATGATCTTTCCCTCATTAGTCTTGTTTTTGAGTCTGTCACTATGCTGACACATAGGCATTTGTAGCTCCACCATCTTTTGAAAAATGTTCAATCTCATTTGAATTTAAAGTGACAAAAAGGGGCAGTTTCAAAGAGTTATAAAACCTTATTTGTGGGCTATTTTGAGCTGAAACTTGTGGTTCTTATTTCTAGCAGTGGTGCTTATTTCTGTTCCTTGGTCCTAAAAACCACTGCCTTCATGCCTTCTTCGTCTCAAAGGGCTTTTTCAGTTTATTCATGACAATTTGCTTTTGTATAATGTTATTATTTTTAGCAGTATTATTTATTATATGCATATGTATATTTATTTTATTAAAAACAAGCTTAGATTTGCCCACCTGTCAGATTTTGGACCATATGGGGCACAGCAGGTGTATTTGGCTATAACTAGGGCCAGACGGAATCTGCGGACATTTTTTGCTATTTCTGCAGAGAATTTTGGTAAAAATCTGTGGATTTCTGCGAAATTATTTTGGGAGCATCCAGCGAGTATCATAATTAAAACGTTAATATATGAAATAAAAAGTAATAAATTACTGAATAAAAACGGAATAAATTCAGATTTACACATTTACTCAAGTAAATCAACAGAATTAATGATGTTCTAAAAATCGCCAGAAATCTGCGGAAAATCGGCGGAAAATCGGCGGAAAATCTGCGGAATTCTGCTCGTGCAGATTCCGTGTGGGCCTAGCTATTACTCTTTTTTTTTTTTGACCACACTGCGTTATTATTGTTCATTTATTTGTTTGCTGGAAATTAGAACTGAATTTAGAAATAGTTTTAAAAGAAATCTTTGCGCTTAACAAACAAAATTAATTATGTAGGCTAATTGATATATGTGCGTACAACACCATTTCCTTATCCACGAAAGAGAAAGTGAAAGTAACGAATAAAGAGGCTCATTCTTTTATTTCCGTGCTGCAGATGATCTGTTTAACTGTTTTCTCGCTAGTGAAGTGCTCAGTTTTTCCATTTACAAAGTCGTCATGTAAATAGCAAATGCGCTATGGCGCGACGCAACTGACTCTTAAAGGGAATAGGGGGTAAGACTCTAATTGGTTATTCTCAAAACACACTTATAACTCATTAAGAGAATAAGCTCAACTCTGTTAGACCATGCTCCGCGAGGCAAAGCAGGTTTTTCCGTCCTTAAAATAGCAAAAGTGGATTCTAAAATGCCCTTAATGATTTTGCGCCCTGCGCTTTGGACTTTGCACCAAGATCGATAAAAATAGAGGCCAATGAATTTTATTTTGATCATTTAAAATATTTTGAAGCAGTAAACATGTCTGGCTAAATAATTCAAATCAATCATCGTCATAAATCAATCAATCAATGATTTTAAAACCTTGACTTTTCCAAACCGCAGTATACCTTGAAAATGATTATCATCCCATGCCTACTAATAATATTGACCTCGGCAGTTTTTCCAGCCAAACTAAAAGAAATAAGTCTTTCCCCAAAAGAAAAATATAATAGGAATTACTGTAAAAATGCTTTTGCTCTGCTAAAAATCACTTGGGAAAATTAACACACTTATGATTAATTTAACACGCCACTGTTTATTTAACATATTAAGCCTTTAAAAAATATTCATTACCTAAACTCCAAACTTTGATATTATTACTTTGCTTCAAACTTTTGAACAGCAATTCAAAGTCTAAACAATTATGTGTACAGCTGCCAGTCTTGTTGGAGGACTTGAAGAAGGAGAGGAAAAAAACAGAATCTCATCTGGAATCTGTTAAAAAGCGGCAAGCAAACCTCACAGTAAGTCAAATTGTTTTATATATGACTTTAACCACATATTAGAAAAAGCTGACATATTTTGAGTGAAAGATTACAAAAATTTTTTAATCACATTCTCATAAAGTATTCAAAACTGAAAGTTTACCTAAATGTGAAAATCTTTAGCTCTTTTGTAAACGACTATGATTTCTAAAGTAACTGCTGAATTGTTCATCTCTGGTGAAGACGAGTTCAGAGGCGATGAAGCAGCAGGTACAGGAGTGCTACGAGGGTCTACATTTGGCTCTGCAGGAGGATGAGCGGGCCGTTCTGGACATGATAGAGCAAGACCGCCGGGAAACCAGCAGCAAACTAAATCGAATTCTTCAAGACTGGAATCAGCACCTCTGTCTCCTGCAGAAGCACATCTCCTGCATGCAGTTGGTACAAAGCCCAGAGGAGGCCGTGAAGCAGGTAACCATTAAAGAGCAAAACTCTTTGGCCTCATTTCATTGAAGTAATCTGATTGAAGAAGCACAGGGATCACATATATTGTCTTCTCCATGTTCTCTGTTTTCAGCCATTTCCTGAGGATTTTACGTAAGGCTAACTATTTCATCAGTTTTATGATTTTGTGGCAGGGTGTTAATGCAAATAGATTTGTAATGTAATGCAACTACTGTGAATAACTGAGTTTTATGTGTACCACTTGAATGTATAGATTGGCAGGCTGTCGTAAGAAGCCGGACCCCGCTGAAGGGGAAATCAAAATGAATGAGGAAAGAATCCTGAAGCTCATGAAGGTTCTTAGAAACATCTCAAAAGATCTGAAGGCCCAGCTACAAAGAAAGAGCCTGCTTCTGGGTACAAAGCACTTTTGGATAACATACACAAACATGGGGCCCTATCATACAGTCTGCATGATAAGGCGTAAGACGTGTTTGGTGCAATTTGTTGCAATTTTCAGACCAGCGCAACCCTAATTTTCACGTTTGCGCCATGTTGTTTAAATAGCAAATTCATTTGTGCCACTTTGTGGACTCATGGGTGGGCCCACACGAAATCTGCACACGCAGAAATTTACAGATTTTTAGCTCATCATTGAGTCTATTTATTTATTTTATAAAATGTGTGTAAATTTATATTTATTCAGTTTTTTAAAATATTAGTTTTAGAAATATTATTGACTAATATAAAAATGTTCATATGATTTATTTACAATGCAGTTTGTAAAGTCATATTTTCTGTATTTTAGTAGATGCATTATATGAGACTTGCTTTGTTTACCAAATAAGTGAATCTAATTGGATTGGCATTGTAAGTTTAAAAGGTATTATTTTCTTATTTCATATAGTTTCGTATACAAGTTTTTAAGTTACGATACACCCAAAATCATTTCACATAAATCTAGAGATTCTTTACAAAATTCTGTGCAGAAATATAAAAAATGTCTGCAGATTCTGTCTGGCCCTCCTCATGGCTGATTAAAATATTGCAAAACATATTATTTTTTACATAAATATTAAAGACCACTGCCTCCATGCCTTCTTCGTGTCGGGGGCTTTTTCAGTTTATTCATGACAATTTGCATTTGTATAATGTTTTTATTAGTAGTAGTGGTATTATATGCATAGTTATATTTGTTTTAACAAAAACAAGTTTAGATTTGTCTACCTGTGGGGTTTTGGACCATATGGGGCATAAGAATAGGATGCGTGTTTGGACATAACTCTTTTGGAGCACACTTCATTTTTATTATTTATTAGTTTGCTGGAAAATAGAACTAAATTTAGAAATAGTTTTGAAAAAAATCTTTGCGCTTAACAAACTAAATTAAATATGTAGGCTAATAGATGTCTTCAGTGGAGTGCATACGACACCGTTTCCTTATCTACAAAAATGAAGGAGTAAAGAGTAAAAGTAAAGTAGAGCATGTGCTGGGGCGCAGAGTGCATTTTTCCATTCTTAAAATAACAGAAGTAGATTTGGAAACTTTGCATCATGCGCTTTAGACTTTGTGCCTAGATTATTAAAATAGAGCCTATATAGTTGAAATCAAATTAGTAGCCCCCACTGTTAAATTTAAACTCTTATATTTTTTCTACTTTTGTTTAAACAAGGCAAGATTTTTTTCCAACACATTTCTAAAAATAATTGTTTTAATAACTAATTTCTAATGACTGATTTATCTTTACAATGATGACGGTACATAATATTTTATTAGATATTTTTCAAGATGCAAGTATTCAGGTTATTTAAGTTAGGGTGATTAGGCAAGTCATTGTATAGCAGTGATTTGTTTTGAAGCTAATTGAAAAATATTGCTTAAGGTGGCTAATAATATTGACCTTAAAATGGTTTAAAAAAATACATAAAAAAAAAAAAAAAAAATATATATATATATATATATATATATATATATATATATATATATATAAACACTTTTATTCCAGCCGAAACAAATAAGGCCTTCTCTAGAAAAAAAAATACATTATCAGAAATACTGTGAAAATAGCCTTGCTCCAATAAATATTACTTAAGAATGTTTAAAAAATAATAAATATATTAAGAGGAGGGCTAATAATTTTGCCCTCAACTGTATATACACGCTATATACTGTATAGTACTTTATACATTTTTTCTTGTAGATATATTGTAAAAATAGGGAGTGAGCGAGCATTGTATACGACCGTTCAAAGGTTTGGGGCTTATAGGATTTAATTTCTTTTAAAAATAAATAAGTATGATCAGAATTGGCCGTAAACACGCTTCGGATGTTACAAATGATTATAAATTGTTACAAATAATTCTATTTTAACCTTAATTGGCAGCTGCTTGAGCTTTATTACAACTATTTCTGAAGGATTGCGTGGGACTGATGACTGCAATAATGATGAACATTATTGGATCATTGAATGAATACATTATGTTTTATTATATAATGTATACTTTATTTGATATATATAATGTGTTTATTAACATGAACTAATAATGAACAATGCTCGTACAGCAAGCATTTATTAATCATAGTAATATCCCAATTTATGCCTGTTAATTAACGTACCAACATCAACATAATCTAAAAATAATCAACTTTAGTTTCATTAACTAATGTTTACAAAGATTAATAAATACAGTAATGAATGTTTGTTTATGCTAGTAAATTCATTACTAGTAACCTTATTGTACAGTGTTACCACCTATTGATTCTGAATTTTTTAAGGACCTTTGACCACCCTGAATTGTTTTACCTCTCTAAAACTATTATAGAGCATGCAGTGCATATGAAAAATATACATCTAATTTAAGTCTGTAGTGCATGTTTATGCTCTAATATAATATTAATGATATAATTAGTCCATGTGGTGAGTAAATCAGTGAATATCCTTGCATTTCTTTTCAACAGACTCCTGTAATGTGGCGATTGACAATCAGACCTGCCACAAGCAGATCAAGGTGAGCTCAGATGGACGTAGTCTGTGTCTGTCCCCAGAGGAGCGCGGCGTCCCCAATGAGCCTGTGAGGTTTGATCAGCTATACTGTGCACTGGGATCTACTGCTATTAAATCTGGCCAGCAGTACTGGGAGGTGGATGTGCACTGCTGTCCGTCATGGGCTGTGGGCATTACCTACGGCAGCTTGCAGAGGAGAGGAAGAGACAAAGGAGCCAAACTGGGGCGAAACAGGTGCTCGTGGAGTCTTGAGTTTCAGAATGGGAATCTGACAGCCTGGCATAATGATCGACACATGCCGCTACCCGTCACTGCAGCTCGGGCAGCACCGAACAGAGTCGGGGTGTTTGTGAAGTACCAGAAGGGTCGTGTGGTGTTCTATGATGCTGAGAGCATGAGGACGCTGCAGGAGTTTTCAGCAGTGCAGACAGCTGTGTTTGACAGAGCGCATCATCAGTTTACTGAGCCGCTTTACCCAGCGTTTCGCTTCTTTTCACCCAAAGATAAGCATACAGGCCATCATCATATGCAAATATGTGACCTTAGTCTTTAATACAGGGTGTCCGCGGGGTCTTAAAATGTCTTTAATTTCAAAAACTACATTTAAGGCCTTAAATTCACTCAAATATTGCCTTGTAGTTCTTAAGGCATTTTAAACAGCTCTTAAACAATTTATCTAAAAAAAAAAACTTTGAACAAAACTTCATTGATAACTTGATTTACCAATATGGTTTAATTAACTAACTTACAATAACATTTGTTTAAAAGTTATCTGTTTATTATAGCCCATATGTGCTGAGGACACAGACCTGGACAGACTGTTGTGAACACATTTACATTATTATAGTTTTTTTTTTCTTTGTTGAAAATAATATGCATATACAGAACTAGGGTTTGCTTGTTTGACACATTATTTTTAAATATGTGGCTAAGAATTGTTTTGGATGGGGCAAGTAAACATCTTTTCTGGGGCCGTTAGAAAAAATCCTTAGTGTTTAACCCTATATAAGTCTGAAATTTCCTTCATAATGGACTTATAAAAACCCTGCGGAAACTATGTAATAATGTTTGAAGACAACTACAACTCCGATTTTTGGGGTCGGTACATTTTTCTAACGTTTCTGAAAGAAGTCTCTTTAGAATTTATATAGTTAAAGTGAAATCGAAGATTCATTCAGAAGCTAAAACCTCTGAACTTTTTTCATTGACTAAACGGCAAAAGCACCCGTTTTTAGACAAATGTTTTGTCTAAAATGTTATTTTTATATAATATATATACTATTTTTTATACTACTAAACACTCCACTTTAGCACGTTATCAATATACTTAAGTCTGCTTCAGCCATAGTATGACAGCAAAGTTCCTTGATTACCATAGTGCTGGGTGTAACAGCAGAAGACTTTAAATAGAAAAATGACTGCAATGATTTATTGAATTTTTGGAGCGAGATGCTAACAGTTCCTGCCAGATCCGGAGATCGGCTAAATAAATTTAAAAAAATACTAAAACTCAACTGTTTAACTCCAGGGGAGTTGTACAATTCGTATATTTCCCCTCAAAAAGTGGAGTTTCCTTTAAAAACAACACTTTTTGTCAAGTTTTTTTTTGTGAATACAAGTGAACATTTTAAGCTTAACAGTTACATATACAACCTGAGTTATGGTACCAAAGTATTATAAATTCAACCAGTTAAAAAGTACAGTGGCATTACCAGTATTTTGAAGCCTCAGTATTTCAATAGTACTACCATAGTACTGGTAAATATGCAACTCTAATATATATATATAGAATATATAATGCTTTATAAATAATAGTGACACAATTTACTGGATTGACAAATTACAGAGCTGGGGCCTGTACCATGAAGCCGGATTAGCTGACTAGCAAGTTAAAGTAAGTTTCAGTTTAGTTTGCACTAATTCTGGGTTTCAGGTACAATGAAGGCAGCACAGCTGTTTGTTGTCATGGAATCTTACGGTACACAGCTAACCTGCTCCGAGACAGGTTATGTTCTGGTTTAGAGATTGTAAACCGAGCACATTTTATATACAGATGCAATTTAAAGCTTTTTTTCAGGAGATAAAGCTTAAAAAAGACGACCTATGAGCTTAGATTTCTGATTCTCTGTATTCCTGTACAGTACACACATAATGTCAACCATACAAAATAACCTCACTTACTAATAGGGCAAACTTTTTCTTTTAGCTGTCCTCTTTCATGGACAGCTCTTTTCATCTTGCTGTATAAATAGTTTTGTATTTTTTTTACATCTTTTAAATAATGGGTTTAAACAGATTAAAACATAAAAAATAAAAATTTCAACATCTTTAGAAAACCCTAAACTTAAAGAGCCCCTATTATTATGAGTTTTTGAAAAATGACCTTCCATGCAGTGAAAAACATGGCTCTAAGTGAAGTGAAATATCCAGGCTTAAATCTGAAAGTGCACCATATTTAAAATTATTGATTCATTAATAAAAGAGTTGACTCATAGTAGTTTGAATGAATCACTGCTGTAACAAATCTTTGTCGGTGTGATATCGATACGAAACTCAATCCCTGCCCATCTGTTGAGTGCGCAGACCTGGAAAAATTGATCAGTTTCTTCCTCCATTTCACAAGTGTAAGTAAGTGCAATTAAAATGGTTGCCTCCTTGTTTTCTCTAGCTTTCAATTTATGATTTTAATTGTGTTTTGTTACTTGTAACCGCTCCACTGTATCTAGTTAACTCTTTATATTCTCATATCGCGTCTAAAGCCATGTTAAAAACGTGACGTGTGTCGCTTTGTTTATGGATTTAAATGCGTTTGTGAGCTCGCAATCTACTTACGTTTGTCGTTGCTATGGCCACCACCATCAGCTGTTCCTACACATGTGCGGCGGTCAAGTTTCAAATTAGTTCAACTTTTGCCACCTGAATGTGTGTCATGATTAAGAATAGAGCAATCTGCTGGTGTTAAACTGCATTGCTTTAATGCACTCCTGCATTGGGCTCACACATACACTCTGACTACTTCAAAATTGTTAAGCTGTGGTGGGCATTTCTCTCTGTCTCACGCTGACCACAGCTGATCAATCGCAATAGACTGTGTCATCTAACCAGTCCATGCAGATTAGCTTCGCACTAAGGAGGTGTTTGGAAACAAATGAATTGCTGAGCAAATCATAGGGGAGTTGTTGGGATAATTAGGTAAAAATAAATGCATATTTTGAGACAATGAAAGCGTTTTTTAACCTTGCATGCATATCAACAAGTTGTTGGAAACCCCCAAAAACCAAAATATGTCAATTTTTAATGCATAATAGGGGCTCTTTAATGTTGATTACACTTCACAGATTCAAAACAATTTTGAGCATCAATTCATAATTCACAGTCTGTAAGAAAAAAAGTAACCCTACTTTTTACATTTTATCCTTGTATTTTTAAAGAATTGTGTTGTATTATATTTACCTGTAATCAATGTCCAGCAATAAACTCCTTATGACAGGACTCTTGTCTTCCAGATTCCGCATCTTAACCACCTCATGTAAGCTGTGAATTGATAATAGACTAAATATAATTGATAAAAACAGAACTGTCAAGTTAGATATGCATTGATTGAATTTACTATTTTGATTGGATCATGTCTAGAAGCACTTTAAAATTTATAGAAGTTGAGAGTAAAACAGAGTGTCTCATCATTATATTATTTTAATATCAATATAGAATATATTTTAATCAACATTATAATATTGTTGGTGTCATTGGCGTCTTTCCCAAAATGGAATATTGTATGCTATATAAATCCTCTAAATGATAAAATATTCTAGATGATTACATTTTTATAAGTGCATTTAAAACAAGTGCCTATTAATGACAAATCCAAACAACTCATTGTACTTTTTAGGAGTACAGTACAGTACTCTATGTTACCCAAGACACTAGTTTTCCATCCATATTAGTAACAGATTACACTTACCGTGGTGTTCCTACGCAGAGCAATTTCCGGAAACCTAATGTACTGAGTGTGTCCAAGAGGAAATGACAGCTCCGCTCTGCAAACAGATACTGTGCATTGCTCTTCTTGTTGTCCAGAGGACTCAGCAGTAAACTGGGCTTCTTCAGCCGCTGAACTGTGACGTCCTCAGAAAGTGCCCTATGCTTAGTATGATTCATCCATTCTCCAGGGAGGATCAACAGCTGGCAGTCCACACAAAACCTTCTCTGCTCCAGTGGGAGAGAAGCAAACTCGAGAAATCTGCGTCAGGAAGAAACTAGACTTTAGCTAGTCTCTGTTGTAGCATACCAGTGTTATTTAAAGTCTTTTTTTTTTACATAAACACTTTAAAAATGATAATTGATGAGTGTAGCATGGCTTAATTTTGAAAATAAAAGTCATTTACCTGGAGTAGTATTGTTGATGAGTGAAAAGAGGCTTTTTAGAGCGGTTCTGTTCCTCTCTGGCCAGCATCCTTGCTTCTGATATCTATATCATGAGTAAAATGCAAATATTTACACAACTGATTTTTATATCTTTAATAATGTTTTAAATACAGGTGATACTTGTGTTAGCTATCAAATTTTCTTAATGTAAACTTAGCTTCTTAACATATTAAGTTCTACTAAATAACATTAGAGGTGACACAATGGGTAGCGATGTCACCTCACAACAAAAAGGTCGCTAGTTCGAGCCCTGGAAGTAAATGAGTGTATGGGTGTTTCCCAGTGATGGATTGCAGCTGGAAGAGCTTTGCTGTGTAAAACATATCCTGGATAAGTTGATGGTTCATTCTGCTGTGGCAACCCCTGATTAATAAAGGGACCAAGCCAAAAAAGAAAATAAATGAATAAATAAATAACATTACCCGTTCTTTCATTTTCTTTTCAGCGTAGTCCCTTTATTAATCATAATACATGCATTTAACATAAGTAGACTTTTATTGTTCTATTGTATATAAACAGTTTATAAAGTCCGCCCACAAACACAAATACATTTTAACTACATATTTTTACTATATCATGGCCATTAAAGCCTGATGTGTCAAATGCGAATATATATTCTTAAAATTATAAATGTACAACTTTAGAAAAACATTAAGTCTTCTTTTACCTGTTTAATGGGTTAAAGCATCACATTATAAGTGTAATATAACTTCATTTACAACACCATTGTACAAATGAATTTGTTTTATTTTTAGCAAACAATAATGACTCTTTGAAATGATACCTAATTCTATTATACATTTGAATAATCACATATCACAATAAGTATGTTGATCTGTTGCACTAAAAGATGATGGAACATTATTTTTCTGTAAAATATTTATTTATATAGATAAATATTAGACTTTACTTAAAAAAACATCATTCGAAACATTGAAGTCAGCAGTTTGCTTGCATTCATTGTGCTTTTTCAATCTTCATTCATTTTCTTTTTCGGCTTAGTCACTTTATTAAGCAGGGGTCGCCACAGAGGAATGAACCGCCAACTTATCCAGCATGTGTTTTACGCAGCAGATGGCCTTCCAGCTGCAACTCAGCACTGGGAAACACCCATACATACTCATACACTACGGCTTATCCAGTTGACCTGAACCGCATATCTTCGGACTGTGGGGAAACCTGAGCAACCAGAGGAATCCCACGAGAACATGCAAACACCACACAGAAATACAAGCTGTCCCAGCGACCTTCTTGTTGTGAGGCGTTTGTGCTACCCGCTACGCCACTGTGACACCCTAATGTGCTTTCTATGAATATTAAATATTAAACATCAGCGGATTTAATTCAATGTTGACGACAAAATATAGCCTAATGTTGACCATTATATTAAATTCATATTACTTTATTCATTAAATAGAACTTTAGACATCCGCTCACAGATAATGTACAACATGACGTTGGTTAAAGAAACACAAGCTCAATTTTCGTTATGAAAACTAACCTTCTCGTCTGCCCACTGAAAAAAGTTGCAGTCTTTTCTGTCCCGACAAGCAGAGCACGCGTAAAACCTCCTGCCTTTTTCTTCTTCTCCGTGGCCAGTTTTCTCGAAAAGCAGAGCGGGTCCTGAGAAATACAAGTGTTGTTTTTTTACATCATTATTTTACAGTACAACATGTGGCAGAGCAGCAATATTATTTCATTATCTCATACCATGAGGACATCGTGGTGCAGTTTTGTCACTTTCTTTTTGAACAATGACTTCAATTCCGCCGCTTTCCACGACATCATCCGCTGTTTTGCTCATTTTTTGCGAGAACTATTTCAAATGAGAATCAAAATAACACTCACATGCATGACAGGAGGCTGCCATAACAGCGCAAACCACGCCCCTTACGCGAAAACCCCACCCCGCTGCTGTGACACGCGCGATTTCATTGGGCAACGTAGTTACTTGTCGTCTGAGAAAGAAGTTCAGAGTGCACATCAATCAAGTTCGTCGTTGATGAATCCATCGTTGACAAACGGTAAAAACTTCTTTCTTAATAATGTGTAATATTAATAATTTAATACTTGGAGATGTGAGTGTATGTTTTTTTCATTTTTTATAGTGTTAATTTTATTTTTTTAATCTTTATTTTTATATTTTCGATCGCCCTCATGAGAGTACGATTGTAGTGCCAAAGACCAAGCTGCGGATCTAAAGATAAAAAATATATTGTTTTTTCATTTAACACGCAAATATCGTACACAAAGTCTTTCAAAAATTTGGGATCAGCAAGAATTGTAATTTTGTTTGTAGAAGAATGCTTCAATTCATGACCATTCAAAGCAGCAACTTTTTTTTTTTTTTTTTTTGTGGATACTCACAAAAACAACAAAACCTTGCTCTTATAAACTTTCACTCACTTATCTCATCTGAGGTGATCTTTAGGTAAAAATGCTTCATCAAAATATTGAATGAATCTGAGAACAAAGTCTACATACATGTCCTACAGATTTCCTATATGTTTTGCTGACAGATCATTTAGAATACTGCTGCATCATTGTTGTAAACATTTGATATTTCTAAATGTAAAATAAAAATATCTAACATTTCTGCACACTTCTGTGTTTTTTTTTCTATAGGCTCATTACAGGTGCCAGCACAATGTTCATGTTCGACCAGGCATGGCTAGTCAACGACGCCTGTCAAAAAACACATGCTCTGGGGCAAAAAATGGTTTGCACTTCGGTAAAGACTGTAGTCAAAAGGGGAGGATCAAGTAGGTGAGTTAGAAATGTCACAATTGGAAAACATTTTAAGTTTTTTTTTTAAGTTTAAGAAATTTTAAGTTTCTTTGTGTGATTTGTTTTTATTTTTCAGGAACAATGATCCCCATATTCCCGCTTACTCAACCTCTGTGCGCTTGTACAATGTGCATTGAGGCACAAGGTTGTAGGGGTCACTGTAGTTGTGTAGTTGCCACCACCGCAAGAGCTAACGCTGGCTGTAGAGATGCCACCATGTCAGAGGCTGAGCTGCCAGTTGCCACCAGAGCTATTGCTGCCCTATGCACCAGAGTTACTGTCAACAGAACCTCTCACAGAGCCTCAACCACAGTCAGACCCATTCCAGCAAAACTGCCAGAGCCTGTGGTGCTAGAGCTGGCAGATTTGCTGCTGCCATAGCCAATGCTTCCAGAGCCACCGATACCACCACCTGAGCTCCAAGATTGGCCACCTCTGCTAAAGCCAACTAACTAACTAACTAACTCCTATCAGAGCCACTCTACCTATTTCTAAAGTGAGGACAAATTATGCTTTATAAATCCCTAATAAATGACAATAAAAGGCTCAGTGTCAAATGAACAGTATATCTTTGTAATCCTAAAAAATAAAATTACTGTCAAGTTTAAATATTGCAGAATAACAGGAGTGTCAAAATACGACATAAAATTGGATAAAAAACAACAACAATATAATAATTTAACAATATATTATGATACAACATTATAATGTTATTTAGCGAAGTTTAAACTGTACTGTAACTTTATTTTAGTTAAGATTGCAAAAATGTATTTTTCATTTGATGCAGATTCATTTATGTCTCTTCAAATGATTAGAAATGAATAAAGTTGTGTTTTTTTCCTCTGTTTAGAAAATAACTGAGCCTTTAATTGTCATTTATAAGGACTTTATAAAGCATAAATTGTCCTCACTTTAGATTAGGTCACAAAACTGGATGAAGTTAATATACTAAAGCATTTATTAACATACAAATAATTATTAGTACATGCCTGAATAATAAGAAATATAAATGTTAATTTGAATGGTTTATTAATTATTTACTTATGCATTCTGAATGATCTTTAAAAGCCACAAAGTACTCTCAAATAATTGGTTTGTACATGATACTATCCTTTTAAATTGATTTGCCAATCGCAATTAAAAGCAGAAGAAAATAATTGGCGAGCACCTATGGTGAGCACCTGCTCTTAAGTTAGTACTTTTCAGAAAAATATTAAAAAACATCTTTCAGATATTAGCATGGCTCCACGAAGAACTAGAAAAGTGAGTTTTTTTTTTTTGTTTTTTGGGGGGTTCCATAATTGTTAATATTTAATGGATGAAAACATGATTATTACCAAATAAATTCTGTATTCTTAATAAATGAAAGGGGTGACCTTTAAAATTTTGCCCAACATTACCCATGTAATGCACTTTTATCCAAATATTGTGATGTTACTGATATTTGCACATTTTGTAAGAATGAGTGTGAAGACATTTGTCACTTTTTTTTTTTTTGCGATGTATCATCACTGTTTTGGAATGATTTAAATTTATATTGTTTTTCCAAGGTTAATATGAGTGGTAATTTGCACCTTAATGATGATATTTTTGTTATTCTGAAAAACAAAACAAGTCGTTAGAAGCCACTGTGAACTTTCTTATATTTGCTGAAAATTTTATATTTACAAACAGAGGTCCCTTCAAAACAATCCAATCTTTATAGACTTCCTATGTAAAAAATAACATTTAATTAAATCACTTATATTGAAAATAAGAAATATGCTTCTTTCTTCAGCAAATATGATGAGATCCTTCATGCTACTTGAATATTTATCTCTTTTTTATTGCATCATTTCTTTTAACTTAAAAAAAAACTAAATGATGTATTGTATTTTGGTTTTGCTCCTTATCTTGTGTTCTAATGTGATTATTGTGTAAAAGAACTGTCATCTTTTACTGTATTCTAAGTTGTATTATACAGTTTCTTGAAGTTCATATATATATTTTTAAATTACTAAAACTAACAAAAAAAGAACTAAGACATTAGGCAAGAATTTAAAGATAAAAAGAGTTATTCCAAGAGGGAAAGTGGAGAAAAGCTTGGCTTCAATCATACAAATTTTGCATTTCAAATAAAGTAAGAGAAATTCATTTAAAGAGTTTATATAAAATATACCCAAGCAACATGTTACTTTCCAAATTTACACATATTGAGAAAAAAATTTAATTTTGTAAAAACAGTGAGGAATCTTTATGTCACTATTTTGTTGATTGTCAAAGTGTGCAATTATTTTGGCAAGATTAAAATAATATGTTAATAGCATTGATGAATGCTAAATAATTTATTTGTTGTTTTGAAAATGGTGATAAACAAATTAACAATTTTGTTAATTTTGTCATTTTAAATTATAAATGTCCTCTTTCAAAACCTCCTCCTTTATACAAGGTTTTTGTCTTATTGACTTATTAATAAAACTTATTAGGCTAACTTATTCTGTTAATGAAGTCTCTCAACGCTGTAAAAAATGTAAAAGCTCCATCTATTGTAAGCTATTATGAATCTGTTTTTGGCGTCTTGTAAATGTTTTCCTTTTTTTTTATCTTTGGAATTTTTGTTTGTTGCCTCAAAAAAGAGCTGTGTCAATCTCTGTTCACTGTAATCATTTTCTTTTTTTACTGCTGTACGTTTTATTTGCAATAAAAAATACCAATAGCGAATTGAAAGCTTCATATCAGAATGCTTAAATATTATTATTAATAATAATAATATTAATAACAATAATAATAACTAAAACGCTTATCATTTTAGATTTTATTCCACCTGCAAATGAATTCTGCCAACGCATGAACAAATCTGCGCTCACCCAGTCCAATAGGTGGCAGAAGTGTACCTTTTAAATTGATTTGCCAATCGCAATTAAAAGCAGAAGAAAATAATTGGCGAGCACCTGTGGTGAGCGCCTTCTCTTAAGTTAGTACTTTTCAGAAAAAAAATTAAAAACATCTTTCAGGTATTAGCATGGCTCCACGAAGAACTAGAAAAGTGAGTCAGGATTCAGACGGTCAGGTCGACGACCAGCACAGCTTTGAGCAGAAGATCAGACTCACCAAGAGAAAAGAGCTCTTCATACAACAGTTTGAGAAGGAAGGTCAGTCATTAAGCCAATACCCTTTTCCAGATTTTCTGTGGGTTCTTAAAATGTATTAGATAGGTTTAAATCAAGTGTTAAATTCGTACATGTATTCATTAAATGTTGCATGCCATGCAAAATGCTCAGTATAGTTAGTTGTTTTACAATAAAAATTATAACATTCATGAATCAACATTTGTATTAAGTCTTGTTTTCTCAGAATGAGCAAAATTAATTGTTTAGGCTTAAACAAGAACACATTGTTTAGTTTTGCTGTAAATTCTGTTTGATTTGAGATGATTTTATGGATGTTTTGATACAACTCACAAGCTATTCTGGTCAGTTTTAGCAGAAAACAAGACTTGTATCATGTAAGTTAATTTTGCTTGTGTGTGTGTGTGTGTGTTTGGTTCACTGGAAAACAAAAAATCCAAAGGAACAATGTAATTTACCCTTATTTCCATAATGCTATTCAAACCTTAAATTATTTGTGTTACTTTATTTTGTGTAAAAGAATTGAGGATGGGATAAAACATTGTGTGCTATAAGTTAAATGCACATTGTGAGTATTGTTCCTTTCAAACTGTTTTATCAATTTATCATTTGTTTTAAACGGGTCACAAAGACGCAATATAACCTGCAGAAACCCTGAATGAATGACTTTGTCTTTCATTGGAACAGCGCAGGACCGGATAAATGAAATGGAGGCCAATCTGAACAAATTATTAGCAACAGTGGACAGAGTCTTCAAAATAGAGCTGATGAAAATGCCGCTGTCACTTCACACCACGCTGATAAAAGACCTGATGAACGGTACGACAACTACAGTTTGTTCTGTCTGCATGTTATATAATGACTAGTAGCAGCTCTAATCTTCTAATGTGTTTTTCCAGATGATGACACGTCTGTTGGCGAGGTGACGATGGCTCTTAAGGTAAAGTGATTTTGCTGGCCTCTGGTGTTCACTTAAGATAACAACAACACTTAAATGTGACGCTGCTTGTTTTCGATTTTTTTAGTGTGCCTCTCCAGAAATTCAGAAACCCCTGTCTAGAAAGCCAAGCAAAAAAGGTTCCAGAAAACTTAAGTAATGTTTTCAAATGTAACTTTTATATGTGTTAGGATTAAAGTTATGTTTTTTGTAGCTTTAAATGCCTTGGCAGGGCAACAAAGGTCGTCGAGTCAAAGTAAGACTCCAATTGAAGGCCAAAAGGTACTTAACTTCTGCTTTTATTATTTGTGTGGGTGTTTAGTTTGATTCACTAATGACTTATCAAAACAGAAACCTACAAAGAAGACCCTGCACAGCAGTAAAAGCACTGGGAGTCTGAGGTAAACCTTTTAATTCAATTGAACTCTTTTGCAGTCTTCATTCATTTTAAGCTGGAAAATATATTTTACAGGATTTTTTAAATACAGCACAAGCTAAATTTAATAAAAGATTTTGATAATACCAAATCATAATGTATTAATATCAACAAATGCTTGCTTTTTATTTTATTTTATTAGTTTTACTTTTCAATAATTACCACACAACAAAACAACAATACAAATAGGAAATAAGCATAATAATACAAATAAATAATGGTAATAATAATTAAAATAAAGAAAAATACATTTAAAAAAATTAAGTTATTATTAGAAAACAATTGGGGCATATACATGGTTCCAATGAAAATACAGTGGCAGTCAATGGGGTAGTGGGCATATTAAGCATTACACTGCTGCTCAGAATTCACACTATGTTGGTCCAGGTGATAAGGAAAAGGTTGCCATATATTGCAAAACTTATCAAAATGATCATCAGGACTCTTCATGTGCAATATTTGAGTGAGAAGTTAACCATGTCTTAAATTGAGGAGTAGAATCTGATTTCCACAGTTTTAGAATGACTCTTTTAGTAATAATCATTCCATAAATTATGATGCTTTGTATGGACTCATTATAATCCAGCAGAGAATGAGAGTACCCAAATAATTTGGGTCAATTGTAAAGGTAAAACCATACATATTAGAAAAGCATTTAAATGTCACACCAGAAATCATAAAGTTCACGTCCAAAAGAGGTGGATCAGGGAGCCTTTAGCAGACTTGCATCGGTCACACGTAGGGGCAATGGGAAAACATTTTTGTAATTTAGATTTTAAATAGTGCAGTCTATGCATTACTTTAAACCCAATTAATTGATGCCTGGAATAAATAGAGCAAGATTGAACTCTACTGAGGTTTTTCTCCCATGTATTGGTCTCAATCTGTATGTCCCTGTCTTCTTCCCAAGCATTCTTCAAATAAATTATAGAGTAGCTCAGTTCTTGAGAAAACGCATACAAAATCTCAAATCAAGTGTTTGGAATCGGGTGAGCCCAATAGTAGACTGGCTGCAATTTTAAAATTGGATATTGCATGGTAATTTCTAATCTGTAAATGTTGAAAAAAAAGTGTACTGCAGGGAGAGAAAACGTTTCTTTTAGTTGAGAAATAAGGCAAATTTTTATTAACATATAAATCCTCCAGGGTGACTAAACCTTTTAGTCACCAAATATTGAATGTCATGTCAGCTTGATTTTGCTTTTCTACTTTTTTTAATCAAACTTACTGATATAATAAAAGACCATCTTCCATAAGGACTGGAGATGTAATATTTTATAATGCGTTTAATCAAATTTAGGTGGGATGTACCAATGTATTGAGCACCGATATTGGATTCATTTAAAGCTTTTGGCATATTGGCAATAATGCGAAAAGGTTTACTAATTACATGGAGGAAATGAGTCCAACTTTTTTCTCAGTTAAATGATTAAATACTTGCAATAAACAAAGTATAATCTTTACAAAATGTCAGACTAATATGTACAAAATATCAGATGTGCATGGGCAAAGCAGCTCCTGTGGACCATTATCAAGCACTGGCATAAAATCTATTGGTTAGTTTGAGCTAAAACGTCTTAGACACTAAATAAAGCCATCTGCTCTGAGTCAATCTACATCTGAGTCAATATTTTTCGGTAGCTGAAATATTTATATTTTACATATAGCTACATCATTGGCTTTAAGTTTTGTTACACTAAAATTTCTTCACACAAATTTCTTGATGTTGTCCCAACACAAATTGATTCAGTTAAATTAATTGTTTTAGGTTCAATTTACTTACATTTGTAAGAATGATTACGTTATCCCAAAGAAACTTCAGAATTGTTACAACTCATTTAAAGTAGTTTAAACAAGCTGCAAAAATCCCTTTGAGTATAAATAAAATGTTTTCTTTTGTTAAATAAAAGTATCTCTTAGAAGTATTGTCAAATCAAGTTTAAAGATTGTCATATTGTGTTTTTTTTTATTTAAATATTTTTTAAACAAATCCAAGCCATGTTTAGTAAAACTATCTTAATGAAAAAAAAATACTAACTATAGTTAACAAGTATCATAAAATACTCTTAAAGTGCTTTAAAATTGCATTCCTAAAACTTTGTACATTAACCACATTCAGTTGTACATTAACTCATTCAGTCTCATTTTAAATTTATTCTGAAGACCCCTTGAAAGTTAGCTGAAGTGAGGAATGTCAAAGGGTTAAATGATTGTTTTATTAGTGTTATGCTTTTTGTTATTGGTTAAATAGTGGATGAATTAAATGCAAATCCCTTTTGATTCTTGTTGACAGATGTGCCTCAACCATCAATGCCAAAAGAACTCAAGGACGGGTTGTCAAACTCAGTGACCAAGCAAATGCTTTAGGGGTTCAATTTAGGTAACATTTCCTTTCTTGAGTGTTATACTGGTGAAGATCTCTTCATATGTGTGTTGGCACTGACAAATCTGCTGTTTACAAACAGACAAACAAGTCGCTCTGTTGGAGATGAATTGATGATGGCTACAGCCACAATAGTAACTTCCCATGGAGAAGTGAGTTTGACTACATGTACATTTTTACACTTCATTTTACTCTTTTAGCATTCATTTTGCTGGTCTTTTTTGCTTTCAAGACTCTGTTTCTTTCCGAGGACAATAAAGATGAGATCAATGTTGAGCTGCTCGATGACGCAGCCGTAAATCAGATGAGGAAGATCAAGGTTAGAAAATCTCCAGAACTTCATGTGTGTGCATGAGAAGTCCAGCATAACCAGCAGTTTGTGACCTCTTTATTGCAGGAACTGATGGACTATCTGTGTAACAAAGTGAGGATCAATAACACATGCTAATGCTTTTTTTAAATCCGTCTTCTTAAATAATATGAATAAATAAATGTTATTATAAATGCAATGGCTATTTCTAGATTATTTGGTTTGGAGTGTGATAAGATTTTTCCCATCATTTTCAACATGACTTCTTGACCTAACTGTAATAATTTATATATTTATTGCATAAATAATATATCATCATTTTGTTGTAATTTTATATATCATTGTAATTTTTTTCCATAATTTGTTACATTTTACTTGCTTTCGAAAATGTTGTAGAACTTTGTAAAAAGAGAAAATAACAATTAAGTATATTAAATGACTTTGGGTACTAGCAAATATTTAATAATTAACAATTTATTAAAATAAATGATTAATGGAGTCAATGTTGACATTTTTAGCTTTAGTTTGATTTTTTTTCGGTGACTGTCTTATTTAAACGCTAGATGGCGCCAGTCCACTTATACATCATGCTATTTTATGTTTTTCTTTCTATTAGAATGAATATAAACTGTAATCTAAATATGTAAATCTAAAAATCTGCATGTTTCAATGAAACTTTATATACAGGAACTAAAATCATTGCTTTTTCGTTTGGTTTTGCCTAAGTGGAGTCATTGGGATATTCATACGGGGGAGGAGGCAGGGAAATTCTGGTGTACAAAGAGAATATGCGTGGGATTCCGCGTACGTAGTGTTTCATACATCAGATTTTTTTACTGCGCACATCTACAGCTTTGTCCGTACGCAATGTTTTAGTATCAGTTCAACGCAAGTCTTTGTACATGAGGCCCCTAGTGACTGATTTTGATCCCTCTTGTTCCTTTCATTTAGGCTATTGATTCATTTTATTATCACTTTGCATCCTAAGTTAGTGAATTAAGGCAGTAATGTACTTTTTTTATAGTAATAAAGGTTACGCAACAATACCGTTTACATAGACGCATCATGGCTTCAGTACAAGTGTTTTAAATGATATTTTGTTCTCCTCATTTCTTTCAGCTTTATTTCAAATAATATAAATGTTTAAAGGTAAAAATAAAGCTTTATGTTGGGCTATCATAAGCTGTTTTTTAATTTTTTTTGTGTGAAATTGTCTGGTAGGCATTTGTAAAAACGCAACCATTCAGTTATTAGGCTGTCAAACCTGTCATTTTATTTAATTATTTAGCCTTTATTAACTTGTTTTTAGGTTACATTTTAATTTTTAGGGCCATGAGCTACAGGTTTAAATAAAATTGATCTGCTAATTGTATTTTAGCTGTTAAAATAGGCCTAAAATATATTTTCTGCTGTTTAATTAAGCATTAGCAAATAGCAGTATAGCCCAAAAAAATACATACTTTGTATAATATAAAATATCTAAATTTGTGTTCTGAAGGTTGGAATGATGGAAGTGTTAGTAATTAATGACAAAAAGAATTTTCAGTTTTGAGTGAACTAATCCTTGATGAAAACTGAGGGGGCACAAATTATTTCTGAGGGGGGCAATGCCCCCTTTTCCCCCCCATAGCGCCAGGCCTGACACAACGTCTACTAGTCAGCTCTGTAGTCTGTAAAAAAAAAAAAAAAAGGTCAGCACAAGTTTTCTAATGTCATTCTCGCATAAACTCCATTTCCCAGAATGCATCTGCGGCTTCAGTGCGGCTCGTGCAGGGATGATGGTGCTGAGGCAAATACGCACGAGCGCATCACAGCCATACGCCAACACCCAGTTCGTGCATGCGCCCGCAACACTGCGCACTACGTTTATTACCGATCCTATAGCACACATAACTACTTTTCTAAAATCGGAGGTGCGAGGCGCTTAGTATTCATTTTTTTTAAACACCCATTGTGTCGGCTTTAGCGCTCGTGCACCGGGCGGCTGATGAAAGATGTGCAGCGCGCGCTGAAAGCTGAAGAAGATCTGTAGATACGCATGACATTGGGCTCTGGAAAGGTCTGCAGAGAACAATGAGCACCGGTAAGTGTGTTGACAGCGTATCACGTACTGTATACTAATCTGATTACCTGAAAGGCCGGAGATTTGTGTGTTTGTCTGGTTCCACCCGCCACCGTCGTGCTGAAATGCGTAGTGAAAGCTACAACTGTCAGAGTGTGCAGGCTGTTTCTGCGTTTGACTGATGTGTGCTAGATGCTCAAAACACCGTAGTACACACTTGGTGTTCAGTAGCAGGTGACGATAAATAGCCTACTGAAGTTTGTAACTTTAATAAAAATCAGTGCTGAAGGGTTTATTTTTTTCAAAGAACTGGCACAATCTACAAAATGAAATTTAATTATGATTTAATATGAAATGAACGAAGTATATTAAATTGTAAAATGCAAATGTGTGTTGATTATAATGTTATTGATGTGGTGATTAATGCTGATTCAAATGAAAATACATGAAATTGAAGTTTCTTAAATTTTTGTAGACTGCACACACTTCGAAATGAAGTCTGCTGTTGGGGCGGTGCCATTACAAAAGATACATGTTCTTCCATCATTACTACCTAAAGTACATCAGGTATATTAGTACATTATTACTACCTAAAAAGTGCAAATGTGAATCTTTTTGAAGAAGTACAGCCCCAGTGACGAAGGGATAGTTCTTCCACAATAAAAATTGCCATTTACTCAACCTTAACTTTGCACAAACCTGTTGGAGTTTCTTTTTACGAAAGATATTATGAAAATGTTGGAAACCTATAACTAGGGCTGAACAATGTCATGCGTGCATCAATATCACAATGTGTAAATATGCAATAGTTACATCGCAGGGTTAGAATATTTACGAAAGATTATAATAATGTTATTAAATATTATTTTTTTCCCCAATTATTTATACAATGGTGACTGCTATTTTACGTTTGCTTGTCCAATTTCTGTACATGAAAACTTCCCAGAAAACCATAAAGCGCTGTTTATTTATTAATTTTCCCTTGTAATTTATTATAATGTATACAGATGCTGACTACTGCATAGACTAGACTGAGATTATCAAGTTTTTGTTCTATCAAAATCAATTAATTCTTTTCAAATAGAGCTTTTTAAATCATTTGGTGAAATTATATTATTATCACACAATATATATATATTGCAAAAAAACAACATATTGCAGTGTCTGAATTTTCCAATATTGTGCAGCCCTACCTGTAACCATTAACTTATTTTTATTTCATATTATTCAAGTCAACGGTTGCAGGTTTCTAACATTCTTCAGAATATCTTTTAACAGAAAATGAAACTCATAAAGGTTTAGAACCACTTGAGGTGGAGTAAATTTTGCTTCGGTGAAATATAATTTTAATGACATGCATTCGATTTAATTGCTTTCATTGCCTGGACTGGCATATTTTAGTACACTGTAAAAAAAATCAGTAATTTTCCGGTTATTTCCGGCAGCTTTGGTGCTGGAAAAAAGTAAAATAACACCCGTTAAATTACAGAAATTTACCTTAAAAAAAAAAGTCAAGTAAATTTCTGTTTTTTAATGTTTGTTATTTTATGGTAAGTTTCTGTAATTTAATTTTAACAGTGTAGCATGAAGAACAAAATGGTTAAACTGTATAAAATGATCAAATACTGATAGCAAAATGATCAAATACTGTTAGCAAATAAAGAACTTTATCTATTATTGAATAATTTCATGGCTTCCATCAAACCTTATTTCTGCATCCTGTAAACTTATCTTATAATCGCTGCAAAACTCAGATTGTTTCACTTTTGCTAATCCTAAATATAGTTTACATTTGTTGCATGTCTTGTAAAATTGAAAATATTCATCTCTCTTTTGCTAAATAAAATTAAAATTTTACTTGTGCATTAGGCATATTTGACCTGTTTGCATGCATGGAAGATGCATAAAGTTTAATAGAAATACACATGTTCTAGTTTGGAAGTGCAGGCATAATACAGGCTACAGTACAGTCATTCAGTATGTGGTTAAAGTTAACAGTGAGGTTGTTAAGCAGGATGTCTGCTAATTAGAATGATAATCCAGGATCTCTCTCAGGTATTAGCTGATTCCGCTGTCAAGGTGGTCAATAACTCTGACTTTGATCAATATTTTGAAACTGGAGCGCTTTTGTGGAGAATGAGATTTGTGTCTTCTCTTTTGATATGTCATGTTTGTGGAGTAGTTGCTAAATGTGCTGTACTATACTGAAATCTAGCTCAAACCATTACATTGTAATTTATTTATTTAGAAATGTTTGTCTGGAGAAGTAAATGAATTGTAATAATGCACAATCTGGTTAAATTTATACCTTCAGTGTAACTACTTTCCAGCCAGCATGAATCGTGCTAGAAATTCAGCTCATATGACACTGACTGATGTAAAAGCAGAGCATTAAATCACAATGGGAGTGACTTTGGTGTGAAACTAGTACATTAGGACTGCAGTTCTGTACTGGGATGGTTCAGGACACAAAGTATTTTTATATCGGTTCATCAAGTTCTGTACAAATAACTTTTTGTGCGCAAAAATTTGATAAAAATACAACAACAAGATACTGAAATTAGTACAGCACCTAACGATGATCTTTTTGCCCCTTTTTATAAGATGTAAAATAAGTCTCTGATGTCCCTAGAGTATGTTTGTGAAGCTTCAGCTCAATACGTCTTGAACAACTCTTTGAAATGCCCCTTTTAGGCCTTGATTTTGTCCCATTTTGGTGACTGTTGCTTTAAATTCAAATGAGATTGTGCTTCCTGCACTCTTTTCAAAAGAGGGTGGGGCTACAAGTGCCTGTGTCAGCATAGTGGCCAATTCAAAAACAAGACTAACATTCTATACTAATGATGCAGTGTTCATTACTAATGGTTGGCGCTTTTCCCCTCTGATGACAAGTAGAAAAGAGAGAATGTTTTTTCAAGTGTGATTAATATAAAATAAAATTATTACATTTTTATCACTAAAAGTTGATTATATCCACCGACTCTTGCCACACAACTGTATTTAAAACCCTTATAAATGTGAATTTGTTTTTTTTTTTTTTTTTACACAATAAGTCCCCTTTAAATGCACTGGTTGAAACGGAGAGTTGCTTAGTCAAACTTTAAACTTCCAGTGGGGGGAAATAAACTGGTAATTTATTCATTTGACTAAATTTTCAAATATCTGCACTTTATCTGAAGATTTTTATCATTGAGATATTTACTTAGCAAAGTGTTTACACTGTATTTCAAGACAACATATCATACCTTGTTCTTTTGAACTTAAGAAATAGTCACCCACTACAAGACAAGATGGTGGTGGATGTCTGATTCGTGAACAAGCTGATTCTTTGCAGTAAATTGATTGCAAATCAACTTGTATTCACTTGTATCTGTTCTGGAAAAATAATAATAACTCGACTGTCAGAGTAAGTCTCCAGGTAACAATATACTGAATGACAACTAAAACGAGGGTAAATCAAATGCTTTAATGCTGTTGTGACCACATTTACATTGTACAAAATGTTGTCAAATTGGAACAAACACTAACATTTTATTTAAATTGATTAGGTTTATTCTTTGACCCATAGTATTGAAATAACCCGGCATTTTTGGTAGTTTTTTCTCAGTGTTAATAAATGCATTTGCACATTTTTCTTTTGACACATTCATAAGTAAAGCTGAATTAACATTTTAATTGTAGTAATATTATTTTAGGGTATATGTAGTTTTACTGAAGCACATGGTTTGTATAGAATATTTACAGTGATTTTTCACAATGAAGACAATCATAGTATTCTTCATATCTTATATATGGTTCAAGATGACAAGTGTGTGTAGCAAGTGATTGTTGAATTTGCTTCAAAATAGTCAGTGTGTGTGGGTAACATTACAAGTAATGTATTACGCAATAATAAATAAAAATTTCTGTGATGGCGGTATTCTCATTATTTTGAACACATAAGAAAAGGGGATTGTAATCGCAAGTTCTGAAAGAGATCAAGCCTCAGGCAGGTATGAAAAAGTAACTCAATAGTAAAGTAACCTATTACTTTTCATATAAAGTAAGTAATGCAACTACTTAATTTTTTGGGAGTGACTCAACATTGTAATGCATAACCTTCAAAAGTAACTTTCCCCAACACTCAAAACAATGCATATGATTAGATGTGTAGCTTTTTTACTTCATAAAAAAGTTGATCATCCAGTTTAGTTTGCTGCCGATTGCTCAGTTATAAGCATCCATATCAACAAACCCTAAACTACGTTATTGTTAACCTTTCAAAATACCCAAGCTCTTTTAAAGTTAGACAGATTCTGATTGATTGTTCATATTTTTTTCATTAAAGCCCTGAACAAATCACAACTGTATTGTTCTGTTGTTCTTATGTTAGTGTACAGTTGACAACATTTGATTTGAATGGGTTCAGCTATATCCACGATAGGGTTTTTCAGCCAATGATAAACTTCTGGTGAAAGCTTTATGTGAGTATTTTCAAATTCAAAGGTTCATTTCACAACATTGCTTTTGTAATGTAACTCAGTTAAATGTAACTCAGTTTTGTAAGGTAACTCAGTAACTCACTTAAGCTATCATTTAGTTGTTAAAGTGTAAAAAGAGATGAAAGACCATTTAATCGAAGGCGCCATCATTAGCCGCAGGCCTGCTCAGAAACTCATTGAAAATACTGGGGTAAAATTAATTTCTATATTTTAAAGACATGACGCAGAAAGATATGATTTAATGCAGTGCTTCTTGTTTGGTCTTATACACTTCATAGCGTATCTCAACCAGGCAGTGAAGATCTTAAACACAGTGATTTTATATGGGATGACAATTAACTGGAAGTCCTGGGTCTGGCTGACTGAAATTAAAAGGTTTTTGTGCATATACCTCATTGGATCAATACATTTATTCAAAGTTGTCCTAAAAATTTTCTTAGGAAAGTTTTGAAAAACTTTTTGACCCCCTTCAAATGTTGACTACGGTTGTGGCTGAATTCTGCATTGCTTTTTGTGCCATATCCTTCTTGCTCTTTTAAATAGACTTTTTTCTTGTGTGTGCGCACGTTAAGACATTTGTTCCTTTTTAGTAGATACTTGGTTGCAATTACAACAATGTGTATTTTGTTTCAATTGAGCAGACTAGATGTAAATGTTTTACAGATGTTGGAAGCAAATAGTGAAATAGGCAGCGGATGATCTCACTCTTGCTTCAATAAGTCCCTGAGAAAAAGGCTCTAGTAATTATCCCTGAAATCTAGAGTGGGCTTGTGACATTTTCCTTGTCCTGGTTTTGTTGGTGCTGACTGTAAGAGAAATGGCCTCCAGCTTCTCCATCAAACACCAGCTACGGTTGGGATATAATAAGGCGGCTCATTTTTCATGTGACACGGAAGCAGTTTTCAGGCTATTTAAAGAAAAATAGGAGAAATCAGAAAGGAGGCACAAATTGGATATCGTGTATGAAAAAGTGGGTTTGAAATCTACACTCTTGCCTTCTGAGTGAACCCTGCTGGTTTTGTTAATTGAGGCTTGGCTGGATGCATGCTGGGAGAATGTCATCTCCTCATCAGCAGGTGTGTTTGCAGGGGCGTTTCAAAAACCGCTTCAGTGTATTCAATGCGCATGTGCAACCTCCCATCTCACATTTGTAGTTTAACATCTGCTTTCTTCATATTATGCCAGATGTTTTTTATGGACATAACTTATTGTCACTGGTGTTTTCAATGGCAATATTGTTTTACTTCTGTTGTGTGCATTATGGTCTGTTGTATTATGATGAAAACTAATACTTCTTGACCCTGACCCTGTGACTTGCCTGTATTCATAAGGTAATTATTAGAAAGTGGTTATGTTCAATGCAATCTCTCAGCAATTCATATTTAGTGGCTAATTGTTATGCATGTCCATGATCTCATTCATACATTCTGCTAAGATTTGATCATTCTCCAATGATGGGTTGAGGTTTGAGGGGCACGTCATGTTTTTAATCATATGTGTTCATACAAATTAACAACTTTTCTGGCAGTTGGTTATATAATCATGATTCCTCATGAGATCAGGCTGGGTTTGTTGCATATGATGACTTGATATTTGCATTCAGCTGACTTTTTATTCAAAAAGCAAGTGCTGTATTTGTTCATACCAGTTATTTGCACTTTCATGCAAATAGGCCTCTGTTTACCCCTCATACCCTAAAGGTATGATAGTCAGAGAAACCTGCCTCCATGTTTGTGATCATTGTGTGTGTATATGTGTGTGTGCGCGCGTGTGTGTGTGTCTGCTTTTATCTTGATTTTTTTTTTTAAATATGCTCCAAATAGAAGATGAGGCTACTTTAGTTGTCACATGTTTTTATGATTGCACCATAGCCTCTGCAAATAGACAACAGTAGTAAACTGTATTTTGCTTTGGACATTTTTTTTTTTTTCAAACTTTTCTAAAGAAAGTACTGCTGACGGCTTGTTTACTGGTATAAAGTTGTGCTTGTGTCAGTCCAGTCTAAGTGGATGATGCTAAATGGTGTAGGCAGGTTCTGAAATGTTTTGATCTTGTTTATTTTTGGGGTCCACTCTTTGTATAATGTTTCAATGGTCTACGATGATTCAACAGATGCCAAATTGTTTAAGTGTGATAACAGACCTCTGGCTAGTTTGTTTTTTTCTTCAAACAAGTTTCCAAATTGGAATAAAATATCTGGACGAACTGATCTGAGACTACTTGTGTTTGTTGTGAAGGACAGACCCATCAACGCTATCTCATGACAATTCATAACGTTTTGATTTAGTGCCTAATTCGTATGAATTTAGTACGATTTGCTTATCCACCAATGATGGTTGGGTTTAGGGGCCTGTGACGCCTTCTTTTTAAAATTGTACATTTTCGTACACCTGGACTGAAATTTGTACGAATTAGCCACTAAACTGACAAAACATAATTTAGGTAGGTTTCCTCGTGAGATCAGGCTGGATCTATTGGTTCTTGAAATCTTACTCAGCAATGCACTGATTGGCTGACAGCAAGAAAATATAATATTCAATTCATCTTTATTTCTAAAGCGCTTTTACAACATAGATTGTCAAAGCAGCTTCACATAGAGAATTTTAGTAAATTGAAACAAGTTTAGTTCAGTTCAGTTTTAATATTAACTGCTGAGATTCCAAACACTGAAGAGTAATCCATCTAATAACAATGAGTTTGTATCTAAAAGATCAATAGTGGTATCTTTAAAATATCTATAAATATAGTAGTATAAGTAATATAGTAAAGTATACATATTTGTTCATAAAAATCTTGTTTTTGAACCCCTTGAAAAGTTACCACCACCATGAAATTTTCGATTGAACCCTGAATCTTTGTGTAATATCAGTTTTAAATGAATCTTTATTTAAGTAATGATTTTTAAAAATACTTTTACACTTATTTAATTTAGTACTGTAAGAAAAAATCTGCAGTTGGTACCTACTGTGCTTGCTCCAGAGCAGGTTTGAGTTTAGAGACCTGTTGCTATTATGACAATATGAGGATCCTGGATCTTGTTAGGTCATCAATAATCAAAGCCAGCTAATTCTGTAATCCATGAAGAGTGGACCCTAAGTCACACTCGCATCCAAAGATAATAGAAAGCACATTCAAATGAATTGTTTTTGTGCAGTAAACGAAATGTGACAAATGTGTTCAGACAGTCACAACAGACCACCTACTTTTCGTCTATACTAAAATAATTCTAAAACATTATGGGATGTTTTAAATTACTTTAAACATACACAAAAGCACGTCTTTCAGCTTGATTTTTGTGGCTATCAGAGGAGAAGCTTAAAAAGGATTAGTCCTTCCAAATTCTGTTATTAATTACTCACCCAATCTCTCATGCCATTCCATTTCCTTGAAACAACATTTGTTCGTCTTCGGAACAGAAATTAAGATATTTTAGTTGAAATATAAGAGCTCTCGCATCCTCTTTAGATAGTAATGGTCAAGAGTTGTTCAAAGCTAGGAAAATGAAGCAGAAACATTGTCAAAACATACTCACAGTGCTCCAAGAACACTTTTGTGCACCAAAAAAACTGTTAAAATAACTTTGTTTGCCAATGTCTTTGGAGTCAGATTAGAGTGCCCGTTTACAACAGGCAATATGGTGTTTGTGTTGCGCTGCTGACTCTAATGGCAGTACATTACTCTGGCCTTAGTGAGTGCAAACCAGAAGATATAGGTGATCATAGACCAAGTCACTTTACAGTTTTTCACTGAAGTTGCATGAAAGGTTTTGACAATGTTTTTGGTTCCTTTTCTGAATTTTGAATGTCTCTGGCTGGCCCATTGCAGTAAATGGAAGGTCAGAGTGCTCTCGGATTTCATCTAAAATATCTTAATTTTTCTTCCAAAGATGGATGAATGTGTCAGGAGTTTGGAACGACACAGTGGTGAGTATTAATAATAGAATTTTCATTTCTGTGTGAGCTAACCCTTTAAAGAGCTGATTCCATCTTTCACAATCATATATAAATTATGCAAGATGACTTCAATAATATAATCAGAAAAAGTCTATTCACACACCCATTGACCCACCCAAAGACCTCTCCTCAAAGAAATCAGGAATGTAAACAAAAGAGTTGGATTAAAACATCAGATGTGCATGTAAATGTGTCACTCTCATCTTCATGTGAACTAATTCAGGTGGAAACAGATCCTGAATCAGTGTTCATGAACAGTTTGCAATTACATGACACTCCAGATGGGGGTTCATCTGGTTTCATCAGATTTTGTTGCTAGCATGTTCTTCATGCACTGAAACGAGTCACAAGCATTCGCATACGGTTTTCTTTATTTTGCACTCTTTGAATGTCTCTAAATATATCTTCAGACTGCCGTTTTTATCTTATCAAGCAGGCACCTCATCCCAGAACCTAAGCCGGAGGCAGCAGACAACAAAATACACGTTCTTGAATGCCTTTTTGTAGCTCCTTTGGTTTAGCAATCTTATTTTGTGCTACATGTATATAGGATTTTTAAAAATTCGGATGAAAGCAATATCCTAGATAATATGTGCATTGGATGAGCATGACAAATCAACTTTACAATTCCTTTTAAAGGATGATTTTTGATGCATGAATTTGCAGATGTAGAAACAAAGCTGCATTTGACATGGCTTATTGTCATGCGTGTATTTACACAGTTGCATCATTTAAAATCTCAATGCTGTGATTAAAGAAAGTCTTTGACAAAGAAATATTCAATGTGACTTAAGCAGATGTGAATGTGGTGCAGCAGTCAACACTTTTTCAACTCATTTTCACATTTCATATCAGTGGCTAGGTTTACATGCACCAAATTTCCTCAATCTAAATGAATTGAATCTGAATACAGATCTGTTTACATGTGCCCTAAACATATTGTTACATGTAGGAGATATCGGGGATGAAAGTAACATTTCTCATAAAAAATTAAGATAATGCTTTATTTTACGCCCTGCAAAGTACAGCGTAAGTACAGTGAAATAATGGTGTACTTTTCTGTACGTACTGTATAGTACAAGTATAAAGAACGTATGTGTAGGTATAAGGGAACAAACTGTAATGCTTGGGTAATAAGGGGGTAACAACCAGATATGCAACATGCAAAGTACTGCATAAGTGTATTAAGTTTATGGTGTACTTTTCTATAGATTGCAAAGGAACAAACCATAATGTTTGGTTAATAAGGGGTTAACAATAAGATATTCAACATGCAAAGTACGGTTTAAGTATATTGAATTTATGATGTACTTTTCTTTAAGTATTGTAAACATATAAAAAATTATGCAAGGATGGTGACAACCTAATGCAACCTGCAAACACCTGCATAAGTACATTAATAATAGTACCCTTATTCAGTGCTTGGGTTTTATATGGGGCTTTTAATCAATAAAAAGGTTTACAACCTGTGAATTTATAAAACCTTATTGTATACTGTATGTATTTTAAATCTGCAATTCAATATCAAAATATATTTCCATATACTACTTACCTTATGAGTTACTTGTCGATCTCACCACCGTCAGCAATGTCTCAACATCAACAAATAATTTTGCATGATATACTGTAGGCCTTCCGTCAGGGTTCAGTGGGGTGGAGGTGACCAACTGTTACATTTCAGTGAAGGTATAGCTGATGTTTTTATAGAAAAACGTAGTGTGTAATTTGGCCTTCATTAAATTAAAACTGCTACTATAGTTTTCTCTTGTTCTTTCTGTTCAAATATACACTTGTGCTTTGAAGTCCAGCTTCTTCCCTGCTTTTTCCCTGTAGTTAAAGGCTGAATACAGCATTTGTGGCTTGTAAAAGAAAGCTTTTCTAAACTTAATTTTAAAAGATAATGTTTTTAGCAGAAATATGGTTACTAATATGTGGTTACTAACTCTAAAGGGCGGTCTATCAAAATCAGGTGTTATTTTGTTTCAATGTAGAACATCTACAATTTAACTTAAACAAAAGTTGCACATTGTTACTTTTGACCCCATAGGCAGGGACGAAAGTAACACAACAGTATTTGCTAGAATTACTGGCTTAATCCTGTTTATTTTAAATGTATCTGACATTGACCTTGTTAATGTTAACTGTTAATGTTGTCCTTTAATTTCGCAAAAATTATTAAATTGCATTTTTCTTTTTAAATTTCAGCCTTATATGTTTCAAAAGCAACCCAACAATGCAAAATGTAAAAATGTTCTTAATTTTTTGAATATTTTTAATTATTATTTGCAATATGCATTTATTTCATAAAACATAATCATAACAGTGAAAACTCTAATGTGGAAGTTAAAACTAAGGTATGGCTATTATCAGTGTGACATAAATAACTAGACATAAATAAATAGTGTTACTGTCGTTCCCGCAGAAACTCTTAATTTTCTTCTAAACTGAAAAACTCAGACACTGCAAACTTAAGGATGTGTGGTTGCACTAAATAACCTGTAGATTGATCATTAGTGTGACGCATAAAAAGAGAAACACAACATGTAATGAAGAAAAAAAAAAAGAACTACGAAAATAATTTAAATTTTGCTCTTAAAGGGCCATGACACCCCCCACTTTCGGTTAAAGTCTACTTCACAATTTTTTTTAAAAGATGCATGATTAATGGGCATTGAGCTTCGCGAGCATCGGGCAGGAGTGGACGTGGCCAGCAGGGGAGAACGTGAGTGAACGAAGCTAGCTCACAAAATGAGACAAACCGTGAGGAGACGCATAAGTTTATAGTTTACAAAGTTAAAATGCAAAGAAATAAACAGTGATTTAATGCCCTGCTACATTTGTTATTCGTAATTTCATATACACAACCACAATTTATATTATTATAAAGATAAGTGTGTTCATGTAAACCGTATAAATGGGGACTTCTCCCTCAATCCCCGTATCCAGCAGACCCAGTGCAGCAGGTCTCCTGACCTGTCTATTTTAACCATTAGCCCTGCTGGTAATCTGGAGGATTTAGGCAAACACAGCAGCACAGTGATGTGTCTGAATGTGAACGAACTCCTGATAAAAGACAGCGTCCGCCATTCTCTAATTCTCGTGCTGCTCTCCCGACAAAAATGCTAGCAGCACGCACACAGCTTTGCTGTATGATCGGCCCTGACAAGATCGCGGGGGAAAACATGCAACAAACCCAGTGGATCATGGAAACAAACGCATATGAGCCTTCATGAACTGCTAAATACTGTGTGCCCGTGGGTCCGTGACACAGCTCGGGCTTGACTCTGGCAGGTCTGGCAGGTCTCATGAATAATTAAGCAGTCGGCTCTTCTCATAGGATAAGAAAACTCCGCTATGCATAATAATGAGAAACCGACGCGTCATCATTGCACTTGCAGTACTGCGCTACGTCGCCGATTTTGATCCCGCCCCAAAAATCATTTTAAAACCGGAAGCTGAAATTAGCTGACAAAAGCTCAAAATTATCCACTTTTCCCCACAATTAAAGCTGACAGGTGCTAACATTGTCTTAACTGATGGTCAACACACACAAATCTGTTAATATATAAAAAAAAAAGTTATCCAGGGTGTCCTGAACCTTTAAAAACTAAAATTCAGACCTAAACACCACGGCACATGATGCCAAAATCAGCCGATATCTGGCAGCTCCATTAAGGGTTGCATGCTGAATGTGCTGTTATAGCCTGCAAAGCAAATGTTGTCAGCGCTTCGAGAAAATCACTTTGTTACTTTCATCCCATGTTACTTTCGTCCTCACTCTCTCTTACATTGTTATCTGACATACATATCTACATATCTATTTGTAATTACTGTTTATAGCTAATAACATGTATATTATGCTCATTTTTATTTGCCAATACCTGATTCTAGTTCATATGACTTATATATTCTGTACATCCATCTGTAAATATTATCCATAGTTATTTATAATTCACTTTTAACACTTTTAATATGACTTGTATATTATGTACACTGTACATCCATCTGTAAATATTATCCATAGTTATAGTTATAATTTACTTTTAGCTTATACCTATATCCCACACTTGCTGCTATTTTAATACTGGTTAGACCTAAACTGCATTTCATTGACTTGTACATGTACATGTGTAATGACAATAGAGTTGAATCTAATCTAACATCTGTTTTGCATTCATGCTCTGTAGAGACAGCATGGACATGACGCCAACAGAGCCCATCGTTATTGTTACACATTTATAAATCTGCATTGTTTTTTTTGTTTTTTTTTGTGGACTTTTGCTTTTTCCGTCAATCACTTCTTTTGAAGTTTACATTTAAAACAAGAACACAAGCTTTTTTATAAGATCTGAATACAATTGAGAAAGTAGTCAGATTCAAACATTTACATGGTCCTTTGTTGCTGTTTGGAAAAGGAATAAACTAACACTTTCGATTTATTTCCGATCATGCCCAGTTGGACCAATTAAGTTGTTTACATGAATCCAATTGAACTGAGTTATTTGGCTGCATGTAAACGTAACAATTGTGACAGCGGTAGTTGATTTAGAGTCTCTTTTTCTCTTTCCTGAATGGGATATTTCTGTTCATTTTGAAGTGTTTCTCCCGTAAGAATCAGTAAGTTGTTTATGTATCTTTAGCTTGGAAGAGAATGTTACAGTAGTGTGTGATTATTCTCAACAGTCACCCCTATCGTCCAGCTATGGCAATCAGAAGGGTGCTGAGGTTATGAAGACACGTCCAGAATGTCACATCTTTGTGTTAAACTGATCAGGTCTGGATTTACTGACGGTCAGTGCTGTAAATCAGCAGACAAAATAGAAGCGCACAACTTGGGGTTAGACATTTTAGTCTAAATTAATTCTTAGGAAAACTGCTGTAAAAAATGACAAAGTTGAAACCTGTGTAATTACTGTGAAACCAGTGTAATTATCATTTAGAATATGCCTTTTTCCTAAGCGACCCAAACAACGAAACTCAAACTACAGTACTAATTTTAAAATTGTGTAAGTAATACCTCGGGTGTGCATTATTAGGGACCGAGCACCGAAACGGTGCGTAGGCCCTATTGGAATTGCTCCGTTTTTTATTATTTAGGGACCGAGCACCGAAACGGTGCGTAGGCCCTATTGGAATTGCTCCGTTTTTTATTATTATTATTATTATTATTATTATTATTCCGCCCCCTATCGGGGCACTTTTGAGGGTCTAAACATGCCCGAAAACTCATGAAAATTTGCACACACACCAAACGCGGTGTAAATAGCAGGTTGATATGGGTCTCGGAAGTGGGCGTGGCAAAATGACTCGACAGCGCCACCTAGAAAAATTAAACGGACGAGCCCCCGATACACGAATCACGCACATGCACGAAAATTGGCACACACCTCAAACATGCCAAACCATACGAAAAAGTCTCTTGAAGCCATATCTCAAACCCAACAGGAAGTCGGATATTTTTAACTTCCTGCGGCGAAAAAGTGGCGTTTTTGCCATTTCCAGGCGTTGTATTTTAACGAACTCCTCCTAGGGATTTTATCCGATCGACACCAAAATTGGGTTTTGTCATCTAAAGGCCTTGGCGATGTTAAATTGCGAAGCTTTAGAGTTTTCGTCGATGGGCGTGTCCGTAGCGCCCTCGCAAACTTTGATGATTCGCCACAAAACAGGAAGTCGTTATAACTCAGGCATGCATTATCCGATCTGCCTCAAAATTCACACGTTTAATAACAGTCCTGACCTGAACACGTTTACATGCCAATATCCAGATACAGTTATAGCGCCACCTGCTGGCCACAGGAAATGACATGGTTTACGGAGTTATATACTCCTCCCACAAATTTTATCGTATCAACACCAAAAATGAGTGGTGTTATCTGAAAGCTCTAGCGATGATATATTGTGAAGATCTAGAGTTTTCGCAGAGGGGCGTGTCCGTGGCGGCATGACAAACCTCAACGCTTCGCCATGGAACAGGAAGTCCTTATAACACAACCACACAATGTCCGATCTGCCTGAAATTTCACATGGTTGATAAACGTCATCTCTTGAACACATCCACATAACAATATTGAAGTGGGCGTGGCAAAATGACTCGACAGCGCCACCTAGAAAAATTAAACGGACGAGCCCCCGATCTATGGATCACGCACATGCACAAAAATTGGCACACACCTCAAACATGGCAAAAGATACGAAAAAGTCTCTTGGAGCCATATCTCAAACCCAACAGGAAGTCGGATATTTTTAACTTCCTGTGGCGAAAAAGTGGCGCTTTTGCCATTTTCAGGCGTTGTATTTTAACGAACTCCTCCTTGGGATTTTATCTGATAATTACCAAAATTGGGTTTTGTCATCTTAAAGCCTTGGTGATGTTAAATTGCGAAGCTTTAGAGTTTTCATCGATGGGCGTGTCCGTGGCGGCCTCGCAAACTTTGATGATTCGCCACAAAACAGGAAGTCTTTATAACTCTGGCATGCAATATTCGATCTGCCTCAAAATTCACACATTTAATAACAGTCCTGACCTGATCAGGTTTACGTGCCGATATCTAGTTACAGTTATAACGCCACCTGCTGGCTACAGGAAATGACATGTTTGACACTGTAACAAACTCCTTCCACAAACTTTCCCGTATCAGCACCAAAATAGAGTGGTGTCATCTGAAAGCTCTAGCGATGATATATTGTGAAGATCTAGAGTTTTTGCAGAAGGGCGTGTCTGTGGTGGCATGACAAACCTCAACGCTTCGCCATGGAACAGGAATTTCTTATAACTCAACCACACAATGTCTGATCTGCCTGAAACTTCACATGATTGATAAAAGTCCTCTCCTGAACACATCCAAATAGCAATATTGAGTCAGTCATAGCGCCACCTGCTGGCAGAAGGTAGTTTGGCTTGTAACTCGGCCACACAATGTCCGATCTGCCTGAAACTTCACATGATTGATAAAAGTCTTCTCCTGAACACATCCACAAAACAATATTGAGTCAGTCATAGCGCCACCTGCTGGCAGAAGAAATTTTGGCTTGTAACTCGGCCACACAATGTCAGATCAGCCTAAATTGTCACATGGTTGATGAAAGTCCTCTCCTAAACACATCTACATAATAATATTGAGTCTTTCATAGCGCCACCTGCTGGCAGAATGTAGTTTGTCTTAAAACACAATCTCCACACAATCTCTGATCTGCCTGAAACTTCACATGGTTGATAAAAGTCCTCTCCTGAACACATCCACATAACAATATTGAGTCAGTCATAACGCCACCTGCTGGCAGAAGGTAGTTTGGCTTATAACTCAGCCACACAATGTCCCATGTGCCTGAAACTTCACATGGTTGATAAGATTCCTCTCCGGAAGATATCTACATGCCAATCTTAAGTCACAATTATATCGCCACCTGCTGACAGGAGGAAGTTTGGCATAAATCTGTGATTTTCTTAGATTTTTTTTTATATATTGGCTTAAATTATTATTGTTCGCTGTTCTCTGTCATCGTAAGGTCACCGGGTGGCGGTGAGCCCGGGTGCGAGGTCCCTATCATCGCTGCTTGCAGCTTTAATTATTATTATTATTATTATTATTCCGCCCCCAACCGGGGCACTTTTGAGGGTCTAAACATGCCCGAAAACTCACGAAAATTTGCACACACACCAAACGCGGTGTAAATGGCTGGGTTTTATGGGTTTCGGAAGTGGGCGTGGCAAAATGACTCGACAGCGCCACCTAGAAAAATTAAACGGACGAGCCCCCGATCAACGAATCACGCACATGCACGAAAATTGGCACACACCTCAAACACGCCAAAACATACGAAAAAGTCTCTTGGAGCCATATCTCAAACCCAACAGGAAGTCGGATATTTTTGACTTCCTGTGGCGAAAAAAAGGCATTTTTGCCATTTCCAGGCGTTGTATTTTAACGAACTCCTCCTAGGGATTTTATCCGATCGACACCAAAATTGGGTTTTGTCATCTAAAGGCCTTGGCGATGTTAAATTGCGAAGCGTTAGAGTTTTCGTCGATGGGCGTGTCCTTGGCGGCCTTGCAAACTTTGACGATTCGCCACAAAACAGGAAGTTGTTATAACTCAGGCATGCATTATCCGTTCTGCCTCAAAATTCACACGTTTAATAACAGTCCTGACCTGAACACGTTTACATGCCACTATCCAGATACAGTTACAGCGCCACCTGCTGGCCACAGGAAATGACATGATTTACGGAGTTATAAACTCCTCCCACAAATTTTATCGTATCAACACCAAAATTGAGTGGTGTTATCTGAAAGCTCTAGTGATGTTATATTGTGAAGATCTAGAGTTTTTGGAGAGGGGCGTGTCCGTGGCGGCATGACAAACCTCAACGCTTCGCCATGGAACAGGAAGTCCTCATAACTCAACCACACAAAGTCCGATCAGCCTGAAACTTCATATGGTTAATAAAAGTCCTTCCCTGAACACATCCTCATAACAATAATGAAGTGGGCGTGGCAAAATGGCTCGACAGCGCCACCTATAAAAATTAAACGGACGAGCCCCTGATCTACGAATTACGCACATGCACGAAAGTTGGCACACACCTCAAACATGCCAAAACATAGGAAAAAGTCTCTTGGAGCCATATCTCAAACCCAACAGGAAGTCGGATATTTTTAACTTCCTGCGGCAAATAAGTGGCATTTTTGCCATTTCCAGGCGTTGTATCTTGACGAACTCCTCCTAGGGATTTTATCCTATCGACACCAAAATTGGGTTTTGTCATCTAAAGGCCTTGGCAATGTTAAATTGCGAAGCTTTAGAGGTTTTGTTGATGGGCGTATCCGTGGCGGCCTCGCAAACTTTGACGATTCGCCACAAAACCGGAAGTCATTATAACTCAGGCATGCATTATCCAATCTGCCTCAAATTTCACACATTTGATAACAGTCCGGACCTGAATACGTTTATATGCTGATATCCAGATACAGTTATAGCGCCACCTGCTGGCCACAGGAAATGACATGTTTTACAATGTAATACACTCCTTCCGCAAAATTTATTATATCAGCACCAAATTTGAGTGATGTTATTTGAAAGCTCTAGTGATGATATACTGTAAAGATCTAGAGATTTTGCAGAAGGGCGTGTCCGTGGCGGCATGACAAACCTCAACGCTTCGCCATGGAACAGGAAATGCTTATAACTCAACCACACAATGTCCGATCTGCCTGAAACTTCACAAGGTTGATCATATTCCTCTCCTGAACACATCCACATAACAATATTGAGTCTGTCATAGCGCCACCTGCTGGCAGAAGGTAGTTTGGCTTGTAACTCGGCCACACAATGTCCGATCTGCCTAACACTTCACATGGTTGATAAAAGTCCTCTCCTAAGCACATCCACATAACAATATTGAGTCAGTCATGGCGCCACCTGCTGGCAGAAGATAGTTTGGCTTATAACTCAGCCACACAAAGTCTGACCAGCCTAAAAATTTACATGGTTGATTAAAATCCTCTTCTGAAGACATCTACATGCCAATATTGAGTCACAGTCATAGCGCCACCTGCTGGCAACAGGAAATTACATATAACTCAGCTAAACAATGTCCGATCTGGCTAAAAATTCACATGGTTGATAAGATTCTTCTACCGAAGGCATCTACATGCAAATCTTGAGTCACAGTCATAGCGCCACCTGCTGACAAGAGGAAGTTTGGCATGAATGTTCGATTTTCTCAGGTTCTTTATATATATCGGCTTAAATTATTATTGTTCGCTGTTCTCTGTCATCCTGAGGCCACTGGGCGGCGGTGAGCCCGGGTGCGAGGTCCCTATCATCGCTGCTTGCAGCTTTAATTAGGGACCGAGCACCGAACGGTGCAAGGCCCTATTGGAATTGCTCCGTTTCTTATTATTAGGGACCGAGCACCGAAACGGTGCGTAGGCCCTATTGGAATTGCTCCGTTTATTATTATTCTTCTTCTTCTTCTTCTTCCGCGGAATGAATCGCGGTTTTGAGGGGCTAAACATGCCCGAAAACTCACGCAACTTTGCACACGCCTCAGAAGTGGCGAAAATTTACGTTTGTTATGGGCTTCGGAAGTAGGCGTGGCATAATGACTCGACAGCGCCACCTAGAAAAATTAAACGGACGAGCCCCCGATCCACGAATCACGCACATGCACGAAAATTGGCACACACCTCAAACATGCCAAAACATACGAAAAAGTCTCTTGGAGCCATATCTCAAACCCAACAGGAAGTCGGATATTTTTAACTTCCTGCGGCGAAAAAGTGGCGTTTTTGCCATTTCCAGGCGTTGTATTTTAACGAACTCCTCCTAGGGATTTTATCCGATCGACACCAAAATTGGGTTTTGTCATCTAAAGGCCTTGGCGATGTTAAATTGCGAAGCTTTAGAGTTTTCGTCGATGGGCGTGTCCGTGGCGGCCTCGCAAACTTTGACGATTCGCCACAAAACAGGAAGTCGTTATAACTCAGGCATGCATTATCAGATCTGCCTCAAAATTTCACACGTTTGATAAGAGTCCTGACCTGAACAGGTTTACATGCCAAAATCCAGATACAGTTATAGCGCCACCTGCTGGCCACAGGAAATGACATGATTTACGGAGTTATAAACTCCTCCCACAAATTTTATCGTATCAACACCAAAATTGAGTGGTGTTATCTGAAAGCTCTAGCGATGTTATATTGTGAAGATCTAGAGTTTTCGCAGAGGGGTGTGTCCGTGGCAGTATGACAAACCTCAACGCTTCGCCATGGAACAGGAAGTCCTTATAACACAACCACACAATGTCCGATCTGCCTGAAACTTCACATGGTTGATAAACGTCATCTCTTGAACACATCCACATAACAATATTGAAGTGGGCGTGGCAAAATGACTCGACAGCGCCACCTAGAAAAATTAAACGGACTAGCCCCTGATCTACGAATCACGCACATGCACAAAAATTGGCACACACCTCAAACACGCCAAAACATACGAAAAAGTCTCTTGGAGCCATATCTCAAACCCAACAGGAAGTCGGATATTTTTAACTTCCTGCTGCAAATAAGTGGCATTTTTGCCATTTCCAGGCGTTGTATCTTAACGAACTCCTCCTAGGGATTTTATGCTATCGACACCAAAATTGGGTTTTGTCATCTTAAAGCCTTGGCGATGTTAAATTGCGAAGCTTTAGAGTTTTCATCGATGGGCGTGTCCGTGGCGGGCTCGCAAACTTTGATGATTCGCCACAAAACAGGAAGTCGTTATAACTCAGGCATGCAATATTCGATCTGCCTCAAAATTCACACACTTGATAACAGTCCTGACCTGAACAGGTTTACGTGCCGATATCCAGTTACAGTTATAGCGCCACCTGCTGGCCACAGGAAATGACATGTTTGACACTGTAACAATCTCCTTCCTCAAACTTTCCCGTATCAGCACCAAAATAGAGTGGTGTCATCTGAAAGCTCTAGCGATGATATATTGTGAAGATCTAGAGTTTTTGCAGAGGGGCGTGTCTGTGGTGGCATGACAAACATCAACGCTTCGCCATGGAACAGGAAGTTATTATAACTCAACCACACAATGTCTGATCAGCCTGAAACTTCACATGATTGATAAAAGTCCTCTTCTGAACACATCTACATAACAATATTGAGTCAGTTATAGCGCCACCTGCTGGCAGAAGGTAGATTGGCTTATAACTCAACCACACAAACTCCGATCTGCCTGAAACTTCACATGGTTGATTAAATTCCATTACTGAAGACATCTACATAACAATATTGAGTCAGTCATAGCGCCACCTGCTTGCAGAAGGTAGATTGGCTTATAACTCAACCACACAAAGTCCGATCTGGCTGAAACTTCACAAGGTTGATAAAAGTCCTCTCCTGAACACATCTACATAACAACATTGAGTCTGTCATAGCGCCACCTGCTGACAAAAGGCAGTTTGGCTTATAACTCTGCCAAACAATGTCCGATCTGCCTAAAACTTCACATGGTTGATAAGTTTCCTCTCCTGAAGAAATCTACATGCCAATCTTAAGTCACAGTTATAGCACCACCTGCTGATAGGAGGAAATTTGGCATTAATCTGTGATTTTCTCAGATTTTGTTTAATATATCGGCTTAAATTATTACTGTTCGCTGTTCTCTGTCATCCTGTGGCCACCGGGCGGCGGTGAGCCCGGGTGCGAGGTCCCTATCATCGCTGCTTGCAGCTTTAATTAGGGACCGAGCACCGAAACGGTGCGTAGGCCCTATTGGAATTGCTCCGTTTATTATTATTATTATTATTATTATTATTAGGGACCGAGCACCGAAACGGTGCGTAGGCCCTATTGGAATTGCTCCGTTTATTATTATTATTATTATTATTATTATTATTATTATTCTCCTCCGGAATGAATCACGAATTTGAGGGGCTAAACATGCCCGAAAACTCACGGAACTTTGCACACGCCTCAGAAGTGGCGAAAATTTACGTTTATTATGGGTCTCGGTAGTGGGTGTGGCAAAATGACTCGACAGCGCCACCTAGAAAAATTAAACAGACGAGCCCCCGATCTACGAATCACGCACATGCACGAAAAATGGCACACACCTTAAACATGCCAAAACATACAAAAAAGTCTCTTGGAGCCATATCTCAAACCCAACAGGAAGTCGGATATTTTTGACTTCCTGCGGCGAAAAAGTGGCGTTTTTGCCATTTCCAGGCGTTATATTTTAACGAACTCCTCCTAGGGATTTTATCCGATCGACACCAAAATTGGGTTTTGTCATCTAAAGGCCTTGGCGATGTTAAATTGCGAAGCTTTAGAGTTTTCGTCGATGGGCGTGTCCGTGGCGGCCTCGCAAAGTTTGACGATTCGCCACAAAACAGGAAGTCGTTATAACTCAGGCATGCATTATCAGATCTGCCTCAAAATTCACACGCTTGATAAGAGTCCTGACCTGAACACGTTTACATGCTGATATATATATACAGTTATAGCGCCACCTGCTGGCCACAGGAAATGAAATGATTTACAGAGTAATAAACTCCTCCCACAAATTTTTTCGTATCAGCACCAAATTTGGGTTGTGTTATCTGAAAGCTCTAGCGATGATATATTGTGAAGATCTAGAGTTTTGGCAGAGGGGCGTGTCCGTGGCGGCATGACAAACCACAACGCTTCGCCATGGAATAAGAAGACCTTATAACTCAACCACACAAAGTCCGATCTGCCTGAAACTTCACATGGTTGATAAAAGTCCTCTCCTGAACACATCCACATAACAATATTGAAGTGGGCGTGGCAAAATGACTCGACAGCGCCACCTACAAAAATTAAACGGACAAGCCCCTGATCTACGAATCACGCACATGCACGAAAATTGTCACACACCTCAAACACGGCAAAACATACGAAAAAGTCTCTTGGAGCCATATCTCAAACCCAACAGGAAGTCGGATATTTTTAACTTCCTGCGGCAAATAAGTGGCATTTTTGCCATTTCCAGGCGTTGCATCTTAACGAACTCCTCCTAGGGATTTTATGCTATCGACACCAAAATTGGGTTTTGTCATCTAAAGGCCTTGGCGATGTTAAATTGCGAAGCTTCAGAGTTTTTGTCGATGGGCGTGTCCGTGGCGGCCTCGCAAACTTTGATGATTCGCCACAAAACCGGAAGTCATTATAACTCAGGCATGCATTATCCGATCTGCCTTAAAATCCACACGTTTAATAAGAGTCCAGACCAGAACACATTTACATGCCAATATCCAGATACAGTTATAGCGCCACCTGCTGGCCACAGGAAATTACATGATTTACAGAGTAATAAACTCCTCCCACAAAATTTTTTTCGTATCAGCACTAAATTTGGTTGGTTGTTATCTGAAAGCTCAAGCGATGATATATATTGTGAAGATTTAGAGTTTTTGCGGAGGGGCGTGTATGTGGTGGCATGACAAACCTCAACGCTTCGCCATGAAACAGTAAGTCCTTATACCTCAACCACACAATGTCCGATCTGCCTGAAACTTCACATGGTTGATTAAATTCCCCTCTTGAACATATCCCCATACCTATATTGAGTCACAGTCATAGCGCCACCTGCTGACAGAAGGAATTTTACCTTATAACTTAACCACACAATGTCTGATCTGCCTGAAACTACACATGGTTGATTAAATTCCTCTTCTGAAGACATTTAAAAGCCAATATTGAATCTGTCATAGTGCCACCTGCTGGCAGATGGTAGTTTGGCTTATAACTCAGCCACACAATGCCTGACCTGCCTGAAACTGTACATTGTGGATAAAAGTCATCTCCTAAACACATCTACATAATAATATTGAGTCTGTCATAGCGCCACCTGCTGGCAGAATGTAGTTTGGCTTATAACTCAGCCACACAATCTCTGATCTGCCTGAAACTTCAAATGGTTGATTAAATTCCTCTCCTCAACACATCCACATAACATAATTGAGTCAGTCATAGCGCCACCTGCTGGCAGAAGGTAGTTTGGCTTATAACTCAGCCAAACAATGTCCGATCTGCCTGAAAAATCACACGGTTGATAAGACTCTTCTACTGAAGGCATCTACATAACAATCTTTAGTCACAATTATAGCGCCACCTGCTGACAGGAGGAAGTTCGGCATAAATCTTTAATTTTCTCTGGTTATTTATATATATCTGCTTAAATTAATGTTGTTCGCTGTTCTCTGTCATCCTGAGGCCACCGGGCGGCGGTGAGCCCGGGTGCGAGGTCCCTATCATCGCTGCTTGCAGCTTTAATTATTATTATTATTATTCTTCTCTCCAATGAATCGCGATTTAGAGGGGCTAAACATGCCCGAAAACTCACGCAACTTTGCACACGCCTCAGAAGTGGCGAAAATTTACGTTTGTAATGGGCTTCGGAAGTGGGCGTGGCAAAATGACTCGACAGCGCCACCTAGAAAAATTAAACGGACGAGCCCCCGATCCACGAATCACACATACGCACGAAAATTGGCACAGACCTTAAACACACCAAAACATACGAAAAAGTCTCTTGGAGCCATATCTCAAACCCAACAGGAAGTCGGATATTTTTAACTTCCTGCGGCGAAAAAGTGGCGTTTTTGCCATTTCCAGGCGTCATATTTTAACGAACTCCTCCTAGGGATTTTATCCGATCGACACCAAAATTGGGTTTTGTCATCTAAAGGCCTTGGCGATGTTAAATTGCGAAGCTTTAGAGTTTTCGTCGATGGGCGTGTCTGTGGCGGCCTCGCAAACTTTGACGATTCGCCACAAAACAGGAAGCCGTTATAACTCAGGCATGCTTTATCCGATCTGCCTCAAAATTCACACGCTTGATAAGCGTCCTGACCTGAACATGTTTACATGCCAATATCCAGATACAGGTATAGCGCCACCTGCTGGGCACAGGAAATGACATGATTTACGGAGTAACAAACTCCTCCCACAAATTTTATCGTATCAGCACCAAAATTGGGTTGTGTTATCTGAAAGCTCTAGCGATGATATATTGTGAAGATCTAGAGTTTTCACAGAGGGGTGTGTCCATGGCGGCATGACAAACCTCAACGCTTCGCCATGGAACAGGAAGTCCTTATAACTCAACCACAAAATGTCCAATCAGCCTGAAACTTCACATGGTTGATAAACGTCCTCTCCTGAACACATCCACATAACAATATTGAAGTGGGCGTGGCAAAACGACTCAACAGCGCCACCTATAAAAATTAAACGGACGAGCCCCCGATCTACAAATCACGCACATGCACGAAAATTGGCACACACCTCAAACATGCCAAAACATACGAAAAAGTCTCTTGGAGCCATATCTCAAACTCAACAGGAAGTCGGATATTTTTAACTTCCTGCGGCGAAAAAGTGGCTCTTTTGCCATTTCTAGGTGTTGTATTTTAATGAACTCCTCCTAGGGATTTTATCTGATTGACACCAAAATTGGGTTTTGTCATCTTAAAGCCTTGGTGATGTTAAATTGCGAAGCTTTAGAGTTTTCATCGATGGGCGTGTCCGTGGTGGCCTCGCAAACTTTGACAATTCGCCACAAAACAGGAAGTCGTTATAACTTAGGCATGCAATATTCGATCTGCCTCAAAATTCACACATTTAATAACAGTCCTGACCTGAACAGGTTTACGTGCCGATATCCGGTTACAGTTATAGCGCCTCCTGTTGGCTACAGGAAATGACATGTTTGACACTGTAACAAACTCCTTCCACAAACTTTCCCGTATCAGCACCAAAATAGAGTGGTGTCATCTGAAAGCTCTAGCGATGATATATTGTGAAGATCTAGAGTTATTGCAGAGGGGCGTGTCTGTGGTGGCATGACAAACCTCAATGCTTCGCCATGGAAAAGGAAGTTCTTATAACTCAACAACACAATTTCCGATCTGCCTGAAACTTCACATGGTTGATAAAAGTCCTCTCCTGAACGCATCTACATGCCAATATTGAATCTGTCATAGCACCACCTGCTGGCAGAAGGTAGTTTGGCTTATAACTCAGCCAGAAAGTGTCTGAACAGCTTGAAACTTCACATGGTTAAATAAAATCCACTCCTGAAGACATCTACATGCCAATATTGAGTCTGTCATAGCGCCACCTGCTGGCAGAAGGTAGTTTTGCTTACAACTCAGCCCCACAATGTCTAATCTGCCTGAAACTTCACATGGTTGATTAAAATCCTCTTCTGAAGACATCTACATACCAACATTAGGACAGTCAAGCGCCACCTGCTGGCAACAGGAAGTTTGGCTTATGACTTAGCCAAACAACGTCCGACCTGCCTGAAACTTCACATGGTTGATAAGATTCCTCTCCTGAAGACATCTACATACCAATCTTGAGTCACAGTCATAGCGCCACCTGCTGACAGGAGAAATTTTGGCATAAATCTGTGATTTTCTTGGCTTCTTTATATATATCGGCTCAAAATATTATTGTTCGTTGTTCTCTATCATCCTGAGGCCACCGGGCAGCGGTGAGCCCGGGTGCGAGGTCCCTATCATCGCTGCTCGCAGCTTTAATATTATTATTATTATTATTATTCCGCCCCCTATCGGGGCACTTTTGAGGGTCTAAACATGCCCGAAAACTCATGAAAATTTGCACACACACCAAACGCGGTGTAAATAGCAGGTTGATATGGGTCTCGGAAGTAGGCGTGGCAAAATGACTCGACAGCGCCACCTAGAAAAATTAAACAGACGAGCCCCCGATACACGAATCACGCACATGCACGAAAATTGGCACACACCTCAAACATGCCAAAACATACGAAAAAGTCTCTTGGAGCCATATCTCAAACCCAACAGGAAGTCGGATATTTTTAACTTCCTGCGGCGAAAAAGTGGCGTTTTTGCCATTTCCAGGCGTTGTATTTTAACGAACTCCTCCTAGGGATTTTATCCGATCGACACCAAAATTGGGTTTTGTCATCTAAAGGCCTTGGCGATGTTAAATTGCGAAGCTTTAGAGTTTTCGTCGATGGGCGTGTCCGTGGCGCCCTCGCAAACTTTGATGATTCACCACAAAACAGGAAGTCGTTATAACTCAGGCATGCATTATCCGATCTGCCTCAAAATTCACACGTTTGATAAGCGTCCTGACCTGAACACATTTACATGCCGATATCCAGATACAGTTATAGCGCCACCTACTGGCCACAGGAAATGACAAGTTTTACAGTGTAAAAAACTCCTCTTACAAATTTTTTCGTATCAGTACCAAATTTGGGTTGTGTTATCTGAAAGCTGTAGCGATGATATATTGTAAAGATCTAGAGTTTTCGGAGAGGGGCGTGTCCGTGGCGGCATGACAAACCTCAACGCTTCGCCATGGAACAGGAAGTCCTTATAACTTAACCACACAAAGTCTGATCTGCCTGAAACTTCACATAGTTGATAAACGTCCTCTCCTGAACACATCCCCATAACAATATTGAAGTGGGCGTGGCAAAATGACTCGACAGCGCCACCTATATTAATTAAACGGACGAGCCCCTGATCTACAAATCACACACATGCACGAAAATTGACACACACCTCAAACATGCCAAAACATACAAAAAAGTCTCTTGGAGCCATATCTCAAACCCAACAGGAAGTCGGATATTTTTAACTTCCTGCGGCAAATAAGTGGCATTTTTGCCATTTCCAGGCGTTGTATCTTAACGAACTCCTCCGAGGGATTTTATCCGATCGACACCAAAATTGGGTTTAGTCATCTAAAGGCCTTGGCGATGTTAAATTGCGAAGCTTTAGAGTTTTTGTCAGTGGGCGTGTCCGTGGCGGCCTCGCAAACTTTAATGATTCGCCACAAAACCGGAAGTCATTATATCTCAGGCATGCATTATCCAATCTGCCTCAAAATTCACATGTTAAATAAGAGTCCATACCAGAACACGTTTACATGCCAATATCCAGATACAGTTATAGCGCCACCTGCTGGCCACAGGAAATTACATGATTTACAGAGTTACAAACTCCTCCCACAAATTTTATCGTATCAGCACCAAAACTGGGTGGTGTTATCTGAAAGTTCTAGCGATGATATATTGTAAAGATCTAGAGTTTTCACAGAGGGGCGTGTCCGTGGCGGCATGACAAACCTCAACGCTTCGCCATGGAACAGGAAGTCCTTATAACTCAACCACACAATGTCCGATCTGCCTGAAACTTCACATGGTTGATATAAGTCCTCTCCTGAACACATCTACATAATAATATTGAGTCTGTCATAGCGCCACCTGCTGGCAGATAGTAGATTGGCTTACAAATCAGCCCCACAATGTCTGATCGGCCTGAAACTTTACGTGGTTGTTTAAAATCCTCTCCTGAACACATGTACATAATAATATTGAGTCTGTCATAGCGCCACCTGCTGGCAACAGAAAGTTTGGCTTATAACTCAGCCACACAATGTCTGAACTGCTTGAAACTTCACATGGTTGATTAAATTCCTCTCCTGAACACATTTACATGCCAATATTGAGTCTGTCATAGCGCCGCCTGCTGGCAGAAGGTAGTTTGGCTTACAACTCAGCCCCACAATGTCTGATCAGCCTGAAACTTCACATGGTTTAGTAAAATCCTCTCCTGAAGACATCTACATGCCAATATTGAGACACAGTCATAGCGCCACCTACTGACAGGAGAAAGTTAGGCATAAATCTGTGATTTTCTCTGGTTCTTTTCATATATCGGCTTAAGTTATTATTGTTCGCTGTTCTTTGTTATCCGGAGTTCACCGGCGGCGGTGAGCCCGGGTGCGAGGTCCCTATCATCGCTGCTTGCAGCTTTAATTTTCATTTAATTTCACACCTTGAAGTCAATTATTCCACTTAAATAAGAGACCTCACCACACACCACAGTATTTCAAGACATTTGTCAGGATTTTGTTCTCAAACAGCCCCTTTGTGTGGTACCAGTTTTTTGCACGCCATTCAAAGCTTTTTATTTTGTTTTGATTTTTAATTTCTGTAGGCTGTATAATAACTAAAGTTATACCACATAATATGTAACCGTTATGTTGTCAGAACTTATACATAATTACTATAGCTGTGTGTTATTTGACAATATTTTCACATTAACAATCAGAGTCAACCAATCGGCAGCACTGTAGTTTAAAATAATATAAAAATATGATTAAATATAGGTGGTGCGGTGGCGCAGTGCGTAGCACTGTTGGCTCACAGCAAGAATTTCTGTGTGGAGTTTGCATGTTCACCCAGTGTTGGCGTGGGTTTCCTCCTAGTCCTCCGGTTTCCCCCATGGTCTAAAGACACATGCTATAGGTGAATTGGGTAAGCTAAATTGTCTGAAGTGTATGTGTAAATGAGTGTATGGTGTTTCTCAGTGATGGGTTGCAGGTGGAAGGGCATCCGTTGTGTAAAACATATGTTGGATAAGTTGGCGCTTCATTGTGCTGTAGTGACCCCTGATTAAAAAAAAGGACTAAGTCGAAAAGAAAATGAATGAATGAATCATTAAATATGAAATATTATAAACAGTATTGAGTAATATTAGTACAAACAAAGCTTTATCTTAAATTCTGATTATTTCTGTAGAAGTTTCTCAGTTGCCAAGTATTTCTGCGTAAAAGCAGGCATACACAATGCGTTTTTTGTTTTCACCGTCATATGAAATCTTACAAAAAAAATTTCCCATTGGAAAAAAATGTGTGGAAATTGTTGATACGTACCACTTAAAAGGAATTTATGAGCTGAGAGGAGTTGATTAAATCATTTTAAAACTTAAAAATCAAAAAGTTTGAGAATTGAAGGATTGTACAAGCCGATCTGTCAATCCTGCTGAAGTTGACCAAGTTTTCCCAATGCTGTAAAGGAACCTGTATGTTTTGAAACATTGATCCACACTGTTTAAAGAGTTAATTCACCCAAAAAAGGTAATGCTTTCTTTTACAACCCGCAAAGTACCGTGTAAGTACAGTGAAATTACGGTGTACTTTTCTGTAAGAATAGTACAAGAATAAACAAAGTATGTATACACTTGCGTAGTTCTTTGTGTTGAATATCTTATTGTTACCCCCTTATTACCCAAACATTATGATTTGTTCCTTTGCAATTTATAGAAAAGTACACCATAAATTCAATACACTTATGCAGTACTTTGCGTGTTGCATATCTGGTTGTTACCCCCTTATTACCCAAGCATTACAGTTTCTTTATACCTACACATACGTTCTTTATACTTATACTTCTGTAAAAGTACACCATTATTTCACTGTACTTACAAGGTACTTTGCGAGTTGTAAAAGAAAGCGATATTTACTCTACCTCATTTGGTTTTAAACTTTCGAGTATCTTTCCTCTGTTGATCACAAAAGAAGATATTTTGATGAATGCTGATTACTGGCACCCATCGACTTTGATAGTAAAAAAAGAAATTACTAGTCAGCTAGCATTTTTTTAAAATATCTTCTTTTGCCTTCAACAGAAGAAACTGAGTAAATAAACTATGACTTCATCAAATGAAAAACAAGGATAGCTCTCAGTGTAAACTTGCTTATTTCACTAGTTTTGTAACTGGAACTTGACTGAATTTTTTTTTCTCTGTGATCAATCACAGATTACTGATTATGCAGTGTAATATATCATTATCAAGAATCAACACTTAGCAGCAGGTCTGGTTTGATTACAACAAATTCTAGTGCGCGATTGCTTTTTATGTGAGGTTCTCTTGATGTTGCATGAATTTAACATGAATTCTTTGCACCGTATTGATTCATTTACACATTTTATAAACTGATAAAAAGCCATTACAATGGATGCATAGTTTTCTATGTTACAAAATCTAAATCATTAAAGCCGTTTTGTTTTGTATCTTTAGGTCTTCTAAATGACAGCATCATTACTGCCAGAGCCAGGATTAAACATAATATTCACTTTTCTTTTTTTTTTTTTTTTGGTCCAGTCCACACTGGACTGAATAACTAGTGTAAACGCGCTCTTAAACATGACATTCTGAAAAAAGAATCAATGAATGAAATAACTGAAGAAAATTCTTAAGCTTCAAAAATCAAAGACACAAGCGAGATAAAGTCACAAGCAATTTATTGAAGAAAAAACAAAAAACAAAACATATAGAATCAATCAATGGTTATTTTCTTAGTAAATACACTCTAAAAATGTTTTGCAGGAATCCCACTCTAAGCCAGATATCAAATCTGTTGACTTTTTTTCCTGACTTTTACTTACTTAAAAGCTGAAAATCCACGACCTACTGTATAATGAACGGACAAAAAAAGCCTGATCTCAACGTACAAAATCACTCATACGAAAATGTACAATTTTAAAAAGGCGGTGTGGTACCCAACCCCACTCCTAAACTCAATCAGCATTTAGGGATGAGCAAATCGTACTAAACTGTATGATTGAGATCATACAAATTCATACGGATTAGCCACTAAATCAAAAAGATACGAATTGCCATGAGATGGAAAAACAGGCCACTGTTTTGTTTTTATTGTTAAAATTATTGTTTTTATATCACAAACATAATTTTGTAGGATTTAAATTAAGTACAAAAATGAATAATTTACCTCAGATTTGGAATAAAATCTGAGCTACTTGTTTTTTGGATGGCTGCAATTTCTTTCCCATAATTTATAGCTCAAACATTAGTTTTACAAATTTGTCATTTACTATTTTGTCACCTTTTGAACTCAAAGCTCTTAAAAAAATCTCTGATAGCAACAAACAAACATAAATCTCCGATATCAAATTACATGGACAACAATATTAAAATTCCCCGATCTTCAATGTCTGGGATAGACTTAAAAATTCCATGACATTCCGGAAATTCCATGATCCGTAAGAACATTTTAGTTAATGAACACATTTACCGAATTGCTTGATTACAGTTGTTTTCCATGAATATCCACAGTCTTCTCAGCCTTGTCTGCATGTGCTGCTGAGATTTGACACCTGAGTGTCACTTCTGTGCTTCAGAGGAGTCTCAGGTTTCGTGGAGAGAGTGAAGCACCTCAGTAAATTATTCATAACTTAAATCTTAAGGGTGTCTTCGTTGGAGTGAGTAGAGCTGGTTCCTCATCCGTTTTTCTCTGTTATCTCTCTCCTTCTGTGGCCTCTATTACTCCCTCCATTAGCTCAGGCAAAGAGGTTTTAAAATGAAGTTTGAAGTGACTTTCAAATGGAGATCAAAGTGCAGAGAGGGAATCTGAACTCTGTTTTTTTATTATTATTATTTGTGTAGGTGTGAATGTGCGTTGTGTGTTTGGACACTAATGAGATTCAAAGCAGACCGTGCTTGGTCAGCTTTCTGTATAGGGTTTTCTATAGAGAGTGAGAGAATGTAAGGCTCCCCAAGAACAAATTGAAATGAATAGCTTATTTGTCATACCATCAATAGACGCATACAAATGACCATAATGTGAGTCAGGACTTTCGGCTGCATACATCTCACAGTTCTTAAAGGTATAGTTCTGCCAAAAATGAACATTCGTTTTCAACATGCTCATGGTTTACTCACACTCAAGTAGTTCTAAACTTTTATCAATTTCTTTCTTCTGTTGAACACAAAACAAGATATTCTAAAGAATATTTGAAAAAAAAACAGCCATTGACATTTATAGTAGGAACAAGAAATACTGTTAGTTACTTTTTCCCCTCAACATTCTTCAGTATAGCTTGCTTTGTCTTTAACAGAAGAAATAAAACTAAGCAGGCTTGGAAGAAGTGTAGGATGAGTAAATGATGGCAGAAATGTCACTAAATGGATTGACAATTTTTTTCTTGTCACCTCATATTTCAGTTTCTCATCAAATCATGACCAATCAAATGCTCTCTGTCACTGACATGCTCCGTCCCCCTTAAGAGGCTTTTCATTTGATTTTATTTCATGTGCTTGAGCTCAACCACTCTCACTGGCAGCTGTGATTAAAAAGCAAACGCTATTGGCCGGTATTTTAAAGGGGAGGAGCTACTCTATATCCCACACTTTGTTTGTGTTTCAGTTGAGATTACGCCAAAATTCTGAATAAAATGCACATTTCAAAGCACTTTGGGGGACATTTATTGTAAAAAGGAAACTTTAAGTATTCTATCAGAGTAATAATGTTTTTTTATGCTGAAGTTCTGGAAGCACTATGTCACTATGCCATGTCATAGCATGCTATGCCCTAACCCAGTGGTCACTAAACTTGTTCCTGGAGGGCCGGTGTCCTGCAGATTTTAGCTCCAACGCTAATCAAACACACCTGAACAAGCTAATCAAGGCCTTACTAGGTATACTTGAAACATCCAGGCAGGTGTGTTGAGGCAAGTTGGAGCTAAACCTAAGAGTTTACCTAAGCTCTAAGAGTTATCTACTTATTTGAGGAGCAACTTGAAAAACTTTTCTAAAACTATTATATTCTAAAACTATTCAATTTATTATGAAATATATATAGAAAAGTTCACTTATAGTTAAAGTAAATATAATTTTTTCATCTGTTGCGTCTCTTCACTTTTATTCATGAATTTTCATGTGGTTCGTCATGGGATAGCACAGCGTGCTTCAGATGCGCATATCAGAATCGTGCCGGAAGTAGTAAGCATCTGGGTACTTCTCACATACTGTTTTTTTTAATTCCATGAATTCAGACATACTCTGCTTGCATACTGTTTTTAGTATACTATATAGTATTGAAGTATGCAATTCAGACGCACCTGTGTACCGCTATCATGGCAAATACAAAATAATTTAGTTATTACAAATTCTTTATTAAAACTATTATGTAAAAATATATTCTCTCCATTAAACAGCATTGGGAATGATTAAAAAAAAAAAGAATTACAATTTCACAGGAGGGCTAATAATTTTGCCTTTAAGTATTATTAAGTATTATTTTATAATACTAACAAGCAAAATTCTGAAACATGTCAGTACATAAACTACAGAAAACTTTACAAATTAATCATCTTGATGGAGGAAGAGAACGAGCAGTTAGATTAGTGAGGCACATGTTCTCTGTCTGTGCAAATCATACAAAGGGAATTATGTAATGTTTTCTTTAAAGACTGAATTTGGCTCACTCTCTCCAACGCTGTTTTTTTTCTCTTCTTTTCCCCATCCTTCACTTTAGAACAATGCCTCTTTGATTATTTTTTTCCACGGAATGCAAGCACAGATTTTTAGGAGCATCTAAACACCCATTTTTAATGGTGTTAAAGAAACTGAAGCCAAACGCTTACGGCAGCAAATAAGACACAGTAAAAAAAAATTACCCTGTAATTAATTACTTGTTTGGCTTTTCTTTAAGCATGGATCTTCAGCTTTGTTAATAAAAAAGTCCATGAAGAGGAGAATGACATCTTACACTTTACAGGGCTAGTGGTGATTGTACTGATGTGGGAAAACTATACCAACATGTATTTCTCGTTACTCCTTTCATTATTTCTACTTTACTTGTGACCTCCTGAAAAGTAGTAATTCTTTTCAAGACTCGTTACATTAGTTTTGTAATAATCTGGGCACTGTCTTGGTATATACTTTCACAGTTGCTGTTATGACTCCCTAAAGATCATTTGCTGCACATTCAATAATCATATTCCAGTACATGTCAGTGTTCTGCTTCTACACAATCATCCCAGAGAAAGCTGTTTTTACGCTTCAAACACAAAGCTAATCAACATTTAATGTACACTACCTAACAAAAGTCTGGTCGTCAATCACAGTTGTGTAAGAGCTACAAATAACAACTTGACTTCTAGTTGATCAAAAAGTGGCAGAAGGTATATTTTTCAGATGAATCATCTGTTAAACTGCACCCCAATCATCACAAATTCTACAGAAGACCTATTGGAACCTACGTGGACCCAAGATTCTCACAAAAATCAGTCAAGTTTGGTGAAGGAAAATTATGGTTTGGGGTTACATTCACTACTAGGTTGTGCAAGAGATGGCAAAATCAACAGCCTGATGTATAAAGACATTTGTGCTGCTCATTATATTACAAACCACAAGAGAGGGCAAATTTCTCATCAGGATAGCGCTCCTCCTCATACGTCAGCCTTCACATCAAAGTTCCTGAAAGCAAAGAAGGTCAAGGTGCTCTGGGATTGGCCAGCCCAGTCACCATTCATTATTGAGCATGTCTGGGGAAAGATGTGAAGGGGGAGGCATTAAAGATGAATCCAAAAAATCTTGATGAATTCTGGAAGTCCCGCAAGAACACTTTCTTTGCCATTCCAGATGATTTTATGAAGTTATTTGAGTCTTGCAGAGATGTATGGAAGCAGTCCTCCGAGCTCATAGGAGTCACACTCAATATTATTTACTTTCTTCACTGCACCATGACTTTATATTCTATACTGTACATTATTTCTGTTAAGTGACAAGACTTTTGTTTAAGCAAAGTCAGACCTTACTGTGAAGACATAATTTTATAATTTCGGAAAAAAATCCAGAATATTAAGACGCAAGTTTATGACATCTAGAAAAAAATCCAGAAAAAATCCAGAATGTCAAGACGTAAGTTTATAACGTCTAGAAAAAATCCAAAATGTGAAGACGTAAGTTTATAACTTTTGAAAAAAATCTAGAATGTCAAGACGCAAGTTTATGACATGTAGAAAAAAATCCAGAAAAAATCCTAATTAAATAATTAAAAATCAAGGCATTATCATATTTTATTTTATTGAAATAAGCGTAATCTAAGAGACCTTTTCCTTTCATACAAGCCGTTTCTGATATACTGTAAATGATCAACTAGAAATCAAGTTATTATTTGTTGTTTCTAAAGATTAGATTGTCATGTGTACATGGAAAATGCTACTGTAAGCAGGTGTAGCTATTAGCTTGTCTAAAATTGTTGTTTCTAACTCATTATATGACCAAAATCTACATTAAGTAACACAGTGATGTTTTATTGGCTGATAAGTCTAGAAACTGTACACTAAATCCAGAGTAATAATCAAGGAATTTTGCTGTCATGCCATGGCTAAAGTAGGCACAATATTATACAATGAAGGGAAATCTGCTATAGCTTCCTTTAATGTAACCAACGTGACCAGTTGCTTGCACTGGGAGCGTGCCTTGTAACCATGCAGACATCTGAGAAAAATGCTCCTCCACCGCTCCGTCATAAACGCAACAGATACACTGTGATTTAATTTATTCAACCAACAAAACAAACAACTCTTTGAAATTTGGAGAGTTAGTTATTAATTGTCCTGATAAATGATCCATATATATAATGCAGAGTCTAAAAAGTAGAGTAAATTTAAATACTTGATTCAATTCCCTTTATACTAAATAGCCTATATTTTTAGTAGACTAAATAGTTTATTTCATTTACACCTTTTTTCCTCTTGTATTTATCCAGTTTATTTTTGTTGACTGTGAAACTGCTTATTTCAGGGGAGGTTTGGGGGTCATTTTGGGGTTTTTATTATCTTAAACACCAGGTTCTCCATCACTAATGTTTGCTTAGGGCAATTTTTACAGTAATATGCTACAAGTAATTTGTTACCACCCAACACTTCTGCTTTCATTGCAAAGCCCCCTGACAGGTGCAGGCTGCCCGTTCAAAAGCCTGATGATAATTAAGGACTTATGGAGGACGTGTGTGTGAGAGAGAGAGATAGCAGGATGACATTGACTCAGAGTCTGTGATCAAACCTCAAAGAGTGAAGTGTGAGAGAGAGAGTGTGTGTGTGTGTGTGTGTGTGTGTGTGTGTGTGTGTGTGTGTGTGTGTGTGTGTGTGTGTGTGTGTGTGTGTGTGTGTGAGAGAGAGAGAGAGAGAGAGGCTGAGAGCTGGGGGTTTTCTGAACTGGAAAAGATTTGAGCCCCTCCAACCTCATAAATGCATTAATTTAACTGACTAGGTGTGCGAAAGGTTCTGCGGTTTGTAAATGCTTGCCATGACTCTGTTCATATTTCAGAACTTTTATTAGAGCAACATTCAAGTGTGGTCTTGCTGTTGGAGGACTCGTGATAAAGATCTCAGAGTTTGTTCCAATCCATCAAAACACAAATCCTTTTGCAAGGAAAAGATTAAAAATGATAATGAAACCACAATGTCGATATAAGTCACAAGGTTGTAAGGATTTGGTAATAGCGCTAACAAAGTACAGGGTTCTTACTGTGCCATTATGCCTATAAGCTATATATATATGAAGAGTTTAGATGCAAAAACTTGTAAATGCTGTCTAAGTTTTTCCACTAAAATGAGCGTTTTTATCAGGCTCCTGTGTGTTTGTTCAGTAATATTACTTTGATAGCAAAGAACAAGTCCTTTATATCTCAACATAACCAAAGGAAGTTGAGTAAAATGTTCAGTTTCGATGGAAATTTCAGATGGCACTTGAGGTTTTTGCATCTGAACTCCTCATATATATGTCCATATATATATATATATAAGGATGCAAGTATAAACACTGTGACAGTGCACCTAGCTTTTTAATGTGGATTTTGAACATGGAACGCAAATAATATTTTCTAACAATATCAGTGTGTGTATTTGTCCTGCATGTAGCTTTAAGTAATAACAAATTTTTCACAACCCTGTTTGAGTTTCTTTTTTTAGGTTCAACATAAAATAAATGTTTTTGAGATATCTTGTTGCCCGGTGGCCACTGACTTTTTGTAACATTCTTCAAATTATCTTCTTTAGTTTTTAAAAGAACAATAAAATTCGTAAAGGTTTTTAACCCCTTTGGGGTGAGTTATTATATATTTAATTGTAAATGTTGTCATTTTCATTTGAAAATCTTTGCTTAAAATGTGTTTACATGCTAATAATAAATATTGATAATACTAAAGTAATATATTAGCTATATATACACATATTTACTATACACACACACACACACACTTATATATACAATAAAAGTCAGAATTATTGTTTGTCAATTTTTTTCTCCCCTGTTTCTGTTTAACGGAGAGAAGATTTTTTAAACACATTTCTAAACATAATAGTTTTAATAACTCATTTCTAATAACTGATTTATTTTATCTTTGCCATGATGACAATAAATAATATTTGACTAGATATTTTTCAAGACACTTCTAAACAACCTAAAGTGGCATTTAAAGGCTTAACTAGGTTAATTAGGTTAACTAGGCAGGTTAGGCAAGTTATTGTATAAACATGGTTTGTTCTGTAGACAAGCAAAAAATATATAGCTTAAAGGAGCTAATATTTTTGACCCTAAAATGATTTAAAAAAATTAAAAACTGCTTTTATTCTTGCAGAAACAAAACAAAAAAATACTTTCCCCAGAAGAAAAAAACATTATCAGCCATACTGTAAAATGTCCTTGCTCTGTTAAACATCATTTGGGAAATATAAAAATGTGTGTGTATATATAGCAAATATATTATTATTATTATTATTATTATTATTATTATTATTATTGTGCTTATTATTTTAATATTATCAATTTTTATTATTAGCATATACACACATTTTATGCAAACTTTTTCAAATTAAAATGAAAAAATGTTCAATCAAATATACAATTTACTTATCCACAAATCAGTCATTACTGCTATAATATCAGCAGTAGTATTCTAACTAGCAAAAATCTAGCATAAACTTTACTTTGATATTTAAATACCACAAAAGACTTATGCATATATATATATATATATATATATATATATATATATATATATATATATATATATATATATATATATATATATATATATATATATTAGTAATTAAATGTAATTTGCAACTCCAGATTCCACACTCTAAAAAAAAATTCCGTAAAAAAACGGTAAAATGTACTGGCAGCTCATTACACAAATATTTTACCGTAAATTAAAAACGGAAAACTTCTGTTAATTGACAAGTGTGTCCACATTAAAAAAAACTAAAAAATATCCGTTTTTTGACAGTTAAACTACTGTAAAATAACCAACCATTTTATAGTAATTTAAGGGTTTTCTATATAAAAAAACGGTTATTTTCTGTGTTTTAAAGGGTATACCAACAGTAAAAAAGCGGAAATATTCTGTGTTTTAATAGTATACCTACTGTAAAAAATAATTATTTTACTAATTTTATGCTCTTCAAGCAGCATAGAAATGGCAATTGGTAAGGACAAACATATACATATGGGAAATACACTATTAATGGTTTACAATAGTAAAACAAAACATTTATTCGATACTGTATGTGTAGAGAAGCAGTAAATAGTTTGTTATCTATGAACTTACAATGATTAGTACAAAAACAACTTTGCAATTAAAACAGATTTTTTAATGAATACAAATCATTTGAATTCCAAATATCTAGTTATACACACAATAATACATATTGACATGTGAATCACACAGTGAGAAGTCTTGGCAAATAATCTCATAGCAAATTAGTTTTAAATGTTAGCTTTAAGATAATTGAGGACAAGTGGGCAAATTACAAGTACTTTACATTAGGAAACCAGGTTAACTGCAAAATGGCAGGAAACAGACGATACAACTGGGTCTTCTTCCTCTCCAATACTGATACTTCAATGGCTGTAAAACAAACAAACAAAAAAAAAACATTACTAATGACATTTCACTTACAACTGGGGTGATTCCTAGCATGTCAATAGTTCTGTTAATCATTGACTCTACATTAATAGATGTTAGCAGTCGGTTATAAATACAGCTACAAATGCTGTAATCTTGACTTAAGCACATTTATAATGTGCTTAATAATTGTGTTAACAAACTTTAATGATTGATTTTACATGACTATTTATATATATATATATATATAAAAAATTATTATATTATATTATATTAATTATTATATTATATTATATTGCATTATTTACAAAACTTCTTCCAGTTTGGTGGCCTAATCTAAAGTGAGGATTATTTATGATTTATAAATCCTTATAAACGACAGTTAAAGGCTCAGTATCAAATGAACAATAAATCATTACAGTCTTATCTAAAAAATGTAATTACTGTAAATATGAAACCTTGCTGAATAGCAGGAGTGACAAAATATAACATAAAACTGGATAAAACAACAATAAAATAATTTAATGATATATTACGATGCAACATTTCAGTGTTATTTAGCTATGTTTAAACTGTACAGTAATTTTATTTTAGAAAAGATTTATTTTTCATTTAATACAATAAAATGAATTTCATTTTTAGAATATAACTGAACCTTTAATTGTGATTTATAAGGGGATTTACAAAGCATAAACAATCCTCACTTTAGGCTACAAAACTGGATGAAGTTAACAAAAGCACTTATTAAAATAAGTATTGAATATACTTTATATACTTATTTTTTATACTTTATATACAAGTATAACTATTACTATTCATTCATGTATTTTCCTTCAGCTTAGTGTGTACTCGCACTATGTAAAGTTGCCTTGAACCAAGCCGAAGCACGCTTGTCCTCCCTACCGTCTCCCCCGACGTCCCGCATTCAAATTGCATTCAAGCCTGAGCACTCTTACATCATCGATGATGCCCCGTTTAGTTTAAGAAGTGCTCTCTCTCAGCACAGTGGAGAATTCTTACAATCTTTTGTTTTAGTCGTTTGGGATGCAGTAACACGCAGTCAAATATTTAGCCGAACAGATCAGCCACTTTTGATGTTCCCCGTGTTGCTGTGTGTTTGAGTACGCCCTTGGAAACACCAATACACACTTATTTACGAACACACTCATACACTACAGCCAATTTAGTTAATCAATTTCCCTATAGCGCATGTCTTTGGACTGTGGGGGAAACCTGAGCACCCGGAGGAAACACACAGCAACACGGGGAAAACATGCAAACTCTATACAGAAATGCCAACTGGGACTCGAACCAGCAACCTTCTTGCTGTGAGGCAACAGTGCTAGCCACTGAGCCACTGTGCTGCCCAACTATTACTATATGCCTGAATAAAAGGATATTTAAATGTTAGTTTGAATAGTTTATTAACCATTTACTTACACATTCTGAATGATTAGAAAAAAAATACACCAACTATTCTTAAATCACTGGTTTGTAAATAATGCGATACTAAATTTAGTAATGAAAAATTAATCATTAACAAAATATGAAAACAAAATAATTAAGCACATAATAGATGTGCTTTTAAGTCAAGATTACAGCATTTGCAGCTGTAGTTATAAACTGTATACTAAGGTCTATTAAATGTAGAGTCAATGCTTAACAGAACTTTTTGCTAATGCTTAATAAATTAATCAATAGTGTTTAGTTATTATAAAGTGTTATCGGTGTGCTTAATTACCTTTAAATCTTCCAAGGATTCTGAAAGTCTTTCTGATCTGACAGGAATCGAAGGAGTTTAGATGGTATGTTTCTGCTTGGTGCCCTTTTTTCTGCTTTGGACCTACGTTCTGGATAGTTACTCAGCATGCTCCTGTTGTAAATACAACAAACATGCATCACCTTACTTGTCTTGTAAAAATGAAATAAACTTAAAAATGTAAAAACATACCTTTATATAAACTACAGAGTCAGGGCTGCTTCCTTAGGCTACATAATGTTTATAGCACATAAGAGACTAAACATGTAGCTGACCACAATTAGGGGACAGCTCAATGATCTTGTTATTGTGACTGTGGACTCTTCTTCTGAAAAAAAGAAAAGAAAAGTGAGTTGTGTGTTGGGTCTGGTACATGCCCACATGGAAAGAATATGGAAAGAAACATATGGTTTAATATAGGTTTTTGATATATGTGACGCATATAAAATTGGCTGTTTTCCTATATTATATGTACATATTTGGGTACATATAATATAGGAGCCACAGCCATGTCACCCTGCAGCCCAAGACCGGTTACTCACTGAAGCTAAGCAGGGCTGAGCCTGGTTAGTACCTGGATGGGAGACCGCAAGGGAACACTAGGTTGCTGTTGGAAGTGGTGTTAGTGAGGCCAGCAGGGGGCGCTCAACCTGTGGTCTGTGTGAGTCCTAATGCCCCAGTAAAAGTGAAGGGGACACTACACTGTCAGTGGGCGCCGTCTTTCGGATGAGACGTTAAACCGAGGTCCTGACTCTCTGTGGTCATTAAAAATCCCATGGCACTTCTCGTGAAAGAGCAGGGGTGTAACCCCGGTGTCCTGGCCAAAGTCCCTCTATCGGCCCTTATGATCATGGCCTCCCAATCATCCCCTTCCACCGAATTGGCTCTATCACTGTCTCTCCACTCCACTAATAGCTGGTGTGTGGTGAGCGCCCTGGCGCCGTTGTCCTGTGGCAGCCGTCGCATCATCCAAGTGGATGCTGCACACTGGTGGTGGTGTGGAGAGACCCCCCCTCATGATTGTAAAGCGCTTTGGGTGTATGGTCATACACAATAAATGCGCTATATAAATACACATTACATTACATTACATTACATATATGCACACCTATATGTTAAATTATTAATATTATTATTAATATTATAAATAATATAATTATTATGTAAAATTATTCAAATACATGTCTGCTACATAATTTAAAAGAAATTTTTTAAAAATTATTTACTTAATCAAATAAATATAGTGCAGAAACAAAAATAAGTTATACTTTTTCTTCTTTTCCACTATCTTTATGCAAGAAAGAATTGACCTTGCAAATGTTTCAGGAAAAAGTGTAGATATCATAGCTTTCCATCTCCTCTTACTTATTTGCCATAGTTAAATTCCATAACATGCCAATTACATGTGATACCAAATTCAAGTGGCACATTCATAAGTTTTTAGCATTTTTAAAATAAGTTATTTTCCAGATAGCAGACCTAAGTTAAATTAACATTGAAATGTTAAAACATCAATCAAACTATCATTGAAACAATGTTAAAAGTCATCACTGATTTTTAGGCAGTTTTCCACCCTGAAATAATGTTAATTCTATGATGATAAATAGACAAAACTGTCCCAAAATCAGCATTTATTCAACCATTTTTTCAACCAATCAATCATTTTTTACAATGAACCCAACATTAAATAAAATGTTAAATCAACCACACTATCATACAATTAATGTTAAAATTTAAAGTTGATTTTTAGCCAGTTTTGCATCCTGAAAATTTTTTTATTACAATCACGATAAATAGATTAAACGGTCACAAAATCAGCATGAAGGTCTGGCTCACCATCAAGATGCCCACATTGAAAATGTCTTTTTCATCATCAGGTGGCTAAGAGAGAAAAGAAAAGAGATTCAGCAGTGGACCAGTTATTTTCTTATCATTTTAAACAGACATTACCAAAATAAAAAACTTGTAACATTTTAAATGTTGTAAAAATAAATAATAATAATAAATAACTGCTTTATTCATTTAACAGATTACAGTAGCAGCTTAAAAAACCCAGATAAAACACCCACATCAACCCAGTACTTTTAGTTTGAATACATGTTAACAAAATTCAAAATTACTGAAGCAAAATGTGTTCCTGTAAACACTTAGTAAAAATATAGGTTCAAGTAATTGGTTTTGCCAAATAATAAAAATAAAAGCATCAATATCAAACAAAAACGCTGAACATTTTACCTCTTAAACTTGTAAGTTTGTCATCCCCTGTATGAAGTACAGATGGTCCAGCACAACTGCCTGAGTTCTGAAAGAGCAAACACATATTTTTTTGTATTATTTATAAAAATGCAGTACTGACCAGTCAGCATCAATTTTTACACCAACACACCTACAACAAAAATAAAACTCATTCAGTTTGAAACATGCAACATGTAGTCTACTTTTATACTTTACAAACTTTGTGAATAATAAAAAATTGAAAACATTTAAAACCCCAGGTGTATTTTATTTCATTTGTCTATATCAACTGAAATTTAGTTTGGATTGAACGTAAGATTTAAGATTTTTATTTAGATTGCTGTGAAAATGTACCTGTACCTTGTACTTATAACCAAAATGACAGAACCTGGAAGTCAACAAAGCAAAATATCAGTTAACCTTATATATACAAAACACTCAAAATCAAACAGAAAAAACGCTGAACATTTTACCTCTTAAACTTTAAAGTTTACCGTCATCTCCTGTTTAAGGTACAGAAGGTCCAGCACAACTGCCTGAGTTCTGAAAGAGCAAACACATTCTTGGTAAAATTACAATAGATGCAATGCTAAATATAAATCATTGTTTATTTTTTTGGTTAATAAATGCAGTACTGACCAGTCAGCATCAATTTTTACACCAACACACCTACAACAAAAATAACACTCATTCAGTTTGAAACATGCAGCCTGTAGTCAACTTTTAAATTTTACAAACTTTGTAAATAATAAAAAAATGAAAACATTTAAAATCCCAGGTGTGTTTTAATTTGTCCATATTAATTCAAATTCAGTTTGGATTGAATTTAAGATTTTAATTTAGATTGCTGTGAAAATGTACATGTACCTTGTACTTATAACCAAAATGACAACATAAACATAAAGCAAATCTTATATCATATATCAGTGAACCTTATATCTACAAAACACTCAAAATCAAACAAAAACCCTGAACATTTTACCTCTTAAACTTGAAAGTTTACTGTCATCTCCTGTATAAAGTACAGAAGGTCCAGCACAACTGCCTGAGTTCTGAAAGAGCAAACACATTCTTGGTAAAATGACAATAGATGCAACGCTAAATATAAATCATTATTTTTATGGTTAAAAATGCAGTACTGACCAGTCAGCATCAATTTTTACACCAACACACCTACAACAAAAATAACACTCATTCAGTTTGAGACAGTATACATTTAGACTTCACAAACGTTGTGAATAATAAAAAAATGAAAACATTTTAAATCCCAAGTGTATTTTATTTCATTTGTCCATATCAATTCAAATTCAGTTTGGATTGAATCTAAGAATTTACCGGTACCATGTACTTATAACCAAAATGAAAGAACCTGGAAGTCAACAAAACATCAGTGAACCTTATATGTGCAAAACACTCAGACTCTAAATCTACATAAAAAGATTTCATTTGTGATAACACCATGTGTTATGCATTGTGTTCACTCTATTATCAAGGCTTTATTAAAATAAAACTCCTGATCTCCTAATAGTAATGAAAGTATTATTTGCTATAATGATTCGAACTGACAGTTAGTTTGAAGAATTTTAGGACTGTGGAAGAACAACTCATATTTATATCTTCATATTAGCAGCCGTTGAGGTTCTTAAAAGTGAACTTGGCTGAATCTGCAAGTTGACAAGAGGTTCATAAGTATAATATCCATGACAGTTCAACTCGACTACAACAAACATTTAATTGTGTGCTTTAAGGTACACGTTGTATTTGAGGCCTAAACGCATGACAGTTTAAACACTATATATCAGTTTAAATGTCACACACTTACTGTATCACTCGGTTATCTCTGTTACACACAAACACACGTCGCGAAATGCGGAAGTTTTTTTTTCGTTCCTTTTGGTGAGCGTTATTGAATTCCATAACACTCTCATCAGTTCTTGCCTCTTATTTGCGTCTAATACCCCAGTTTGTCACGCGGGATGAATGAAATGTTCATGAGTTAAAGTGAAACTGCCGAACTGCAGTTAAAGTCAGGCATCCTGCTGATTTGATTCAGAAGGGCACTTGTTTGTCAGACGGCTCACCGGTCAGGTATACATCCGCGCTAAACTACCAAAGTATGAAAGTCACCCAGCTCCCAACCCAACGTTGACAATAGATTAACGGCGATATATTTTTTTATCGCGCGATAAAAGTCTCGCGTTAACGCAGCACGTTAATGCTGATAACGGCCCATCACTAATAATAACTTTATGAGTGTGTATTTCCCCTCATACCGAGTTACACAATGCCTCAATTTCACGCGGGTCTAACTTATAACGTTACTTAAAAACCAGCAAAGCTGTTCCACTGAAACTCGGTCACACAGCCTTGATACGTCGGTCAAACAAAAGCTAACATTTGATAATGTCAGTAAAAATATGAAATTATTTATTAATATGCAAACAAACACAGACGGTCAGGTGTTACGGGCGTTTGAAACACGTTAACGTTAAGGTTCATTAAAGGTAACGTTAACCAGTCATCGAAATACACCTTCATCACTATAACTTATATCAACCAAACTACACAGTGTCACAAACTTTGAATGCTATCCCTTGTTCAATGCACTGTACAAAGAAAACATTTTTATTTCTATAAAATAATTAACATACCTTTTACACTCTCACTGACAAGCTGACGTTTAACGTTACCGTTAATCCAGTCAGACTCACGCAGGTGCAGAGGGAGTGAGAGGGTGATTGGGACGTCACATCACTTCCCGCGCACGGCAGTTTAGAAAAATACGGACAAACAACTGTAAATGAACAGATATCATATTTACTGATGAGGATAACGCATAAAAAGGTAAAAATTCATTAGATATGCTTGTTTAAATTACATTTAACCACTCATAGCTCAGTTTGATCTTAATGATATAAAGTCTGATCTTGTTAACAATATTAAACGTAATTTACTGCTGTACTTTCCATCGCCGCTTCAGACAAGACAAAAATCATTTTAAATAACGATACAAATGTAATAAAGCAGTATTTTAACTAAAATATTGTTATATGTTTTATTAATCGTACTTACCAGGGAAAAAACAGAGGAAGAAATATCTCCCGGTGTCCATCAAACGTTGCCTGAGCTGCGATCCCCTTCCCATAATGCAATTCGAAAATGTATATAAACGGAAAAACAACCGTAATACGTGTATACGGAAAAAATCCGTTAAAATATACAGTCATTTAACTGTTATTTTACAGATTTTTTTTACAGTGCAGATATGGTAATAAAATAATAAATATTGATAATATTGAAATAATAATTGCTATGAATTATATACAATGTGTGTATATTTATGTATACATGTATAGGTGCGTGTTTGTATGTGTATTATTGCCTTTTGTGGTATTTAAATATAAAAAGTAACGTTACTACATCTTTAATTCTAAGCAGTATCTCCTGTGCTCGTATCAGGTTGTTGCATTAATTCTGTTGCTGCTGTGCACCTCACACAAAACACGGTGAACGCCCTCGGATATTTTGGAAGGGGTGTCATGTTTTTGATCGAGAAGCTTCTATTTATAATGGATTGCAGCAATGGCTCGAGTGTGAGGCGGGAATCATATGACCTGCGCTCATTCCTGTAGTATCGCCGTGTCGCGCGCGCTGGGAAGCGCATTTCTCTCCGCCCGGCTCTCGCGTTCGAAGAGCTCAGCTTTAACATGCACCAGACTGCAGTTCACCACTAAAAAACTGACGGATATTCATTCAAACAGCGCGTTTATTCTTCTGTTTACAAGAATATACGTGGTTTCGTGAGACGATGCCGGAAGAGAAAGGTGATGTCGCCTTTTGATTTTTTGAATATAGTGTGTTCTTGTTTATTTCACATGACTGTTAATAGCGCTTTGTCATTGATGTTACATGATGGTTTCAATGTCAACCAATAGCGCATTCAACGTTACGACGTTTATTTCCACCATTATGACAGAATTTGAGCTTTGTATTATGATATTTTGGAATATTTGGTCGTGCAACAGTTTATATTTCATCTTTGGACACATTTAGCAAATGTTTACTCGCATTTTGTTAGATTGTGACTCTGCTAAACAGAATGAGTATTGTCTTTTAAAACAACAACAACAACAACATGATTTTGGCAGAAGGACACAGTGTTGCACTCCAGGAGCTCAGATGCAATCTGGTCTCCTTGGACAGCTAGATGTTTTTGCTTGTGTGTGTGTGTGTGTGTGTGTGTGTGTGTGCGTGTGCACGTGGTATTCCCTGATATATATGCATTTATGGAGACTAAATGTACCCACAAGTATATTCTTGGTGTATAGTATTGACCTTGTATGGACATTTCTGTTCTCTGTGAGGAAATAGCTGTATATAAAACATACAGAATGAAGTATTTTGAAATTGTAAAAATACAGAAAGATTTTGAGGGAAAGGTAGTGCTGGAGAAAGTAGATCAAATATAATGTTTGTTCTGTATTAAAGTCATTATTTCTATAGGACGTCCCCTTAAGGACAGCAATATGATAGCTATTTAAGTGTGTGTATGTGAAGGAGAAAGTGAGAACATAAAGGGGAGGGGTGGATGAAATACTGGCATGTGACATATAGGGATTTTTTTTGAGTTATAATTAAAGAGCACTTGATTATTATTAGAGGTGTCCATGATTATTTAGCTGTCTTCCTTAAAAGCCAGGTTTTTATTTTGATTGTCATGAATAGACCCTGCAGTGTCATCTGAATAAGAAATCAGTTAAATGCTTTTGAAGCAATCAGTGTGCATTAAAGCAGGGTTTGAAACGTTTCCCCCTTCTGTTGTAACAAATACCTTGAAACAGCTTCTCAAATAAGAAAAATATTAGATTTGTATTTTTACTTACTATTTTTTATTATTGCGTTTTTAAAGACTATTATCATTAAAAAATGAGCAATTAAACATTTCAATTAAATAGATGTTGAGTGGTGGATGAAATATTTACAGAAACCTGATGGCCAAAAGCTGATTGATTGCCAGTGAATGTAATTACATGGGGTGGCATGGTGGCTCAGTGGTTAGCACTCTCACCTCACAGCATGAAGGTCAATGGTTCGAGTCCTGTCTGGGTCAGTTAGTATTTTTCTGTGTGGAGTTTGCATATTCTCCCCGTGTTGGCGTTGGTTTCCTCTGTGCTCCGGTTTACCCTACAGTCCAATGACATGCGCTATGCGAATTACATGCGCATGCAAAAATGAATGAATGAATGTAATCATATGTTTCAATTAAGAAAAACTATTTAAAAACAATGGCAAGGTTGACTCTGTAAGTGAATTTTAGTAAGGAAACAGAAATATTCATTGATTTAAGCCATTTTTTGCATGCTTTTTATATTGTTTTGCATTCAAATCAAATTTAAAATTTTAAATGACAAAGTTTGAATCCTATTTGTCTATAAGTCCTATAATGTTTAAGAATGAAATCAGTAACCACAGAGCAGGTGGTCTTTTGTGGCTGCTTAAAATGTATTTGAACATATGAACATCTCAGTAATAAAACAAATCAAAGAAAAGGTGCTTAGACTACATCTGGAAGTTGCCAAAATTGGACAAGCTCAGTCGTCCATTTGTAATCCGATCAATAAAACCAGGTCTCAAGGTGTAAGCAGGCCCTGATATGGCCAGTTATTGTCAGGTTTACAGTCAGGTCAGTGTATCAGTCAACTTAAATTTGTGGCAGAATTGCTGTGGGCATCTACATCACAGAGAGAGAGAGTTTTGGCACCCAACACTTTGAGATCACAAAGCAACTGACTGCAGGAAAGGCCTTGCTGTCACACTTTCACAAGGGCAAACGCATCCAAGTCACTCATGATATAACTGTTGGACGGGTCTCAACAGCTGCAGAAATACCCGGTGCTGACCGTGGTGATGGTAAACAAACTCTTCTTTAATGCGACAAACAAGAATGTGATAGGAAAGATGGACAAATTAAATATAACATACACTCAAAAAATGACCTTTGCTGTGTTAAAACTGATTATTTAAAATGAGGTGAAACAACACAAGTCTTGAGTTTTTTTGCAACATCTTAACTGTTTTATGTTTAATATACTTACATTTGTAAAGATTAATAAGTAAATTTAAATCCTTCATGTTTTTCCACCACAAATCAAGTGTGTGGAACCCAGTATTTTTTACTATGTAGTATCTTACTGATCAGGGGTGCATTTTCTAAAACTGTAGTTGCTCTGTCGCAGTTAGTTATGATGTAAAGTGTCCGTAATGACACTCTAAAATAGGGCTGCACCATATTGGAAAAATCTGACACATGCGATGTTTTGTTTTTCTGCAATACAGTATATTGCGATATGAGTATAATTTTATGAGATGGTTTAAATAGCTAGATTTAATTAAATTAGACATATTTGCATGATCAGTTTTTTATGGAGTGATTCTGCATAAATCATAATAAATTACAAGCATATAAAAACAACAGAGCAAAGATAAAAGTCAAATAGATAGTGCTTTATGGTTTCTGGAGAGTCTAAGAGTATTCAGGTACAGAAATTAAACAATCACAGACAAAATAAAATGGTCATCATTGTATAAATTTTTTATTTAAAATAATGATATATTTATCTTTAATCAATAATGTAATCCTCTGATGTGACTAATGCGGATACAGACAATGTGACATCGATGCTCAGACAATAGTGGGTGAAATTAAGAAAAAACACAAGAAATGGATATGTGAAACAAAAATTATTAAACAATGATATAACACAATGAATAATGTGAATTCAATAGGATTTAAATAGGAAGTTTGGCCAGAGGAGAAATGGTCGTGCCCAGCTGAGCATGGTTTCTCTCTAGGTTTTTTTTCCTTCACTTTTGTCATTTGATGAAGTTTGTTCCTCACCACTGTCGCCACTGGCTTGCTTGGTTTGGGAGTTGTGGAGCTGTGCATTTGTGGATTTGCTCTTCAAAGTAAAACAATCTAACTAAACCCCAACACACTATATTTAGCCAAAACCATAATCTTCAGGTATGCAACGATTTGCTAAACTACTCAAACTATTCAAATCAAAACTATGAGGAGGGCAACTCCTCCGTAAACTAACTAACACAATAGACTATTCTAATCAGAATTAGAATTACGAGTTCTAGTAAAGTACATTATGTGAGCAGTTAGCAAATCAAAGACGGTCATCTGGTAATCCAATTCTCATAAAGATCTTTCAACTTCCTTATAATCAGGTAAAGTATTAGCTACAAAGCTTAGCTTAACAATAAAGCCCTTAAACGAGAGACAGAGAGAGAGAAAAAACTAAACCATTAAGATTACAAACACTGAACAACAGACTGGTTGACGCAAGTGAAGAGTGTTAATATCAGTTATACATTTTAGTATGATTTGCTCGCATCCTCCAATGACAGATGGATTAAGGGTGGGATTTGGGGGTTTGCCTTCTTTTAAAAATCTTGCATTTTGGTATGAAAGAAATTGTATGAATTTGTACAAATTTTTGGACAATACGTAAAAAACCTTACATTTCCTCATGAGATCGGTCTGGTGCATCAGAGGAGCTTTTGTTTGTCCTTGGGTGCAAACATGAGATATCAATGAACAAAAGTGGACAAATGCAATCTGTGCATTGAGTCTTGGATTCTTATCTTGCTTTTTCTCTACCACAAAGAGTAATAGATTAAGTGCTTTAGATCCATTACTGTGGTTACTGGTGTTGGCCTCCCATGCAGGCAGAAAGCTGCTGAAATGGAGTTACTCTTGTTGCTCAAAATGGGTATGCAATTTGCTTTAAAATCTTTTAATCATCCTGCCATGTCCGAGGATCATCCTCTCACACAGCTGCAAGCCCTGCGGATGAATTAATGCTTTAAGTTTCTTGTAGATTTAAGCATCTCTTGGAATGTTTGTGTGGCTTTGACACTATTTGAACATTTTGTAGTGTTACACTACACTTTTGATGCATCTTTACATTTTGTAGGGTTCCTCTTCATCAAATTGTAACACTTTAAAATAAGGTTGCATTAGCCAATGTTAGTTAAGGCATTTAATAACATGAACAAACAATACATAATACATTTATTACATTTTGTTCATGTTAGTTATCGTTAGTTAATGAAAACAAAAGTTCAGTGTTAGTACATTTTAACTCATTAAAATGCTAACAAACCTGAATTTAGATTTTAATAAGGCGTTAGTAAATGTTGAACTGTGATTAATTGATAAATGCTGTATGGTTTATTATTAGTATATACATAGTTCATTATTATTTATTATTAGTTCATATTAATAAATACATTAGCTAACAGTACTTAATGAAACCTATTGTAAAGTGTGACTGATATGTTTTTTTTTTTTTTGCCTAATTAAATTAAAAATGTTGGAAGTTTATAATATTGGAGTTTATACACCTGCACATTGATGTTTTACAGTATATGTACCTTCATTTTACATTTAGAATCCATTTGAAATCATAAGACAAACATATTTTTCACACAGTACATTACAATGTTTTTTTTTTTAATTTAGTTTTTTAAATAAATAATTCAGCTATAATTCATTGTTCAACAGCCAAGAACAAAGAACACACTTCACACTACATACATATGATACATGTTACATATTCAGCCACCTGTCACACCAAGAATATTCAACTAAGAAAAACAACGTATAGCAAACATATATGGAAATTAAGGTTGTGGTACGTTTGAATGTACAGACTAATTTATCCCAATTTTAGATGTTGCCAGAGATTATCCCATTTTCTATGTACTTCTCCCTCATTGTTCAATCTCCTCAGCATGCACTCATGATGCAATTTCAATCATCCCATTAATCCACTCTTTCATTTCTGGCATTCTGGGACACTTCCAATTACGTAGTATCATCCTAGCAGCTGTAATGCATCCAATATTGAAAAGAATAAAGGATTTTTTACCTATATTAGGTATCACTAATTTGTCACCTAGAAGGCATAGCCGTGGCTCTACATGTAACTCACAGCCTATAGCCACTCCTTCATTATTCTTAAAATTTTACACCAGAATGGGTAAACTAGACAACATTCTCAGATCATGTGTAAATATGTACCCTCTTCTTTATTGCATTTCCAACACTGATTATTTCCAGCTAGTCCCATCCTATAGAGTCTGGATGGTGTGTAGTAGTATCTACTGTATGTATTATTTTGTACTGCATGAACTTTCCTCTTAACTTCTCTTATATTTTTACCTAGATCTGAATAAATTCAAGACAATCAAAACTATTATTTTGTGAAGCATTTTTTTAACTTTAAAATATCTCATTTATCAGCTATTATATTTATTTACATTTAACTCACAAATCAGTTTTAAAAGAAGTCCAAATTGTCAGACAAGATCTTGTTAATCAGAATTTTCTTGTCCGAACTCACAGTTTTGTTATAAACTCTTAAATTACAAGATAACACAAAGCCAGTATACTGAGACAGAAAACCCCCTGGAAGATATAAACTCAGAGGTATGACTTGTTTGGTGTAAACTCAGAATTGCGAGGGGAAAAAAAACTTTTTTCTCTTTGATTTGTGGGCAAAATTAGTTTCAATTACCCTTTTTTAAATAATAAAACCCTCTGATCTTCAATACCTTGCACAACCTTTTGAGTGACAGTCATGAGAAGGTATCTGTGACCATTAGGTCATAAAAAGGTCAAATGCCAGAAGTGATTTAACATGTAATCATGAACCTATACACTTCAGTGCTAAATGCAAGCAAGTGCAGAATATGAAAATGTGAACCTCCTCTCCTGACTTCAAACAGCTTTGACATACAGTGTGATATGCAAGGAATGGGGCTATTATATAACTCATAACACATAGACTTTTACTGCAATATTGAGTTATGCTGCAGTGCGAGAGTAAAAGGAGCATTCGATTCATCCTAATGTTCAAACGCTTTTGATTATACAATCTTACCTCAAATCCCACAATTGCATTTGACAAACAAGACAAATCAGAAGTGAATGTTGGCTAGGTGAGTGGCAGAGGGATCGTGCGGTGGAAATATGAGCTATGCGAACACATAGACATGTCAGCCATGCGCATGGAGCTCCAGCAGAATGTAGCAGGGCATGATGGAATCCTCATGGGCTCAGTAGATGCTCTATTTATGGAGAACCTGCTTAAAGATGGATGACCCTAACAACAAAGTCGGTGAAAAGTATGGTGCGTGTGTGTGTTTAGGGACATGTGGAACAAACTCCTCCCTTACGCTGTCCTTTAGTTCATTGTGCTTACAGTGGTTTTGATGATATATAATGTGGATGTAAATAGAGGTGGGGGAAAATATTGATACATCATAGTATAGCAATTTGATCCACAGCAATGTTATAATGATACATGCATGCCCTTATCGAAAAATTGCCAGTAATTAATAAAATGTATTTCTTTACAGTCCACCACAGTAGATGGTTTTGTTGAGTTATTGTTTTTTTTTTTTGTGGTGAGCTTGGTCACCTTCAGCTTGCAGTAAGTTAGTAAAATAAAGATGGCTGCATTGTGCAACAGAGGCTCATTCTGAAAATGTAGCCCTATATACATTTCTAGAGATCGCAAATTATTTAGCCAGAGCTACGTATGGCATGGCTACATTTAGGGCCCTATCATACACCCGGCGCAGTGTGGCACAAGGCGTGACGCAATAGTCTTTTGGTAGTTTCATCTTGGCGCAAGAGTCGTTTTGAGGCGTTGCGCTACGCTGTTTAAATAGCAAATGCATTAGCTCTCATTTGTGCGCCCATAGGCGTTCTGGTCTTAGAAGGAAGGCGTTCTGAGGTGGACCACTGGCGCGTTGCTATTTTGAGAAACTTTATTAGATTTTTCATTAGACCAAAACTAACCCGGTCTAAACCCGGCCTCGCTTACGCACTGCTTAATATGCACAAGAGAGCAATAGGCAAATATCTTTACATATGAAAAAATTTAAATATTAAGGATATATATAGGATATAATAAGAATAGATATAGAATATAAATATAAAGGATTAAAATATTACAAAACATATTATTTTCTAGCCTACATAAATAGGAAAAATCACTGCTTTTATGTCTTCTTCATCTCAGGAGGCTTTTTCAGTTCATTTATAACAATTTGCTTTTGTATAATGTTATTATTATTAGCAGTATTATTTATTATATCCATATTTATATTTGTTTTATTAAAAACAAGCTTAGATTTGCCCACCTGTCAGGTTTTAGACCATATGGGGCACAGCATGTGTTTTAGGATATAACTCAGGTTTTTGAGCACATTTTGTTATTATTATTCATTTATTAGTTTCCTGGAAATTAGAACTGAATTTAGAAATAGTTTTGAAACGAATATTTGCGCTTAACAAACAAAATTATTTATTTATAGACTAACTATTTATAAACCTGTGAACAATGGTTCCAGAAAGCAGGTGATACAAAAACAAAACCAAAAAAACAAAACAAACAAGTAATTAACAGGGTGAGAATGTGGTCGAATCTGAAAACGTGGTAAAAATCAGGCTGCTGCAAGGTCCTTTCTTTTTCTGGATTGCTTTCCAAAACACTTTTAGTTGGGTTTAGGGAAGTGGGTGAGCGCTGGTCGATATGTGCTTTTTAAAACACTATTGGTTGGGTTTAGAAAAGGGAGTGGGGGGCGGGGTATTGGTCGGTTGGTAAGTCAGTTAGTCGACAGCAGCCTCTGGTGGATTTATGTGAGAAGAGCAGGCGTGAATGGCACTCATGAAAGAAATTTGAGGCAGTGGCCTCTGGCAGATACACAAAAAGAAAAATGGTTAAAAAAAAAACGTTGCTTCTGGGATTCTGGATTTATTTGGCACTTTATAAATGTATATGGGGTACATAATCAGAATGAGTCTGGGTTCAGCAACAAGTATGAAAAAAGGTAATTGATATCAAACAATTAATATGAGTATCATGTAACATGACATATGCAACTTGGGATGTGTAAGTTTTAAGGCCCTGGTATACTTGAAGAACAAACTGAAATGATGCCATTTTGAACAAAAGTGATTGAAAGGAAGATTGTTTTGAGTTTGTTTTGGCATTTCAAAACAGCTCACCAAAAATATATTTTAGGGGAGTTTCTTTTAACTCCTAACACTGTTTATTTTGACTCCTTGGAGGTACCAGTGGTCCGTTGCATTTACACAATCAATTTTTTTAAAGACTCGAAGGGGGTCACACACTGGACAAGAAGCCCACCTTGTCTTTTCTATAAGAGTGTGGACACCAGCAGCTTGACACATTTACAACCCTGCCTACTGCAGCACAGGGTAGTCTTGCCTGCATCAGTTGGTGTTTCTGTGGGGAGTTTGCATGTTCTCCCTGCGTTCGTGTAGGTTTCCTCCGGGTGCTCCGGTTACCCCCACAGTCCAAAAACATTTGGTACAGGTGAATTGGGTAGGCTAAATTGCCCGTAGTGTATGAGTGTGTACTATGTACTAAAAACTGACATACTATGTCAAACAATAAATACAATGTACTTACTGTGCTCATAATGTATTGCAGAACACTTCTGGTGCTCTTGAGGTGGAATACAGGTAGGGTTAGTGACAGGTTTGGTGTTGTGGGTAGGGTAGGATAAGGTGTAAGGGATGGTCTACAATGTAAATACAGAAATTGATTACAGATGTAATTACACATAAGTACTATATTTAAGTACTTATACTTAAATACTAGATGTGAAAATGCAGATTTATGTATGAGGTATGCAATATAGTGAAAGATCAAAATATTACAAAATGTGAATTATCGTTTGCAATAAATCAGCAGAAAGAATCAAGTGAAGGATGAGTAAATGATGACAGAACTCTCAGTTTAAGAAGAACTATCTTCTTTAAATAATAAGACAGCAAAAAAAAAAAAAACTCCATTCTGTATTGTTTACCTGGTTGTTCTGGGTAATTTCAGGTTGATAAAACCACCAGTGGAGCAAAGTGCCGGTGATATATTTATTTATGAATTGTTTAATGCAACAGTAAAACAGAGTGGTTCAATGTCAGAAATTTTTGTGATGCATTTTTTTCCCTCTTAAATAATATGAAACATATGTTGGTTGTATCGATTGTAACCCATATCACATTACTCAGCATGCCCTTGTATGAACTGAATGGGTTCATCAGTGATAGGGATCTTACTACTGAACCACAACTTTATGCATTTATTCCTTTAACCACAGATCTTTGGCTTGGGTTGAAAGGATTTAGAGACTTTTGATTGTATTTGTAGTGTACTTTATGAGAACTAGATCCACCTTGAGTTTTCCAGTTCTTATCAGAAGAGATGCAGTTAAAGGCCTGTAAGATTCATTCGCTGTTATTTCACTCTTATTATGATGTGGTTTGCTGGTTTATGGAAGTCTTGTGTTTGGCTGCTGGCGTCACATTAAATTGTATGAGGGGTTTTCATGCTTGACAGATGAAAGCTATACTGATAAGAAAAAACATTAAAGGTGAAGCAAAGATCCTAAACATCATCAATGCACCAAGACAACCAAGATATGTTGTCTGATATCCTGTCTTAAATACTCCACATTTTGGGAGTTAAATAGCACATGTATGTTTAATGAGGTAACCGTTGAGGCTGTGTTTAACTGGCTGTATCTTACCATAAGAGTTCTCTTGGTAAAGGAGAATTTATTCGACTTTGGATTATTTTTCGAATTATTTAAACTGCAGCGTTTAGAGTTGCATTAATTATGTTATGTGCTGGCGACATGGTGGCGCAGTAGGGAGCATGACCGCCTTAGAGCTAGAAGGTCGCTGGTTCGAGCCTCGGCCAGTTGACATTTCTGTGTGGAGTTTGCATGTTCTCTCTGTGTTGGCGTGGGTTTCCTCTGGGTGCTCTGGTTTCCCCCACAAGTCCAAAGACATGTGCTATAGGCAGTGGTGTAAAGTAACTAATTACAAATACTCAAATTACTATAATTGAGTAGTTTTTCTCAGGAATTGTAATTTACTAAGTTTTAGAAATGTGCACTTTTACTTTACCTTGAGTACATTTATGGTACAGTATCGGTACTTTTACTCCACTACTTTCCTTCGACCTGCAGTCACTACTTTATTCTTCCTTGTCTATGGGGATTAGAAAAATCAGTCTTGTGACTCCTGTCCAATGAAATCACACATAGAAAGTAAATCTCATTATAATAAAATACCTCAAGACATGGACGATTTTTAATTGCAGCAAACTGTTTGGAAGCATTAAAAGTGTCCAATAAGATGTCCAAAATCTTTACACGCATTGACCCAAAGACTGTTTATATTCATGTCACTGATGAGAAGATGAAGGATGTTTACTGTGTGATGACCAAAATGGCGTCATGACGTCAGATTGACATTGTACCCCAATGTCGTAGGGACGTTGCATTTTGTTTAGAAATGAAATGAGGTTTGACCTCAGAACCCAACATCAGGCTGATGTCAATGTCCAACATCCAACCTAAAATCAACCAAATATCAACGTCTAATGAGTCTAATCAGCGTCAATACAGCTTGAAGTTGTGTGGACGTTACCACAATGACGTCTATCAGACATTGGATTTTGGTTGCCATACCTGACGAATAAATGTCAGTATTGGATGGCAATATGATGTTGGTTTAAGATATTGGCTCAACGTTGGATTTTGGTCTCTTTCCAACACAACCTAAAATCAACCAAATTTCAACGTCATTTGATATCGTTATTGGACATCAAAATAACATTGTCCTTATAGACTCTGGCTAGATATTGAATTTTGATCACCTAACGTCATGACCTAAATCTAACCTAATATTAACATCTTATGACGTTGTGTGCCTGCTGGGCGATAACTGAATGCACTACAGAATGTTACATTTACACACATCCACAAATGACATGTAAATGCATCAGCTTTTTACACCGTAATACTCACTACTCAGTACTCTTGAGTACTTTTGAAAGGGCTACTTTTTACTCATGCTTTCAGTGATATTTACAGCCGATACATTTACTCTACTTGCACATTTTTAGGCAAGTAATGGTACTTTTACTGAAGTATGAATTTTCAGTACTCTTTCCACCACTGGCTATAGGTGAATTGGTATGCTAAAACTGACCGTAGCATATATGTGTGAATAAGTGTGTATGGGTGTTTCCCAGTGAAGGGTTGCAACTGGAAGGGCATCCGCTGCGTAAAACATATGCTGGATAAGTGGGCGGTTAATTTCCCTGTGGGAGTAAAGGGAGTAAGCCGAAAAGAAAATGAATGAATGTTATGTGATTTTGTCGAATTTATTTAATTTTGTCTTTTTCTTGTATTTAAACTTTTAATATTATTTTAGCATTTAATATGATGTGCACCCCACTCTGTGGGGATTTTGAGTCTCAATTTGGCCATAACGTTTTCTGTGTTGCGGCCAGCAGAATGATTTTTGGTGGCAAATCTTATTTTGACATATAATTTGGGAAAATGCTTTGATTTTTAAAAAAAATATATAACTGTACAGTACACTCTGGGCAAATTTACTACCCTTTTGTTATGTTCGGGATAAAATCATCCTCTAAATTAAACTGCTGTAAAAATGTTATTTAAAAATGACAGGATTTTAACTCTTTAATTGTCAAATTTATAAATGATGATTTGGTGAAAAAAGCACAAAATTATGTATTTTCAATATAGAGAGTAATTGTGGACTGGATTTTTTTAAATCGTTAATCACAGTCTTGAACATGTGAAAGATTCATAACAACATTGGCTTTGTTGCATTGTTTGCCCCATAGACTTCCATTAACCAAGTGTTTTGATTGCGAAACCATGACATCGTATAATCATGCATTTTTGATTGTTGGTGGTTTTCCCTGTTGGGAAAAGGTCAAACTTGTAATTTTTCATATTGATCATCTGTTGGCACAGTTAACCCTTTAGATAGGCCTGAGCAAAATGCTTAGATTCTGGGTTTTAAATGGAGTATAAAGGCAAAATAAAGTGTGTGTGTGTGTGTGTGTGTCTTTGAGAGTGTGAGAGTGCCATTTTCGCACTTACAGTAATCAAATCAAAAATATGCATCTCAACTCTCAGAACTACTGTACATGCAGTAAACAAAAACAATGGAAGTGAATGTGGCAAAAACAGCCAAAAACAGTAAATTAGGGAGAAAAATGTAAATTATGGAGAAAATTCTATGCTACACAAAAACTAACATTGCATCAAAGCCAATGTTGTTACATGTCCAAGACGTGATAAAAGGTAAAAAAAAAAAAAAAAAAAACAGTTCACAATTATATATACTGAAAATAAGTCATTTTGTGTGTTTTTTTTAACCAAATTAGTGGCATACTTTATGAATTTGGCAATTAAAGAGTTAAAATCCTATAATTGTTTTAAAAACATTTAGTAGATTGATCAAGACTGAGGTTGATTAACAGATTTATGCATACAAAATTGAAAAAATATATTTATCTGATGCATTTTTAGTTTAATTTAGTGGATGTTTTTATCCCTAACATAACAAAAGGTAGTAAATTTGAACAGTACACAAGGGCTAATATATTCAAATTGTTCAAAATGTTAATAATAATAATAATAATAATAAATTACTACAGGCTGCTCCAGAAAGATGAAGTTTGTCCTTTATTTTCCCATGGGTCTTTGTTTTTAATTTGCAGTAGCTGGAATAAACCTGCAATTTGTTAAATGCTTTGACTCTTTAAGGGGGGTTTACAACCCTCCTTTCAAGCCTCATTATTGGAAACATGCATTCTGAAAAAAAAAAAAACCTGAAGAGATGTTTATGAAAATACTGTCATTATTCTGTCATTTGACTACAACCTCAGATGAATAATTCAGATATAATGCATTACCATATACAGTCTACATGCTAAAAGTGTCATTCATCATTTTTATTGTGTTTTGTCCACTGCTGTACCTGATTTGTGAAAGGAGGAAATAGCTTCAGCTTTAAAGGGGTCTTAAAACATTCCCAGCATGCCATTTTTGAGGTACAGCAGCACAAGAGTCTCTCTGGAGATATATAAAAACAAGCTGATACAGTGGGAGTTTGCAGAATGTATTAGCATCAATTGTTAACAGAATGGTGTGCCAATTGGTGAATAAAATGTGAATCGGAAAGCCAGTTAACAATGTTTCAGAGACATTTCATGATGTAGCTGAGAAAGTGGCACTAATGACTGACTTTTGTGTACAGAAGCAAAACATTACACTGTAAAACCCAACAGTAAACTTTATCAATTGAAAATTCACTCAAAAATAACTGAAAGTTAATTCTACTCATTTGAAAAGAGTTTTGAACTCAGTGTTGAAGGTAATGAGTTAATATAAAACCTAATTTCTTCAACTTAAATGGGCACTTAAAAATTCACAGTATTCAAATAGATTGGTTTTTTTTAACTCAAATGGTTTGTTGCAATTGGTTTTCTGAAACGGTTTGAGTTGCCTTAATTTTTTTGGTTTTACAGTATTCAGTTGGTTTGAGTTTTCTTTATTTATTGTATTTTACTGTGCTCAAACTCTTTCATTTACTCAAATGGATTAAGTTCACAGTACTCATTAGGATTACCTTTTGAACTTAAATGGTTGTTGCATTAGTTTTTTTGAGTTACCTTAATGTATTGCTTTAATAATGTAGGAGCAGCCAGTTTCTTTTATATAATTTTAAGCAGCACTAATAACCTTGTCTCTCTTTCATTTTGACTTTTATGTCAAGATGTCATTAAATCCCTAAAAACGTAAGATTTTTTTTTCACTTCATCCACTGTGATATAAACCATACAAGGTATGATTATTAATCTTAAGACCCATTGTCAATTATTAATCAACATACGATGTCAAATCAGTTGTGACAAAAATGGTCTGATATTAAACCAGGAATAAATGCGGCGCAAATTTAGAAGCACAGTATGTAATTTTCACCACTAGAGGGCATGTATTCACAACAAACAAAGGCATAGTTTGATGACACTGTGTGGAATCATGGCAAAAATATACTACAGAAATAATGTTTCTGGATGTGCTAAAGTATTAAAACCTTAAAATCATGTTAGAATGTAGCACTGTAAGGCCCAATGCCAATTCTATTTTTGTACCCCTACCCTTCCCCTTCCCCTTGGCCCTTACAACCGAGGTTTAAGGGGAAGGGCTTGAAAATTTACCCCTAAGAATTGGGACAACACTACATCACCTGCACACATCATCATATGCCCTCGTGATCTGATGGTTCATGTAAGATCAGACGATCGCGACTGCTGTAGTTATTTCAGTTTTGTTTTTTATTGGTATTTATCTTCAGGAAATCACTAAAGGCATATAGTATGTTATCATAACGATCTAAAGTGGCAATAAGATGTTTGACTGTACTCTGCTTTAACTGTATTGTGTATTTACCAACCCTGGGCTCATTGTGGAAACGTAGCCCCGCGGACTTTCTGGAGACCGCGAAATATGTCCCGGGAGGTACGTATTCGAGCAGTTTTTGTATTCGCGAATGCGCTAGAGGATTCTGTTTTTCATCTTACCTGATTTCTAGAACCGCTCTTCCCTGGAATCGATCCCGGTCGTCGCCGTGGCCAGCTCCTTCTCCCTCCGGGCCTATACTCCGCTGACGTAACGCTGCGAGCTAAGCAGACAAACTGGTTGAGGCGGGAAAGCCCTCCACACGGAGGCAAGCCGTCAACCTGGCGAGCGCGAAGAGGAGGAGCGGAGCGGCGTCACACCGCTGCAGCGTTCGCTCGATTAAAAAAGAAAACGCAGCCATACGTACCTCCGGTACGGTAAAAAGCATGATGGTAAAACACGAACGGGGTTATGAATGTATTAAAACACATGTTTGTTTGTCGTAAAAATTCATAATAATGACAAAAATACTTATTTGTGGATCTCATTACTTCCGGGTTCAGCAATATTGCTTTTGTGGCAGGTGTTTTCTGGGAAATTTTCTTACCCCCTGGTTTCGAGTGTGGTTCTGAAAAATCTTCTTTCGAAGGGCTATTCACCCCTTCCCCTTAGCCCTACGACTTCAAGCTAAAGAGAATTGGGACACCCCTACCCCTTGGCGTGCACGTGCAAAACGAGGGGTAGGGGTAAGGGTAAGGGCTAAGGGGTAGAATTGGGATTGGGCCTGAAGCTGAAACAAGAGCACTGAATCAATTGCTTATGAGAAACAAGCTTAATGCGTCACAAAAACAGATGAGTTTTTATAATGCCACAGTTGACCTCTTTTGGTTCTTCTGGTTGTGATCACCTGAGGAAGAAGCAGCATAGTTTTATCAATATAATTTAAGGTTCTGTTGATGATAATTTATGTAGTATAATAAAACATACAACGTATTAAAGCTTCCCATTTTAACTAATTATTCTGGTACCATTACTGAGAGGCTCTGAAGGGTATTGCATACAACCCAAGCTCATTCTGGAAACGCCTCTGAGTGGAGGGCTTTCCCGACGCAATCAGTTTGTCCGCCTAGCTCACAGCGTTGCGTCGACGGAGCAGAGGCCCTGGAGGAGGAGGACGAGCCGGAGCCGGCCGTGGTGGACGACGACCGGGATCGAGTCCGGGGAATGGCGGGTTCCGGAAATCAGGAAAAAATAACGAAAAATAGAATCCGGAAAAAAAGGGCGAGAACGTGGCGGGATCCAAAAACACGGTCGAAATCGAAGACGGGGGCTTTTGCTTTTTCTTTTTCTTTTTTTTTCTCCGATCTGGCGGCTATTCGCCCGAGAACGGCGCGGGCGCGAACGCGAAAAAGCAGCCTCTCGCGGATCCGCTAAAACACAAAAAACCCTCGAATACGTACCTCCCGGGACGTAAATCGCGGTCCGCAGAAACGTCCGCAGGGCTACGTTTCCACAATGAGCCCGGGTTGATTGCATAATGTCAGACAGATTGCTAGACTTTTTTTTTAGCAAAGTCATATTCGGTATAATTTAGAGCACACTAAATAAATTTCAAAATCCAGTGGTTGATAGGGTCGCTCTACATTTTTATTTTCTTTAAAATATCACATTACAAAAGTTAAATTAGTTGCAATTAACAGGAGTGTTATATACAGTACTTCATACTGTGACTACTATTATGACTTGGCACATGGGTTGTCTTTCCTCATGATATGGCAAATGCAGTCAAACACACACACATGCACACACACACATACACACACACACACAGTCATTCAATGATTGCTGTAGTTTCCTCCCAAAGTACTTCTATCTAATTAGCGTTAAAGGCTCATGCAGCAAATCTGTGCGAGCTGAAACCAGAAGCCTTTAAAAATGTATCATCAAATGAGGGACAATTACAGGATCTTTGCTTCTGTGAACAAGTAAAAACACATTTCTATAGCTATTTATTCTTCAGACTTCACCTGTTGTGAAAATCCCACCATAGAATAGAACGGGATGTCCGACAAAACCAGTTTTTCTACACACCCTTTCAAAACAAGAGGTTGAAGGTCTTTCTTTAGCTGTGTGTTAGACTGTATTATGAAGTGTTTGTTTGAGTTTACACGCCTTTTGTAATGGAGTATGTGTGAATATTGGATGGCAGACGGGCACAAACAGAAACTTAAAAATGTTTCAAAAGTTCAACAGTTCAATGTAGAGCCCCACACACTCTAAGAAAAGTTTGTAAAATTAGGGCCTGGTGTACTATAAAGCTAATTTTCCATGTTGATTTTTTTACAGGTGTTTTCTATTTATTTTAAACCATACATGTCATTGTATTGAGTTTTAGAGTAAAGCCATGGTCACACAGCACTTTTCTCCCCTCAGACCGGAAATGCAAGCTCGTGTGACAAGTTTTGCAGTTCGCTGCGCTGGAAAGTTCAAGCTTGGTGTACTCTGATCTGCGAATTCACATCATGTGGCTGTGTGAGATCAAATCCAAGATGAAAACATGACCTCTCCGTACAGAAATGTAAAATATAAACCAATCACTCACTTTTTTATGTCTAAACAACTTCAACAAAATCCCGCCTCTTTTCGCAGTGCTGTCTGAGTTTTGCATACCCAAACTCTAGTCTGGCTGCGGCATTATAGGAAACTAAATGGATCAGCTCGGATTGTTAGTATCAATCAAAGTATTTATGTTGATTCAGTGATGTTATAAATTATATTATTTTATATGAATAAATAAGGATAATAACGATGTTTGTGTACCTTTTACATTTTTATTTTTTACGAGCACATTATATGTTTGTAGGGTTTCTCTGATCATCATTTTTGTAGTTGGTACAGCAACAATTTTTTTGTCATCATACATAAGAAAGCTCATTTCTGCCACTGAATAAAAAATATAAACAATTATTGCAAAAAATTTAGATTTTGTTTAATTGTGTTTATGTCATGCAATTCTGACTTATTTCTCAGGATTGCATATTTACATCTTGCAATTCAGTCTTTATAACTTGCAATTTTAAATTTACGAAGGGGAAAGTCTGAATTTTAAGATTGTTTCATGCAATTCTGAGAAAAAAGTAAAACTTCTGATAAAAAGTTGCAATAACTTTAAAAAAGTATTCAGTGACCACTGGTAATCCAAACCCATTGGCTTTAATTGGCTAATGCATTAAAAAGCTCTACAGAACTGGGCTTAGGGCAATAGAAAATACAGTTTGTACAGAATAAAAACAATAGTGACCTATGTAATGTACCCACAATTCACAAAAAAAAAAATATGTGTGTGTGTGTGTGTAATAGAGCAGTGTTTTTCAATCATATTCCTGAACCAACACTGCGTGTTTTGGATGTCTCCTTTGTCTGTCACACCTATTACAGGCCTTTTGGTCTCTGCTAACGAGCTGATTTTCTGAATCAGGTGTGTTTGGTTAAGGAGACATGAGCTGCGTCCCAAATGGCACACTATACACTTTGCACTTATGCGAAACAGCATAATATATGAATGAACTACACTGAACAGCATAGTATATGAATGTAGCGCTGTCCCAAATGGAAAATTTTTTTATTTAGCGGAAATTCAAACCGTTTCCCTGATGACATTTTATGATTGCCAAATTAGTGAAAGAAATGACCAAAGCACCAAATAATACCTGCTATGAGAATAATCGCATTTATCATCGGGAGGTGGTATAATCACTCTCGTAGAAAAATTTTGCTTTCACTTTCCAAAATTAATGAAGTAACCCAACATGTTTGCCCGATAGCTTCCCCACATCCGCTAAGTGTACAAAACAGTGGTTGTTGAGTGCGTGAAGTGTCCAACATTCAACACTTCATATTAATGAATACTGAATTGAATACTGTAAGTGCATCGTCCACGTAATTAAAGTGCAATTATTGTTTTCAGAGTTTTTTTTTTTTTTGGGTGAATGCACTACTTACACTATTTATACTACAGAATGGTGTAGAATAGTGCATAAGTATGTGATTTGGGACGCACCTATAGAAAATGTGCAGAGCTGGTGGTCCTCCAGGAACATGGTTGAGAAAAACTGTATTAAAGACAGTTTCAAATTGTGATTTTTGTAGTAACATGCAAAAAAATAACAAAATAATACAAATATTAAAAAAAATAAGAAGAAAAAGAAAGTAGTTAGTGTCAAATTTTTAAATATTGTACAAGCAGACTACTATTACCATTTCTCTGTAGTATAGACTATGCCAGTTTCAATAATATTCACCAAACAATTTTTTTTTAGACATGTAGCTAATATCGAGATAACTGCAGGTGTGGTTAAGTTAGTTCACAGATTTGTGAGTAATTCTATACCTCTCAGTTTTTGTGCGCTATCTGGGAATATTAAAAACCAAATGTTGTCTATCACTGTGTCTCCACAGCGTTTCACCAGCAGGCTGTCCACAGTCCCCTGGAGCAGCAGAAGGGCCAGCGGCAGAGTGGCCCGGTCCCCTGTCAAAACTGTGGCAAACCCTGCAAAGGAGAGGTGCTCCGGGTGCAGAACAAACACTTCCACATCAAGTGCTTTGTTTGCAAAGGTAACACATCGGTCTCTACACACACTCCATTCATACGGACTATTATTATGCGACGGTTTTCAGACAGTTACATAATGGCTTTTACACTAAAGGAGTCTTGAAAGGCAACTTCCAGAACCTGAACACAAAAAAGATGTGATGAAAACGTCTCAATGTTTTATTGTGCAGCATTTTGCGTCAACAAACTCAGTCATTATGTCTGAATGGAAAGGGTGAGGTGCATATTTGTGTGACCGTAGAGAAAGAAAGTTTGTTAAGGTGACTTCGTTTCATCTGTTTGCGATCTGATTTCATTAAGGATTATTCAACTTAATCCAAACCCTTGGATTACTGGGGTTTCCTGTTTTGTCTGTCAGTGTACTGGTGTGTGCATGTGTGCTTATGCATGTGCTAGACCATTTCTCCTAGCACCGGCTGTTTTCAGCTTGATGATGTTGTGAACACAGATAGCGGTTGCTAGGGGATCTTGGGGTTCAGACAATGTGAGCTTCTTAATAGAGTTTAGCACGTTTATTCTTACCCCTGAGCATTAGACAGTTTGATTCCTGCACGACATTTGTCTAGTTACAGTTGCTGCTGTTGTTTTTGTTGATAAGTTTCCACTCTTGGTGCTTTTTATTTTAAATAATTGTCATGTTCTTAGCTACTGATGAGTGGTTATGGATTTAATCCTGACTTATAAGGGCTAGTTAAAAAAAACAGAGAGGCCAAAATTGGCCAAATACATATATTTTGGACATGATGTCAAAAATGGGTCTGTAACAAGGCAAATCAAAGCCTTTTTTGTATGTTTAGCTTTAGGACTTGGATTTAAATGTACATTAGAAATTACATATTACATATTTTTTGGTTCAGACTCCAAACAAACCAAGAGAACAATATAAATAAATAAAATGGTAACAAAATAATGTTTTTTACACTGTATACAGCATAAGATGAATCTTTCCTAGATAACCTATGCTATGCATTTACAATGGTTTGAGGTCAGTAAGACCTTTTTTTTTCTTGAGAAATTAATACTTTATACAAATGTTATAGGCAGGGTTGGGCAAAACTACATTGAAATGCATTTTAAAATAAAATAATAAACACCTTAATTTTAGGTGTATAAAAATAAAGTACAAATAACAGCAGCCACAAAATGTACTAAAATAAAATACTGTATTTTGTATTTTAAAAAGGCCAGTAAAATTGCCATCATCTCTGTACAATGATTATTCAACCTCTTAATATTTTAAAATTGTGTTAGATAAAGAGTTAATTTTTTTTTTTTTGTTTGCAGAGTTTTTCAGAAATTTCTTTTTTGCTATTGGACTATTCAATATTCAATATAAAAACTGTATTTGGAGTTTTTGTTTATTAAATATTTGTGTTTATATGTTGTGGCATTTTAAGGCTTACATCTTTTCTCTTATTAATTATACAGTAGACCTACTGATCAACTACTGGCATTTGAAACAGCCAATGAAGTATTGAAGGAATCACCACTGTTGGACTTATTTTTATATTGTTTGTTTTAACGACAAACATGTGGCATCAGCAATCTGTCCAAACTTACTAATATTTGTAGATTATACTCTTTCTTTATTAAATTCTTCTTCAAATGAAAGAGTCAGTAACACCCAAAGACTAATCAAAGGGTGCATTTATATGATGTCTTGATGTAGACTTCTTACAAAGTATTTTACAGTATTTTAAAAATACAAAAATACAAGACACTGAAGTATTTTGACACAAAATATTCAACCATTTTCATAAACCCTAATCAAATACAAATGACAAAATACTATTTTATATTTAATATCTTAAATACTGCCCATCACTTGTTATAGAAATATTTTAACACAAAATTGACATTTATAATCTTATTAAAAATTTTTAATTTTAATAATTGATGTGCATTTTCCACATACATATTACGAAGCGTTGTTGAAGCATTGAACACATTGTTATCAGTATTCAACAGATTTTTATTAAAAATGTTTTTGAGCAACAAATCTGCATATTAAAATAGTTTCTGAAGGATTTCCAAATACAGAGGTTTAATTGGAAAGTAGAAATATTTCTGTTTTGCTAAATATTTTAATGGATAATGATTTTTCGTTATTACAAAAATAAAAAATAAAAAAACCAGCAGCAATGATTTTCAATATAAAAATAACAGTTCTCCATGACGCCCTCATCTTCAAATAAGACAAATTATGTGCATCTTTCCTGTGTAAAGAGGACCTATCATACAAAAATCAATTTTAAGGAGTTTAAACACAATATTGTGGCAACAGTTTGTGATTTTAATCAGCTTCATAAGGTAAAAATTCTAAACAGTCTGCAGAGGCACTTTGGTTGACATTCTCTCTGTACGGAGGAAAGCCCTGCCCGTTAGTGATGAACTCTCCCTCATTAGCATAGGATGTTAGTCTTGTTTTTGAATCTGCTATTATGCCAGGGGTTCTCAAACTCAGCCCTGGAGGGCTGGTGCCCTGCAGATTTTAGCTTCAACTTGCCTCAACACACCTGCATGTTTCTAGAAAGTCTAGTAAGAGCTTGATTAATAGGTGTATTGATAGATCACATGACCAGCAGGGAATGTCTGTATTCATTAACACCAAAGCCTTTTAATTACAGCTTAAATCTTGCACATACTGTATATTCTCAATCATACACCATTTCTTTGACTCACCATTACGAGTACAAAAGCCTCACTGGTTTTATGGGAGTCACTCTGGTTTTGTGGGCGGCTGTTGTTTTTACAGGAAGCATATGTGAGTGTGTGTGTCTTTCCGACACTCAGTATGCTGTCACACCACCTTCATCTCATTTGTTATGTAAAACATCAAACAAACCAGATGCTTCATCCGAAGATGTTTTGGAGCCTTCGTATGGAGGTCTGGAGAAGGACAGAGACACGTAGGGGGAACTCGCTTATCATAAAACTGCCTGTATTTGTTTCATGCACACCATGACAACATGCTAATGTTATTCTGCACAGTGGGGATTTCATTGCTCCATAAAGGCTGGACTGAGCACGCCCAACATTCATTCCAGACATGTGAGCTCAAACAGTGGAATATATTATTTAATCACAATACTCATTTGTATGCATAGACAATTACGTAGAGCATTTTATCTGAATTTTTATTAGAAAGCAAACTTATTTTTATGGGTACTGTAGATGCACTTTTAGTGCATATCTTCATATGGATTAATAATATATATACATTAAAATTTCTTCGGTACATACAACGTTCTCTTTCTTTTTGCATTGAAAAAAACATTTTTGCATAGATATCACAAATGCACATTTTTTGTACATTTTATATGCATTTATTTTGAATACCTGGAGAGAAATATCAGTTCAAAACATGCTCAAATTTGATATTATCAAAGCATTGCATATCAAATATCTTTTACTTTTGACTACTTAATATATATGTTTTGTGTGTGTCTGTGTGTATGTCAGGCATGTATAAGATTTTGTTTGCATGATAAGCTTAGATAAAAATATCACGTGGTATCAGTTTCGTGGTATTGTGATTACTCCTCTGAAAAAAATTCTTTTTAAATGTCTGGGTAAAAAAAAAACATTTTCCCCTTTGAACACAATACATTTTATTGTAAGCAACATTTAAAATATTTTGGAACAGAAGCTTTTGATGTGGAGGGTCCTTTTCAGCTGGAGATACTGTTGCCCTAAAAAAACTAAATAAAATAGTTGTAAAAACACAAGAATATATATATATATATATATATATATATATATATATATATATATATATATATATATATATATATATATATATATATATATATATATATATATAAACATACATATACTGTAGTATAGTAATAACATAAAGGAACAATATAACAACATTTTGATGGTTTTAAAACCTTGACTTTTCCAAACCATGGTGCACCTTGAAAACGGTTATCATCCCATGCGTAGTGCATGTGTGTGTGCGGTATGTGTTTACTTTTTAAAACCTGTGACCTACACCCCACTGAAAACACCCTTATACAGCTGCCTTTTGTTCATCTGAATCCCCTGCTAATAGTTTTTTTTATTATTAACACACTCTGCAACTGCACACACACACACACACACACCCCATAGGAAATTCTTGAATCCTGATACTTCATTCAGGGAATACTGTATGTTGAAATGGTTTGATTCAAATTCTTAGAAAGTCTGTGATTTCCCGTAAATTTTGTGAGTGTGTGAGTGTGTGAGTGTGTGAGTGTGTGAGTGTGTGTGTGTGTGTGTGTGTGTGTGTGTGTGTGTGTGTTTGTATGTGTGTGTTTGTATGTGTGTGTGTTGAGGCAGCCCATGTTATTTCTCTTTTTTGTGTCCTGATAGCACCAGAGTTCATCTGAAACATGAAGAGTCACATATATTTAGTATGTTTGGCAAGTGATATGAATTCACACACTGCAGACATATGCTGCACTTGTATGCATGAAAATGCTCAAAAGGTTGCATGATTTGTAATTCAAAAACCTATTGATTGTGATGCAAGTTTCTTTGGTATTTAGGGACATTTCAAACTGTGAAATAGAATTTATTTTCATATCACAAATGTACATTGATAGGAATAACAGTGTTATAAATAATCAACATTACTACTAACATATTTACTTTTTCCAGTAACAAGTAATTGCAACCTCAGTACTGTTACTGACAATAACGTGGCGTTATATATTTGATATACTGTATCATTCATTATAATTGAACTCACTGAAATGGGAGTGGGGGATATTGGGATGTCAACTATGATGATTGGTGTGTGTGTGTGTGTGTGTGTGTGTGTGTGTGTGTGTGTGTGTGTGTGTGTGTGTGTGTGTGTGTTTGGGGGTTGGACAATGTTACATTTCTTAAAAAAAAAACATAATTTATTTTTAGACTTACTTGTTGGCCAGTTCTGTTCAGTGCAGTAAATATTAATATATAAACCAAGATTATTAAGTTGTAAGCCATTTATTATGTTTTATTGTTTTTGTTTATATTACATTTCATAGGTGTTTTATAATAACAATTTATTTATTATAGTGTCCATATTATAATAAACACAATAGTTACTGTTCATGATAATTAGTTACTTTTATAAGGATTTAATTCAGTTACAACCTCAAATCAGAAAAGTTGTGGCAGTATGGAAAATGCAAATAAAAACAATTATTATAATTATTTAGTACAAAAGCAGCATCCAAGAAAGGTCTAGTCCTGTGGGAGCAAAGATAGGCAGAGGATAACCAGATTTGCCAACAAGAACGTGAGAAAATTAATGAAATCTTTTAAAACAATTTTCCTAAAAAAAAATAGGAAGATATTTAGATATTTCAGATTCAACATTGAATAACATAATTAAAAGGTTCAAAGAATCTGATAGAATTTTGACAAGGAAGTAAGCCTTAGCTGATCTCCAATCTCTCAGACGGCACTGCATCAAGAATCGTCATTCGTCTACAGCATAAGCCAGTGGTTCTCAAACTGTGGTACGCGGGCCTCCTTCTAGTGGTACGCAGAGGAATGAAATAGGTCATGTACATGCTACACACATTTCAAAATGTTTCAAAAATTATGTATATAATATGCCATATAGCCATATATTTTTGAGGTAATCTGCCACATTTTTTAACCGTGAAGAGTTGTAGCTGCTTTACTGGGCCTACTACGCTACTGTATTTCAATACTGCTCATTTTGGTGGTACTTGGAGAGACATTTTTTTTCTGAGGTGGTACTTGATGAAAAAAGTTTGAGAACCACTGCCATAAGCGATATCACCACATGGGCTTAGGACTACTTTGGCAAACCTTTGTCAAGTACCACAGTGCGTAGTTACATTCACAAATGTGTTTTTAAGAGCAAATTACATTTTGTGTGATCATCTTACAATTGTCATTTAGAGGCTGTCAAATTTGACAGATAAAATCAGTCCAATTTTACAATATTTGTGTTTTCTGAGGATTTAAATCAACGAATGAACAATGTTTTGGTACTGTGTATGAATGATGTCTTATCTGTCAAAACCAACATAAGGCTCATTGTGAAGATGTAGCCTCACATACATTTCTGGAGAGCGTGAAGTATGAACTGTGCGTATGGCAGCATTTCATCTTTAAAAACAAACGCTACGGGGTGGTAAAACCCTGCCGACGGCTTCTGTTTCTTTTTGTGCTTACCTCCATGTGGACGACTTGCCAATGTTACTAGTTTGTCCAGTTGCTCGTCGCATACGTCGGCAGACTTGAGACACAGAGAAGTGACGACTGCGATGATGGAGTTTGAGTCTGGCGAAGAACGATTTCAGAAATCAGTTAAAATAAAACCTGTTCAAAAACAGTCGGTCAATCAGTTGACAGCTGCTTCTGGTGGATATACACGAAAAGAATAGGTGCAAATGGCACTGACGAGAGAAATTTGATATCTGAAAAAGCGTACACGGGACTAAGCTGAAAAGAAAATGAATGAATGAATGAAAAGGCATACACAGCGGCCTCTGATGGATTCGCAAAAACAAAAACGATAAAAAACGTACCTCCTGCGACGTAAAATGTTGCTGATTATTTTACGGTAATTTACAAGCATTTCAGCATGAAGGGCACTATTGGTAATTGCTTAATTTTAAGTCTAAACATTTACCATGTAAAACTGTGTGCTTCTAACAACAACACAGTTTTTCAAAAGTGAAATTAGTAAAATGAAATTTGAATAGTAAAATTTTATAATTTGAAAATGGAGAGCTAAGCTTGGATTTTACTATCAAAATGTATCCTGCTTTTCTCTTAAAGCTTGTACACATTTGGTGTCTGTAATATTTTTACCATTGCTTGACTATGGGGATGTTTTACATATGAATGCTTCAACCAAATGTCTTCAGCCTTTAAACTCTGTTTATCACAGTGCTCTAAGGTTTGTTACAGGCTATCAGAGACATTGTGAATTGTATGCCAAAGCTGAGTGGCCTTCTCTGAATGTAAGAAGGTACTTCCCCCTGGATGACTCTGTTTTACAAGGTTCCTCTATGACTGGTGCCTTCATCCCTAGATTCCCTTCTTCATCAGTCCAAAAGCCAATGCGCCCTATGTTCATTTGACTGTTCCCCTGTTTTGAACTGAAATAGGAAAGCAAGCCTTTAGTCATGCCTCCCCCTCATCCTGGAGTACTCTTCAGTCTGAACTAAAAATGTTTGAGCTCATCCCAATTACATCGTTTCGCTCTATCCTTTTTAACAAACAACTACAGTCCATTTCTCGATGTATGTATTTTTTATATATTGTAATGTGGTATAGCTGAACCACTAAACTGTATTTTTATATTATATTTATTTTCTATTTCTTATTAATATTTTTTTCATAAGTCGTTGCGGACCTCTTGGCCAGGTCACCCTTGTAAATGAGATCTTGATCTCAATGGGTTTTTATCTGGTTAAATAAAGTAACATATATATTATTACTGAAGTATGACCATGCTTTATTACAGTATTTTGCTTTCTTTTGAGTCTGCATTTAATTTGTTTAGTTTAGTTGTCATTTCAGTTGTTGAAACCTCCAATGACCATGTTTCACAGTTAAATGAAATCATGCCAGTCTGATTTAACACAGAAGATTAAATTGTTTCCTACTCAAGGACAGAGCACAAATTGTTTGTTGGCCCAAGGCTACATCAAGTTTCTCGTTTTAAACTGTTTCCCACTGCAACTGAGCACACATTGACTTTATATAACAACTCCTCAGATCCTGGAGGATTCAGCTGAATTAATAAATGGCACACTTTATTTAGTTCCCCTTTTAATATAGTGCTCATGAGGGAAATAGAACCACAGAGTCCTCCTATTCATAATCTAACACAAATAATTCAAAATGCTGCATGGAGACCTCAGATGTTTTGAAATGACAAATATGGATTTTTATCTTTTACTGACATTTTTATTGGGAACACGTTATGCTCTAATTCCATCTGTCACTTTGGATTTTGAATCAGAAGAGAACCACTCAGATTTCATTAGTATTATGGTATTTTATTTTGCAGATAAAGGCAAGATGTAATAATGATTGGTTACTACCTATTTTCAACTTAAACTCTTAAAATGTATCTTGCAAGTGAAGGCAGGATGATCTGTAAATGTGTGTGTGAGTGAAGTAGGACGCTGACAACAGAGGTGCAGATCCAAATGCAGGGTTAATTATGCAGAGAATGGTCAGGCAAGCAACAGTCAACCCAGGAGCTAAGAGATGTATACTGGCAATCCAAAGTCCTGGTCAATAAGCAGACAGATGGTCAGTACAGGCAAGCAGCAAGCAGCGTAAACAAACAAAACAAAGCGAGGGTCAAAACAAGGCAAGGCAGGGAAAATGTGTCGGAATGTTTACAATCGGTATAACAACACTCAGCAAAGTTTAGTGTGGTGTATAAATAGTCCAACTAATCAGTCTTTGAGCAGTTTCAGCTATATGAGTGTAATCAAACGGGATCAGTAACCAATATGTGTATGTGTGGTGCATGAGTGGATCCTGTAGTCCAAATAATGGCAGATCTGTAGTTCTATACGACCTGTGCGTTTACCAGCAATCTGTAAGTATAACATCACTGGTGCTTGTGACAGCGTGTCTGTGTGGGATGTTTGTTTTTGGTGTTTTCTTTACAGTTGGGGATGTCCTCAACTGGAAATATCCTTCACATATAAAAAGGAATGAAAAAGGGTTTTGTTAAGGGTAATGTTGGTATTCAGATGACTACGTGAAAAGACTAAATTAAAAATACTTGAAATTGAACTTCCATCACAGAAATTTAAATACATCTTAAATATATTTAATGTGTCATAAAATAAAACCTAGAAATATCTAGTGTTATGCCCTGTGTGGCTCAGAGGATGAAAAGTGCTAAACATAATTATGACAACCCAATATATTTTAAATTTCCTTTGAGATGTTAGCTGCTATGAATCTACATAGACAATGTACATGGCAAAACAAAAGTGGTTTACTTTATTTACAATAAAGATAAGAAAGAATAAATAAGAATACTTAATCACCCAGTAAAAAAGTAAGTAAATTTACTAATCTTAAATAATAAATAAGTGCAAAATAAGCAATTTGAAACAAACTTGATAGAGGGAAGGAAAATAAAAGAAATTTAAAAAAAAATTGCAAATGAAATATCCGCTAACTAAACCCTCCCCAGCACTAAATACCTAAAGAGAAAGCTGAAAATAGAAATAAAAACATCTTTGGCCTCACACACCCATCACTAAAACTATGGTCGCCGGAGAAAACATACAGAGGGTAGCACCCGCTTCTAACCTAATGGTTTAACACAGAATGATCTACGTGTATCTAATATGCAAGTCACGTGACAGACCGTACTTTCACTTCCCTTTTATTAGATTTAAGCAGTTGTAGTTTGGATGTTAAGAATAGATGTACAACTCAAAATCATGAAGCAAATCAGAGAACAGGTCAAACACACAAGTGTCACACAGAAAGACAAAGCAGTGACAAGAGACGAAGTATTCCCCCGGTCTGGTCCGAGTTGTCACTGGAGCTCTTAAATGACCCTATCCTCTTCTCACTGGTCTACTCGTAAAAACTCCATGAGCCAATTGGAATGTCTAGATTTTAGAAGGATAGCAAACAGCAAATAAAAACAGAGAGAGGAGGAGGAAACAATGAAAAAACATGTAACACCCCACCCCTTAAAATAAAACATTATACCCTCAATATTAATGTTTGTACATTCAAAAGAATATGGGGTTAGTTATGTTCTAGAAAGTGCATCAGTGACCACATTATCTACTCCCTTCTTGTGTTGAATTTCAATGTTATAATTTTGAATCAAATCCCCCTCAACAGCCTTTGATTCTAGTTGTGCATTTGACACAAGAAAGTGAGAGGATTGTGGTCTGTGTACACTATTACTGGATAGGAGGTACACCCAACATACACTTCAAAATGTTATGATGATAACTGAATCACGTTCAACACATGGAAATGACAAACCATGAGCCTCAAACAGCATTGTTTCTTAGTTTCTTTCTTTATTTTTTTTTATTTAAGCTTTTTGAAAAGGGGTGAAATTATTAATGCTTGTTGGCACTAAATATGTGTGTTTGTGTTTTTGCTGTATTGCTTTAAGTATTTATTTAGTAAACTATGGCCAGTAGACTGTTCATATTTGCTTGTTCAGTGTTTTCTCTCAGTGCTTCTGTCTGTCAAGTGTTTACATGGCCATGTTTCGTTCATTATGCTGGTTCACACTAATTTGCACTTGTGTGCTAGTTATCGATTGAGTTAGTGTGTAATTACAGGTCATTAGAGGCAGAAAAGAACACTCTGTGCTGTAGTGCAGTGAATGCTCAGGACTATGAAGGTGAAAGTCACAGCTGGAGCTTGTGGAGCTCAGCCAAATGAAGATGATGATGCAGGAGTTCCTCTGTTCATCAGGTTCATTGGCAGAGGTGTGCTGGTACCTAACAGTGTTGTTTCCAGCATCTTCTGCTGGATGGCAAAATCATGATGAAGTGTATGATGATGCAGACTCAACTTAACATGTGACAATGCATGTCGATACAAAAATGGTGATAGCCAGCCACCAGTTCAAATACGGAATTAAAAAAACCGGGTCAAAGTTACGTTTTCAAAATATTTGATGTTTGATTTAAAGTTTGTAAGGTTAGTTGTAACTCTTTAACATGTGCTTTTCACAGTTTTTTATGACTATATGAATAGCTATAGTCTGATGTCACTGTATTCAGCACAGACTATGGTACTACAATATAAGCAGCATGAATTATTTTGTATATTCATTAAGTTTATATATTATGTTGAGGCCAGAAAATGAAGCTAATATTTATGTAATCTTTCATTTGCTTTCATTGCATATAAAAAATAAATAAAACAATGGTATCTATAAATATGAATATATTTAATTAAGGGTTAGGGCAGCATGGTGACTCAGTGGTTAGCACTGTTGCCTGACAGTAAGAAGATCACTAGTTCGAGCCCTGGCTGGGTTAGTTTGCATTTTTGTGTGGAGTTTGCATGTTCTCCCTGCATGTGTTGGTGTGACTTTTATCTGGGTGCTCCGGTTTCCCCCACAGTCCAAAGACATTCAGTACAGGTAAATTGGGTAGGCTAAATAATAATATAATAATAATAATTATTATTATTATTATTATTGTTATTATTATTATTATTATTATTATTATTATTATTATTATTATTAGTAGTAGTAGTAGTAGTATTTATTATCAATATTATTGATGGTATTATTATTATTATTATTATTATTATTATTATTAATGGTAAAAGCAATAATGACTGGAATAATAATTTTATTTGAAACTACATACATTAAGTAATCAATAAATATTTAATAAATAAATATTTAACAATTAATTATTTTTGACATTGAATAAATGCTGCCTTGATAAACAGAATAATTTTCCTAAAAAAAAAAACATTAAAACATTTTTTTTACTATTTTAACTGCAGATGTGACAGCAGTACCCTGTCTGCTGAATTATTGTTGAAGGTTTGATCTCTCAGACTGTGGAAACGTGTCGAGAGACAGCAGATCCCCTCCAGCCAGCCAACTCCCTGAAAGCATGCAGTCCAGCGCCATTTTATGTTGCCAGAGAATGTGGATCACTTCAGCTAGCTCGTGTTGGCTTGGACAGTGCGTATAGGGGTTAAATTACCCTGCAGGAATAAAACGCTTCCCTGTGTTGATGTGAGTCCTGCCAATTACATGTCACTGCTGCTGGCTTTCGCAATACCTTGGCCTTGAGGAGGGAGTTTTAACCTTGCAGCTTCTCGTTGACCTTTCGCCAATAGCTTACTGTATTCTTCCAGAAAGTATGCCAGAAATTCAGGAGATTCCTCAGGTGAGGAACGTGTGAAGGAATTAAAACCTCAGTCAAACACTTTTTCTTATCTTGTTTACTCGCTCTTCTTGCACTGCAAAGTTTAGGTTTCAGAGAGCCAGACATGTTGTGAATGTCTATCCAGAGATTTGATTTCGAGTTCAGCATCAACATTCTCAAGTTACTTTGTTCACCAGTGGTTAGGCTACATAAGGCCAGCAGTACGGAATCTGTGGTACTTTTCCCAAACATTGATGCATTGCAACTCATGTTTGAACAATCAAAGTATGATGCATTGTTTTAGTTTAAATGTAAAACTAGCAAAATGGCTTTCCAATGGGAGCAGAGTAATGAGTTTTGCTAATAAACAATTAGCTTGTTTCTTTTCCTTGGTCTAACGTTTCCCTTCATACTTAATTGAAACAAGACATTCCATTTCTTTGAAAAACAATATTGAAAAATCTGTATTCTCCCAGCAGGCATAGGACGTCAACATGATGTCAGATTTTACGTTGCACCCCAAGGACGTGGAGACATTGCATTTTGTTTGGAAATGAAAAAATCGGTTTGACATCAGAACTCAATGTCAGGTCGATGCCACTTTCCAACACAACCTAAAATCAACTAAAATATCAACGTCTAATGATGTTACAGCATGACGTTGTGTGGACTATAACGTCTATTGGACGTTGGATTTTGAATGCCATACCTGACGAATAAGTTTTAATATTTGATGTCAATATGATGTTGTTTTAAGATGTTGTCCTTGACGTTGGATTTTTGTCACTTTCCAACACAACCTTAAATCAACCAAATATCAACATAAATTGATATTAGTATTGGACGTCAAAATAACATTGTCCTTAGATGCTGGCTAGACATTGAATTTTAGTCACCTGAAGTCACAACCTAAATGTAAACTAATGTTAACATCTTACGATATTTTAAACAGAGCTTAAATTCCTTACTATATCATGTACAATAGCATGCATATATGGGCATACAATGATGAAACATTATTTATTTGTCTATAAAATTGCATTTGGTTTCAGAAATTAATTTTGACAAAAGTGTAATATTTCAATTTGAATTAATTACTTTAGCATTTTTTTGACATTATACTCAAACCACTGTAGAACTTTTGCATATACAGTTGAAGTCAGAATTATTCAACCCCCTGAATTATTAGCCCCCTGTTTATTTTTTCCCCAATTTCTGTTTAACGGAGAGAGTTTTTTTAGCACATTTTTAAACATAAAAAGGGCTAATAGTTTTGACCTTAAAATGATTCTTAAAAAATTAAAAACTGCTTTTATTCTATCCAAAATAAAACAAAAAAGAAGAAAATATATTACCAGACATACTGTGAAAATTTCCTAGCTCTGTTAAACATAATTTGGCAAATATTTAAAAGAGAAAAAAAAAAAACATTTATAGGGGGGCTAATAATTCTGACTTCAACCATATGTAGACTACAATAGGCTGTGGATAGTCTACATTTTTATATAAATGAAAACCAGATGGGCGAGGCAGTGGCGCAGTAGGTAGTGCTGTCGCCTCACACAAAGAAGGTCGCTGGGTCCCTGGTTCGAACCTTGGCTCAGTTGACGTTTCTGTGTGGAGTTTGCATGTTCTCACTGCCTTCGCGTGGGTTTTCTCCGGGGTGCTCCGGTTTCCCCCACAGTCCAAAGACATGTGGTACAGGTGAATTGGGTAAGCTATATTGTCCGTAGTGTGTGTGTGGATGTTTCCCAGAGATGGGTTGCGGCTGGAGGGGCATCTGCTGCATAAAAACTTGCTGGATAAGTTGGTGGTTCATTCCACTGTGGTGACCCCAGATTAATAAAGGGACTAAACCGACAAGAAAATTAATGAATGAAAACCAGGTGGTTCATTCCGCTGTGGCGACCCCGGATTAGTCCCTTTATTAAGCTGACTTATATGTTTTGTTTTCACAAGCATTGGAAATATAATAGTTTTTCAATTCAATAAAGTCATATTAAATTTAAATCATTGTACCAAATGCATATTAGGCTTTTGGGAGTGCACTATGAAGCGCACTTGTCAATTTGAAGATTGTTAAAACTGAACCGTATAAAAATAACTTTGAAATCAAATTACATTAAACCACATAAAAGTTCAAATAGCACAGGTTTGCGAATGTTTATTGAAACAATGCATTTGGAAAACAGAATTGCTGAACTATGTTCTTAACGAAACTTATAAGGGTTTTGGGAAACACACCCCTGAGTCATCAGTCTAATCAGGCCCCTGATTGACCTTTACTCATCATCACTACCCACTAAATCCGTCCATTTGTTTGTCTACATTTGGTTATCTAAAACGCATCTTAATAAATGTATAAAATGTTTTTCTCCATTCCCTGTGGGTGATTGGTCAACTCCTTTGACTGGGTTGTGGGTGGAAGGGCATCCTCTGCGTAAAACATATGCCGGAATAGTTGGTGGTTCATTTGGCTGTGGCGAACCCTGATAAATAAGGGACTAAGCCGAAGAAAAAATGAATGAATAAATTAATGATTGGTCAACAGTTTTATTGATGATAAAACAACGTTAACAGGCATAATGCATTCTTAAATATTGAACTAAGATTAATGAATGCTTTATAAGTATTGTTTATTATTAGTTCATGTCACTAAATACATTAACATTAGTTAATGAAACCTTATTAAAAAGTGTGACCAATTTGTTTTATGTTATATTAACTTATTGTAGTAAGTTAATCAGTTATACAAATGAAAACTTAATGTTTTAAGTCAATTTATTGGATGCTAGTTGAAATGACTTGTAAAGTTAATTTGATTCAACTTAAAAATGTAAGAATTTTTAAGTAAATGTTCGCATTTTAAAATGTTGGCCTCTTTGCTGCTATTTACAAACTATATTTCTCTTGTTCCTTTCATATTCTATAGTCTGCTTATTCTGCATTTTCTGTTCTTTCCCACCCTCTTTTTTACTGCTGCATTTGTATCCTGCTCATCTGAGCTCAATTGATCCTATCCGCTATTTGTAAGCTTAAATCACGTTTTAGAAGCGTCTTCTCTCATTATACGGAAGGTGTGACATTCTTAAGAGCTCAAGCACTGCAGTGTTGATTCCCGAGGTGCTGATGGGGTGTCCATCTGGAGCTTTTACCCCAGGGAGGCCTGTTCCTGGAATTGTTCTGGTGTTTGTTGTTTTGAATGAAAACTTCCTCTGGATTTAAGAGTGTATATGTGACAGTATAACCCGAACGCTGTCTGTCATGTGAGGACTGTGATCCTGTTGCTTGCAGATGTTTCGTTGCTTCTCTTCTTCAGGTGTTGTTTTCTGTCTGCAGCGGAGCTAAATATACTGGGAGGTTGAAATACACACTCTGTGGTGCCCAGTGTTTAGCACTTCTTATCACTGGAGGCTTTGGGTTACATGCTTCAGTTGTTGATGGGTCTTCAGACTGATGTGCTGCAGTTGGATGCATGAAGGTCCACAAAAGGCTCTATGAAAGTAAATCGCTAAATGTATCGTTAAAGCTGTCAATATAAGATAATAATATATTAATAAGTGTTTTTTTTATTGAGATTTATGCATCACTTAAAAAAAGCTTTGCATTGTTTTATAGGCCTACTGATTTGAAAATCTTAGCGAGGAATATGTAAAAAAAAACTGTACTTTGGATATATTTAAAGTAGCAAATGTAAAAGTTATATTTATGGAAAATGATCTTTACTTAATATTCTCATTATTTTTCAGTAGAGTCAATAATTTTGACACATGCAATGTATTTTTGACTATTTGGCTATTGATGTTGGCAAAAATATACACATGCAACATAAGTTTTGTGGTCCAAGGCCACAATTTACTATTGTAATAATACAGTTTGGATGTTTATTTAAAAAAAAAAAAAAAAAAAAAAAAAAATAATAATAATAATAATAATAATAATGATAATATTAATATTAATATTTCCTTACATTTATATAGAGCTTTATTGGATTGTCAAAGCGCTTTACACGTTTTTTTGTGGGGAATCTCCTAATCCACCACCAGTGTGCAGCATCCACCTGGATGACGCAACAGCAGACATATTGCACCAGATCACACATCACACACTAGCTGATTGGTGGAGAGGAGACAGACTGATGAAGCCAATTATCACATGGGGATGGTTAGGAGGCCATGATGGACAGAGGCAAATTTGGCCAGGATACTTCTGATTTTTAATGACCACAGAGAGTCCCCATCACTATATTGGGGCGTTAGGACCCACACAGACCTCAGGTAGGGCGCCCCCTGTACTCACCACCACTTTCGGCAGCAACCTAGTTTTTACATGTGGTCTCCCATCCAGATACTGACTGGGCGCAGCCCTGCTTAGTTTCAGTGGGTGACCATGTAAGAGTTCTGGCAAATATCATATATAAAATCATATATAATTAAGTAATAGATTAGTAACTATTAGTATAATATTGATATTTTATGGGTTTTTTTATCAATTTTTAATAATTTTTTTCTATCATTTTTGTTCTAATAAAATATGAATTACATTTTAAACTCACTAATTTAGCACATAGATTGTTACTGTTTTAATCTGCTTTCCAAAATTTTTTTAAAAAGTAAATAAATGTCGCATCTGTAATAATGCTTTTTCATCACACAATATACATTTTATATATGGACTTATGTGGGAAAAAGATTAACCGTGATCCATCGCATTTAAAATAAACGTTTGTTTTGACATAATATGCCTGTGTAATATATACAAGTTGAAGTAAGAATTATTAGCCCCCCTGAATTATTCGCTCAGTGAATGATAGTAAATAATATTTTACTAGATATTTTTTAAGACACTTCTATACAGCCTAAAGTGACATTTAAAGGCTTAACTAGGTTAATTAGGTTAACTAGGCAGGTAAGGATAATTTAGCAAGTTATTGTATAACGATAGTTTGTTCTGTAGACTATCGAGAAAAGAGTTAGCTTAAAGAGGCTAATGGTTTTGACCTAAAATGCATTTAAAAAAAAAAAAACTGCTTATATTCTTGCCGAAATAAATCAAATAAGACTTTCTCCAGAAGAAAAAATATTATCAGACATACTGTGAAAACTTCCCTGCTCTATCAAACATAATTTGGGAAACATTTAAAGAAGAAACAAATTGAAAGGGGGGTAAAAATTATATATAAATAAATGCACATACATATATTTGAGAAATTTTTTATTTATATTTAGATATATTTAGATATAAAAAATATATATATATATATATGATACACAAACCTATCATAAGTGAAAACAGACTTTTATTTTGTATTTGATTAATCACGAGTAATATGAAAGTACATTATAAGCATACATAATTAATCAAATTCAGCAGATATGGCTACTATTGCTTTTTCTTTGATGAAATGAGAGGTGCTGTGTTGTGCTTGGTGTGTTGCTGATCTATTACCTTACAGGTTGTTTTTAAGACACTTTGTGCTCTGAGGAGGAAGTTTAAATACATTTGGCACAGAATCCACACGCTGTCACACCCGATATCTCTATAACCTCACTAATCTACTATATCACACACCAGCCAATCGCTCCTCAGCAGACCTGGAAAAATGTCTACCATTTCCTGAGCAACATTCCTGTGTTATTGTTTGGGGTTTTACTATGAACGGAACATTAGAGTGCATTGTGTTGTGCTAACAGGGGAATAAGTGCACGTGTTGCTGTCTGTGTACACTTTTGGGTGTGTGTGAAAGAAAGTGTGGATATTTCTGTATTAATGCTGAACTGAATTATTAACTATCACTTATCTGCTCCTGCTTGATACAATATTTTCCACAATAAATTCCACAATATGTTCCACAATATGTGGGTTCCACAATGATTGACACTTTTATTTATCTGTTCATCCTTTTAAAGTGGCTTTGACAGCAACTACATTGTATAAAATGCATGGGAATAAAGGTGACTTGTCTTCAGCCCTTATGTAAAGCCAACTGAGGCCATATAAATGTGCTCTTTGAGAGGCAGGTGGATCACTGTCAGGTGCTCTGAGAGAATAGGGTGCTATATTAAGTAAGTAAGGATTAAGTAAGCGATTGTTGTTGAATAATGGTAATGATGACAGCTTGTGTGTAGGTATGCTGACGTTATGTTGTTTGCTTTTCACTTAAATAGTATGTTAGAGTGCAAGAACATATATAAAAAACTTTTGTGAGCTGAGAGAAAAAGAGTGTGAGTATTTAGTTTCTGTTGCATCTTGTAAAGAAATCTTTAAACTGATACAACCTGAAGAATGCAAGTTAGCAGCATTAACTGTAAAAGAGACATTGTAAATTGTGGAGAAATTAACAAAGTCAAATTGTGGAGGGAGAGAATAGACTGCAGTCGGCCATAATCATGGTGTGATTTTGGAGGGGGGGTTTTTTCTACTTTTTTTTTTAACAACAAAATGATAATAGAACATTTAGATTTAATATATATCTTTAATATGTACAGTATATTAGGGATAGGATGGTTCATTAAAAAACTAAATGTTCGGCTCTCATCACGGTTCGATACACAAGTGTATTGAATGGTTCACACATTTTTTGTGTATGTGTGTGTATATATATATATATATATATATATATATATATATATATATATATATATATATATATATATATATATATATATATATATTTATACAACAGTTCTGTCTGGTTCTTGAATCTGATTGGCTGATAGCCGTGATATATTTAAGTAATATCAGAACCTGTACAGCCTCTTTACCCTTTGTGTATTACTCCGCCCACATACAGCCAGCAAAAAGCAGACACCCCAGATCTAAAGTTTAAAAAATGCTTGCTCAGCTGTTTGATTTGAATCCAACGCGGAAAAAGTAGTTCCTTATACAAAAGGATTTTTGAGACTCTCCATGTTTGATTTTGTTTTTATATCCACAATTATGCCGTCGTAGCAGTGCGATGTGGCCTACGGCCTCGTGCTAATAGACGCCTCCCACCAGTGCCGATATATAGCCATATCGCACTGCTACTCGTGTGATATATGCTATATATATATGCTTGTGTGATATATATATATATATATATATATATATATATATATATATATATATACACTCACCGCCACTTTATTAAGAACACCTTACTAGTAACAGGTTGGACCCCCTTTGCCTTCAGAACTGACTTAATCCTTTATGGCATAGACTTAACATGGCACTGGAAATATTCCTCCGAGATTTTGGTCCATATTGAGATGACAGCATCACGCAGTTGCTGCAGATTCATCGGCTGCACATCCATGATGCGAATCTCCCGTTCCACCACATCCCAAATGTGCTCTATTGGATTGAGATCTGGTGACTGTGGAGGCCATCTGATTTCAGTGAACTCATTGTCATGTGCAGCAAACCAGTCTAAGATGAGCTTTATGACATGGTGCTTTATCCTGCTGGAAGTAGCCATCAGACTGTGGTCATAAAGGGATGGACATGGTCAGCAACAATACTCAGGTGGCCTGTGGGATTGACGCGATACTCAGTTAACACTAATTGGCCCAAAGTGTGCTAAGAAAATATTCCCCCATCCAGTACACCGCCACCACCAGCCTAAACCGCTGATACTAGCAGGATGAATCCATGCTTTCATGTTGTTGACGGCAAATTTTGATGTACCATCCGAATGTCACAGCAGAAATCGAGACTCATCAGACCAGGCAATGTTTGTCCAATCTTGTCCAACTTTGATGAGCCTGTGTGAATTGTAGCCTCAGTTTCCTGTTCTTAGCTGACAGGAGTGCCACCCGGTGTGGTCTTCTGCTGCTGCAGCCCATCTGCCTCAAGGTTGGACATGTTGTGCATTCAGAGATGCTCTTCTGCTTACTTCGATTGTGACTTTTTATCAGCTGGAACCAGTCTGGCCATTCTTATCTGACCTCTGGCATTTACAAGGCATTTGCGCCCACAGAACAGCCACGCACTGGATATTTTCTTTTTGGACCATTCTCTGTTAACCCTAGAGATGGTTTTGTGAGTGTATATATATGCGTGTGTGTATTTATTTTGTTCTGTTTCATTAGTGTTAAATTATTGTATTATTATTATGATAGAATCACCTAGATAGAAAAACCTCTGCACGCAAGGCATGTGATTTTCTTAACAAACGTTTTCATATTAATGATATTGATGTTTAATAATAATAATAATAATAATATCAATAATGATAAATGTAAGGAGTCAGGGGCCTTCCGTAACTTACAGGGCCCTACACACCTTGCGTGGTGTCCACGTACAGATCAGTCCATACTTTTATGATTAATGTTATGTACTGAACATTACTTTATAGTTACAGTAACTTACAAATCCAAGGCACAAATAAAGTACTTTTTTGCTCTGGACAGACAAAAAGAAAAGAAAGGAAATTCCAGAGTTATCATTTACCTCAGAGGAGCTGGAAAACGGATCGGCCCTGAGGATGATGTCATCGGAGCAAGTCCGTGTGTATTATGTTCCTGTCGTGCTTCCTGTTTTATTGGAAAATGGACTGTGAGAGAGTGAGCGAGGAGAAGGGAAAATGAGGGGAAGCTTGTGTTTCGGTTTGTTTTGTCCTGTCCACTAATGCACCTGCCTCTGAGCCTCCAGTCTCTGTGTCTGGATGATGTCATTCTGAGCTGCCGCTGATTATAGACACGCAACAGTTACTCTACTCGCATAAACAAGTGGACATGCACACAAACATGTCATTTTGATGGTCATCAGGAGGGAGTCACCGGCTAACCCACGATATGATACTGTCACAATATGTTGCTCATTTTAATGTTATATTGATATATGATAACAAAACGATTAGTCCTCCTTTGACATTTAATGTAAGCACTGTTTAATGTAAAGAAGATTTGTAACACATCATCATTTTAATAACATTTTTTTTTTTTACTTTTCCAGGATGATAGTACATAATATTTAGTTATTTTGCAAAATACAAGTATCCAAGTGTAATTTAAAGTCCTAAATTGGCTACTTAGTTTAACTAAGCAATGTTGTTTAATTAGGGAAGGTTACATGTTCTAAAGACATGGAGAGCAAAACTAACAAATGCAGAGTGAAAATACATTTGCACCAAACTTATTCTCCAACTTAATGGCGAGTGAAGTTTCAATTCAATTCAATTCATCTTAATTCTATAACGTTTTTACAATTTAGACTGTCAAAACAGCTTAACAAGCTTAAGCTTAGAAGATTATAGTAAATTGAAACAATGTCAGTCCAGTTTTTAGAGTTTAAGTTCAGTTTAGTTAAGTTCACTGTGGTTTAATATTCACTGCTGAGAGTTCAAACACTGAAAAGCAAATCCATTGATGCGCAGCTCCACAGTAGCAACAGTGGCGAGGAACAAACTTCACCATTTGATGAAGTGAAGGGGAAAAAAATCCTTTTCCCCTCCAGGCTCAGTTGAGCACAAACATTTCTCCTCTGGACAAACTTCTTGTGTAGAGCTGCAGTCTAGGTGCCGGAAGCTGGAGAACGCTGGACGTCCATTGTGGAGAAGCTGCAGGTGGGAGAGGTCACCGGCTGGTGTACTGGCTGGTCATTCAGGATCAATGCGAAGACTTGTCTGTCACTGGGTCTCATGCTCTCCACCCATCCATGACCGCCACATCAGCTGCTCAGGATACGGCCTGGTCCACGATTATGGAAATGTCAGGAATAATAAAAACAGACTAACATAAGCGTAGATGCCGTTCAAATTATAACGTCTTTTTGGGAAGTGTTCACGGCTCCAGTTGCCCTAAATAAAACAGACTAACAATACTTTAAAGGATTTGGATCTCAAAAGCATCTGTGTTTTATCTGTATGCTATTGCATAGTAGCCAGTGGTCAACAGTAGGGCTGCACGACATTGGAAAAATCTGATATTACAATATTTTATTTTCCCGCCTTAAAACAAGCTAAACTATTTGCCAGTGGGCTAAATAAAATAATCTTGTTTTCGTTTTGAAATATAGATATTTTCACTAGAAACAAGACAGAACTCTTTTCAAATAACTCTTATCATATAAATTCTGCATAAAAATAAATTCTGTAGCTCCTGGTCAACTATAATTCAGACTCAACATTGTGTATCTTTTGATGTGCCTTTTGCGGACGCGCACATTGCGATATCAATAGTGAAACAATATATTGTTCAGCCACAATTATCAGAGATGTTAATTACATTGTAGAAGGTTGATATGTCTAAAGAAATTTCTACACAACCTAACACAATTAGGATTGTCTCGCTAAAGGTAATATCATATTCTTTTGTCTCACCCCTAGTCACTATAGCTTATATAATATCGCATTGCTATAGTGTCGGAAATGGCAATCAAGAGAAAACAATTAATTTTTTTATTGTGTCTAATATAATTTACTGTGTTTTTTTCTGCAGTTTGTGACTTTATTAATAACTTATTTGAATCTTTGCAGAGATGTATGGATGTAGTCCTCCAAGTTCATGGGAGTCATTCATACAATATTCATTCTTTTTCCACTGCACATTGACTTTATATTCTATACTGTCCATTATTTCTGTTAAGACTTTTGTCTAAGCAAAGACAGACCTTACTGTCCTAATTAAATTATTTAAAATCAAGGCATGATCATATTTTATTTTGGTCAAATAAGTAATTTAAAGGCCTTTGCCTTTTATGTAAGCCAATTCTGATACCAAATTATCAACTAGAATTCAAGTTATTAGTGTGCTGTTCCTAAAACTTGGACAGGTGACAAGACTTTTGTCAGGCACTGTATATTTATTGATATGTACAGTTGATAATATTATTTTCTGTGTTTTTTTCTGCAGTTTGTGGATGTGACTTGGCTCAAGGAGGGTTTTTTGTGCGTCAAGGCGAGTATATCTGCACTGTGGATTACCAGCGACTCTATGGCACCCGCTGCTTCAGCTGTGAGGAGTTCATTGAAGGAGAGGTTGTGTCTGCCCTGGGCAAGACTTACCATCCACGCTGCTTTGTTTGTGCCACCTGCAAGTAAGACACACTTGCATACTGTACACACTCGCATACATTCACTATTGTACATTTAACTTTAGGTTTATATTTACCTTGTGGTGGATAATGTAAAATGGTAGTAACCAAATTTCAAAATGGTATTCACATAGTTTGTTCAATATGAAATCCAGGTTATTATAGTTAATTAACTTATCCAGCATATGTTTTGTGCAGCTGCAACCCATCACTGGGAAACATCTATACATGCTTATTTACACTTACTATATACACTATGGACAATTTAGCCCCCCCAATTCACCTATAGCGCATGTTTTTGGACTTGTGGGGGAAACCAGAGCACCCGGTGGAAACCTATGGAAACAAAGGGAGAACATGTAAACTCCACACAACTCCACACAACGCCAATTGACCCACCAACCTTCTTGCTGTGAGGTGATCATGCTACCCTCTGCGCCACCATGACACTCCTAGGATAGAAGTCTTACTGGTATTTTTTTTAACTATAAATAAAATAAAAGTTAAGAAAAAATAAATAAATACCCAAATAACCCACTCACTTTCTTTTACTTGGATTAGTCCTTGCATTATCAGTGGTCACCACAGTGGAATGAACCACCAATTACTCTGCCATATGTCTTAATGGTTCCCTTCCTGCTCTTTAACACTTGAACCTACAGTTCTGGAAAAAAAACTTTGTCATTCACACACTCACCTTTACACTGGTCAGTTTGGCGTATCCAATTCACCTTTATCATGTACTGTATTGGGACACTGGGAGAAACTAGGGAAACCAGGGCACCCCAAGGAAACCCATCCAAAACATGCAAATCCATACAGAATGGCCCACTAGCCTTATAGAAAAATTCTAGAACCATATAGAAATATTTGAATAATATTAATAATAAAGACAAAAGCACAATTTTTTTTTACTAATTTATGTAAAAAAATCATTATTTACTTAAAATTAATTGTAATAGAAAATAAGTCAAGGGAATAGCAATATTTAGTGATGATATGTGAGTAATCAACTTTTAATAATTGGTTAGTAGTTTAATTGATAAAATTAAATTATAATAAAATCTATAGATTTTTTCAAGTTCACTACCTGTCAAAAGTCTTGTCATCAATGGCATCAATTCCAGCAACAAATATGACTTGTTTTCTAGTTGATCATTTGGAAAATTGGCAGATGGTAGAATTTTCCAATGAATCATCTGTTGAACTGCATCCCAATCATCACCAATACTGCAGAAGACATATTGGAACTCACATGGACCCAAGATTCTCACAAAAATCAGTCAAGTTTGGTGAAGGAGAAATCATGGTTTGGGGTTACATTCAATCTGGGGCTTGCAAGAGATCTGCAGAGTGGATGGTAACATCAACAGCCTTAGGTATCAAGACATTTGTGTTGCCCTTTACATTAGAAACCACAGGAGAGGGCAAAGTCTTCAGCAGGATAGCGCTCTTTCTCATACAGGTCAAAGTGCTCCAAAATTGGCCAGCCCAGTCACCAGATATGAACATTATTGAGCATGTCTGGGGTAAGATGGGGGAGGTGACATTGAAGATGAATCCAAAGAATCTTGATGAATTCTGGAAGTCCTGCAAGAACGCTTTCTTTGCTGTTCCAGATTACTTTATTAATAAGTTATTTGAGTCATTGCAGAAATGTATGGATGCAGTCCTCCAAGTTCTTGGGAGTCATGCACAATATTAATTACTTTCTCCACTGCACCATGACTTTATATTCTATAGTTTCCATTATTTCTGTTAAGACTTTTGTCTAAGCAAAGTCAGACATTACTGTCATAATTAAATGATTTAAAATCAAGACATGATCATATTTTATTTTGGTAAAATAAGTTTAATCTAGAGGCCTTTGCCTTTCATATAAGCCACTTCTGATACCAAGTGATCAACTAAAACTCAAAGTATTTGTTTGCTGTTTCTAAAACTGGGATAGGTGACAAGACTTTTGTCAGGTACTGTATATTTATTGATATGTACAGTTGAAAGTCAAAATTCGAAGGTCAATATTATTAGCCTCTTTAAGCTATATATTTTTTTCGATAATCTACAGAACAAACCATCGTTATACAATATCTTGCCTAATTACCCTAACCTGCCTAGTTAATCTAGTTTACCTAGTTAAGCCTATAAATGTCACTTGAAGCTGTAAAGAAGTGTCTTGAAAATATCTAGTAAAATATTATTTACGGTCATCATGGCAAAAATAAAATAAATTAGTTATTAGAAATGAGTTATAAAAACTATTATGTTTACAAATGTGTTGAAAAAATCTTCTCTCCTTTAAATAGAAATTGGGGAATAAAATAAACTGGGGGCTAATAAATCAGGGGGATAATAATTCTGACTTCAACTGTATATAAATATTATTGTTATTTGTTTTAATACTATCAATATATATATATATCTTTATAATAAATTATTTTATTATAATAAATTTGCAAGCCTCTGATTTGCTATGCCCTTAAGAATGCATAACTTTTGCTAAATTCATTTTAAACATATAGCCATAAGATTTTTTTTACCAAATACATTCTGATCAAATAAAATTTTGATAGAGCAAATAGTTCCCCCTCATGAAGACTCAAATTAAATGCACTTACTGTATTGTATTTGTTGGAGTTTTGTTTTAAAATGTTCTGTGGGTGCTTGTGTATGTGTGAACTTAATGGGAAGTCAATCTTGTTACTCAGGGTGGGGAAGGAAAGGGTTTCAGTAAGAATGTTAAGTGTGTGCTCCGCTCCCAGGCCACTTATTTACAGAGGGGTGTAGGGTGTCCCTCTGAATGGATGTTGTGTATGTGCATGTGACACGAGTCCCTCCTGCATTTACCACAGCGATGCCCATGTTTCTGTGGACACGCTGTTCCCAGTTGGTATCTTGGGTGCGACTGAATTTAAAATCACCTCGTAAATGTCTCGTTTGTAGTTACTCTGGATGACTCTATCCAGCCCTTTCCAACACTTAGTGCTTGTGTGATTGCCAGATTGAAATGATTGTTGTAATTATAACTTTAATGGCAGGCTAGCAGGTGTGAAGTACACAGGCTCTTTACTGATGATATTTGTACAAATTCAATTCACAGACGCACAGTACCTGTTGTAACACCGAAATAAATAGATATTTGTCACAAAGAGTTGAAGTTAGATTACATCAGACACTGGTGTGATAATCGGATTAAGAGATTCACTCTTAAATTGGGTGATGAGAGCTGATGATCAACATACTGTGATTTCATCGGCTCTCACACTGAACTATGAGCCAAACAGATGACTGGACCTGAGCCATCAAGCCTGTTTCATGCTTCAACTGAGAGTATTGTTCATGCCCTATTTAATGTAGCATTATTTAAATTAATTTAGAAGATTTTTTATGTAATAATATTAGTTTATAATCATGTGAAACTTAAAAAGGAGGTACAAAAGATATGGTATTCATTTTCTCTTGCTTTATTAAAAAAAATTGCATGCATATCTTATACATTAAAGGGATAGTTCACACACAAAAAATGATAACTTACTATTTACTCACCCTCTAAGTGATTCTAAAATGTTATGAGTTTCTTTCTTCCGTTGAACTCAAAACAAAAAAGTTTTTTAAGAAAACTGAAAACCTGTAACCATTAACTTTTTCCAGGATAAATAAATACTATGGAAGTCAATAGTTACGTTTCAAAATAACTTCTTTTGTTTTCAACAGAAGAACAAAACTCAAACAGGTTTCAAACAAGTGAATGGAGAGTAAATGATGACAGAATTTTTTTTTAACTATTCCTTTTTACATGCATGTCATGCCATGGCATTGATGGTATATTGGTTAGTTACGTTAGTATTTGCATTTCCAAAAGAAAAGATGTAATTTTAGTACTTTTGCTTCATTTATAAGTTTTAGATTTCCACTGTATCCAGTGCAAATCAAGTCCATACTTATTAACTTATTGATTTATTTATTTTAATTGAAAATCAAGATTATTACACCAAATATGGATTTCCTAAATCTTTTGAAGTTAAAACTCTGCGTGTCATCAAAAAATGAATATAAGCATGTCTGTAAACTATTACTTGTTTCATTATTTTGACCAATTCTCATTTTCTGCAAGGAAATATCAGGAAATGGAACTGTCTTTAGTAGTTTACACAATAAAATCAAAGTGTAATTTTACTGAAACACATAACCATAAATTGAGGAAAATTTTCAAGTGGAAGTAATCATTGGCATTGCATGCAAAATGCATTTGCTTTCATAGCTTAGAAAACAGAATAAACACAAATGAAACTGTTTCAGGCCTCAACTACAGCTACAGTGATCGACAGTCAAAGTAGAGTAGCATATATTGTTTGTGGACGCTAATTGTAGACCTTTGTGTGTTATTATGTTAATGTGTTGCTATTTACAACTTGTTCCAGGCTGCTTAAAAAGAAAATTTATATTCATTAATACTTTAACATTTTATGCAATTTTTTAAATTAATTTAAAGTAAGGGGTGGCACAGTGGCTGGGGCAATTGGCATTTGTATGTGGAGTTTGCATGTTCCACCAGTGTTTGCGTGGGTTTCCTCCAGGTGCGCTGGTTTCCCCCACAGTCCAATGTGTATATAGGTGAATAAAATAAACTAAATTGGGCGTAGTGTATCAGTGTAAATGTGAATGAGTGTATGGGTGTTTTCCAATGCTGTGACAGTTGAGTTTAAGGTTGGGGTAGGTCCGCAGCCGCTAGATCTCTGGTGATTGTCACAGTTCACATAGCAACATTATTAGAGTAGTAAAATAAACATTTCATAGTTTACAGTGCATTATATGCAGCCTACAAACAATAATCTATTATTTCACTTTTTTAACCTCATGTTAATCTTTATATGTTTACTATCTTCATGAAAACAGTTTGACAGAATTTTTGTTTCCCTATTTTTACAAGAAAAATCTATAAATATTATCGTAACATTACGTGTTACTCTCTAAAAGTACATTAAATTTCCTTTAAAAAGCAGAAAAATAACGTAATACCAAATTCCAAGCAATAACTGTAAATTTAATGTTAGATTTTTTTATTACAGAACATATCTGTAAAACAACAGGTATTTCACTGTACAGTATCATGAAAAAACTGAAAAATTCTGTAAAACAATAGAAAATTGCCTGTAAAATAATTTTTTTTTTTTTACAGTGTATAGTATAGTTCAAAAACACTGTATGTAGGGTTTACTATAAATTACTTTAGTAGTTTTTTTTAATGTTGGCTAACATAGCAAAACATCCATTAATTTTCACATTTATTATAATCAGTTATGATGTGGAAGTTTGAATACACAAATGTCTAAATCAATTACAGTGTTATTGCTACTGAAAAGTGAACATTTCCCTTTAAAACAGTCATACATACAGATACAGTACAAGGGTCTTAAAACATGTCTTTGCTTTCAGTTGCATTAAAATACATTTGCCAATGGTCAATTCTTATATCTTTTTACATACACACTTAATGTAGCTTCCCAACATCCTGTCCTAATTTAAAAGGGTTTTGAGAAACTAATTGAAAGTTTGTCTTCTTATGAAAGTCACTTTATTACTTTGCTGAATGATAAGGTGACTGTATTTCTGGCAGGCAGCCGTTTCCAGCTGGCGACCGCGTGACGTTTAATGGGAAGGAGTGCATTTGTGAGAAATGTACTCAGCCTGTGCCAGTCAACAGCACGGCTCCCCCACAGGCTGTGCACAGTGAGTTCTCTGTGTTTCTGCATTGCTATCCGCATTATATGTTATTTTGTCCTTCTGACAGACGCACACTGACTCATTCAATGACAGCTTTCATTAGTACACCATAACACTTTTGTCTCACTCTCTTGGCAGATTGCTGTGGATGTGGAAAGGAGTTTAAAAATGAGCAGTCTCTGGTGGCGCTGGACAAGCACTGGCACCTTGGCTGCTTCAAGTGCAAAGTGTGCAATAAAGTGCTTAATGCCGAATATATCAGCAAGTTAGTCCCACTCTCACTGTTCTCTGTGGATGGCTGATTGTGTGTGCTTTATTGATCTTAGTAATGTGTTGTGATGATCTGCAAGCCTGTCGAGCCCTCTGGAATGACTCAGCGTTATTGATGTGGTCAAAAATGAAAGGGTTCTCATAGCAAGCTGAGATTTGCCACCATTTCTGAGTTCAAGTGTAATGTGTGTTTATGCTCTGCAGGGATGGGATCCCCTACTGTGAGGCAGATTACCACGCCATGTTCGGCATCCAGTGTGAAACCTGCAAGAAATACATCACCGGAAAAGTACTTGAGGTTTGAAATAATTTTTACTATTTGGTAGATATTGTTAACATCGTCTCACGTCAACATGATAGTATGTAGAATCGAACTAGGTATTTCAGTCCAAGTTCAAAATATTGTCATTTTGTTCATGCCCCCCAACCTTTGCCAAAGAATGGCAAAGAGAGCGTTCTTGCAGGACCCACAGTGCGTCAGGATTCTTTGGATTCATCTTCAATGCCTCCTCCTTCATCTTACCCAACATGCTCAATAATGTTCATGTTTGGTGACTGTGCTGGCCAATTCTGATGCAAACAGAAATTGCCAGATTGATAAGACCAACAGGAGCGAGACAAAAGGGAAAAGTAGATTACATACAAAGTCAATGTAAACAGGTGAATTTCCCTCATTCAAGTCTTTCCATGCAAATTCAGATAATTCAACTTTAGAAGAAAAATTAGCTTGAGGGGAAAAACATTCTGTGAGTAAACTGGAGAGAGTGATGGGGTACTCTGTTTGGTCTCAACCCAGCATTTCACTGTAAACTGCCCAGCTAATGTTTACGTTTGTAATATTTATATTGTTTGCTAATTGGAAACTACATCGTGTGGATTTTATAGCTCTGGATCTGAATTCTCTTTTCAGAGACCTAATGTCCTTCAGAGGTCCGTGTTTAAGTGGCCTTATACATCTGGGCTCTATTTTATTGATCTTGGTGCAAAGTCTAAAGCGCATGGCGCAAAAGCATTAACGACGTGTCCGATTTAACTTTTGCTATTTTAGGGACGGAAAAATATGCTCTGCACCCCGGCGCATGGTCTAACAGGGTTGTGCTTATTCTCTTAATAAGTTGTGGGTGTGTTTTCACCATAACCTGCATTACACCAATCACATTTTCCATTCCCTTTAGGAGTCAGTTGCGTTGTGTCATGGCACGTTTGCTATTTACATAGTAAAATTAGTAAATGGAAAAACTGAACACTTCACCAGCGAGAAAACAATTAAACAGACCATCTGCAGCAAGGATAAAAAACGAACCTCTTTCATTCGGCCTCTTTACTTTCTCTTTATTTTACTCTTTACTCCTTTCGCTTTTTGGATAAGGAAACTGTGTTGTACACACTCCAGTGAAGACATCCATTAGCCTACATATTTAATTTAGTTTACTAAGTGCAAAGATTTGTTTCAAAACTATTTCTAAATTCAGCTCTATTTTCCAGCACATTAATAAATTAGCAATAAAAGAAAAAGTTATTTTCAAACACACGTACTATTCTTATGCACGATATGGTGATGCCAACGTCTCTAAAACCTGACACATGGACAAATCTAAACTTGTTTTATTAAAACAAATATAAATATGCATATAATAAATATGACTACTAAAAATAATAACATTATACAAATACAAATTGTCATGAATAAACTGTAAAAAGCCCTCCAAGGCATGAAGGTTGTGCTTTTTATATTTAAAATAATATTATTAAAATAAAAAAATAATAACATTTTAATCCCTTAATTTTTTTTTCATGTGTAAAGATATTTGTGTATTGCTGTACATCATGTGTGTATTAGGCAATGCGCTTAACTAACACGCTCTGTGCTGGACTTTTGACTAGCTTTTAGATGGTGCAGTCTATTTCAGTTTTTTTTAAAATAGCAATGCACCAACAATGCGCCGTAACACACCTCCTTTCTAGACCGGCACACCCATGAGTCCACAAAGTAGCGCAAATGGATTTGCTATTTAAACAACGTGGTGCAAAACGTAAAAATTAGGTTTGCGCTGTTCTGAAAATAGCAACAAATCTCATCATACACGACTTGCGCCTTATTGCACCAGGTGTATGATAGGACCCTCTCTATTTTCCATCAAGGCAACCCAGGGTGCTGAAATCTAATTTAATAAACAACCAGTGGCCGGTGTTACACAGACCATAACAAAAACAGATATTCCCCGTTGAAATGCACATATTTCAAGGAGAATAACTAAAACATTATTTTTCAGATAAACTAGTATATATACTAAGCATGTCTTTTAAATATCTTTTAAGTCCTCCATACACTTTCCTTTTACTGTTTTACTTCAAGTAAATTAAGTTATGAATACTATTTCATGTTGATTTTAGCTTTGTCACCCCCTAAAATGTGTTTTCTTAAATTTTCGCTTTGAGTGTGCATGAAAGGCTTTTATTCTCATTTGTGAGCTTTAGACTGGTACTCTATAATCCCAGTGGTCATGTTGGAGGAGGCAGAAGCTGAGTGGGTGCTTACAAAGAGAATCTCAGGCAGTCAATTCAGAACCCTTCTGAAGTCTAATTACAGTCCAGAACAATATATCTCCTCATATTGCATGTCCCGCTTAATACTGCCATTTTTGCTCACATGCTTTTGTTTGTACATGCAACATCTTTTTTATAGACAGCTATTGTGTTCCAACCTGACAAGGACCCCGTTGATGTATTTGTTCTTTCTATCTGCTAAGATTTCCATTAGGTAATCTTACAAATGGATAAATATTGCTTTTAATTGAACAGCTTATGTGTGTATTTCATCATTGACACATATAAACAAGGATCTACAGCGATCCACAGAATCTTCTCTGTGTTCCTCAGAGCTCTATAAATAAGTGTATCTGTGTGTGTTTATATGTGTGTGTCAGGAGTGACACGCTGTTTCTATAGCGACTGTCCCATTGGCTCCTCCACTTGCTCTTGGTAACCCTAAATTAGAACAAGTCACTGAGTGACATCATACCTTAGGATGGTAATTTTAACTAAACAGTTCCCGTGCCAAGAGCTTTCAGCAGATGTGAAATAAAAGAAGCCATGCAAAACTGCATCTTGGCATAAAGTTTTTGCCCTCAGCAACACTCAGGGCTAGTTGATACAGGTATCCTTATGTTAGCAACAATTAGCCCACCTTTCAGGAGTAATGCCAATTCACAAGCCTAGACAACGTCTGGGTACTGGGGTAATCAAATGTAAAGAGTTTTATTTGGTGTGGTGTGTATGAAGGATTTTTTTTAATGGTTTGATGTTATTTTGTGGAACTGTTCTTATGGAAAACGCCAAAGTTTACTCAGAACCACTTATTGAATGTTATGTATGAACCTGAAATGTCATGACATTTGATGTGGTAGGACTGTAACTGTTTTCAAAGAGGATAGGCATTGAAATAGAGGAGTGATGCACTAGATTTCCAATGCAGGTAATTATGACGCACTTGAAATGACATAAATCAGCAGCTTGACTGAAGAAGTGTGACAGCATGCTGAAAATGTATGATTATAGAAGCGTCCTTTAGGACTAAATGAAGGTTAATAACATATGCTTGACATTAATCTTAGGCAATTAAATAAGGTGAATGAGATTTTAAAAGTATGCACTCTCTCAGTGTGGATAGACCACTCTAAAAATGTTTATCCTTTACTAACATGCAGGGCTGTTTCCCAAAAGCATCGTATGCCTTAATAGATTTTAAAAATGATTTGACTGATCTCAAATTTTATGTTCTCTTTCCCAAAAACATTGTAACTAAAGTAGTATCTGAAAATTGTTGTAGATATATGAGTACTTTGGAGGGGTTTTGTAAGAATATAAAGTTATGAGGTCACATGCAGGGTAATTGGCAGATTTTCATTCATTCATTCATTCATTCGTTTTCCTTCGGCATAGTCCCTGATTTACCAGGGGTTGCCACAGCGAAATGAACCGCAAACTACTCTGGCACATGTTTTATGCAATGGATGCTCTTCCAACTGCAATACAGCACCAGGCTGGGAAAGAGGTTTTTTTTTTACTCTTTTATTAATTAATTTTCTTTTTTAGCTTGGTCACTTTATTAATCTGGGGTCACCACAGTGGAATGAACAGCCAACTTATCCAGCATATGTTTTGTGCAGCAGATGCCCTTTCAGCTGCAACCAATCACTGGGAAACATCCATACACATTCAATTCACACACATACACTAGTCAATTTTAGCATACCCAATTCACCTACAGTGATGTCTTTGGACTTAAGGGGAAAACCGGAGCACCCGGATGAAACCTATGCAAACACGGGGAGAACATGCTAACTCCACACAGAAATGCCAATTGACCCAGCCCAGCCGAGGCTCAAAAAAAGCGACCTTCTTGCTGTGAAGTAACTGGTACCCACTGCCCCATCGCGTCACTCAGTTTTTTACTCTTTCCCTATGAAATTATAAATTAAATCCTTAAAAGTAATTTGCCAGTCTTTCAAATTAATTATATTTCTACATAATTGTTTTAATTGCTTATACATAATTGTTATAAGATGACGATTATTGGGTTAGACGTATAAGATGCAGTTCCACATAAGATTAAATTTTAGCACCTTGAAAATGGAAAGCAAACCTAAGTAGAAGCGACTTCTGAGTAGCACATAGAATGAGTTTCCAACATTCCTAAAAATGCACTCTGAAATGTAAACTTGCATGTAGAGAACACTCTTAGGAACTAAGATACATCATTTTCCAGGAAATTCAGCCCTGGAGAACATTCACGACATATTTTAAAAAGTACAATACAAAGTTACAATCTGACTGAGCTAAAAGTGTTTTCACGCATGGCAGGTTGAATAACAGTGAACGCTGCAATGTTAACCTTGGTGTGCAGATGGAGCTTTAGAGAGGTTTAACTGAAATGTGAATGCAGCACAGACTAAGACAACTGAATAAACCAAAAACAGGACATGAAATAGCAAGATATGACCATCAAAAAGACAGAATGTTCAATCATACTTTTTTATCATAATAGGGGCTTTTAGGATTTAGCTTCTCCTTGCAGCATTTTTTTTTTTTTTTTTTTTGCATGCAAAGAAGGAAGTCTTGCTCATTTAATAAACTCTTTAAGAACTGACAGAATTCTTATCACATATTTATGAGTGAGTTCAGCCCAAGACACAGCATTTTTTGATATGTTCAGTAAGATTTGTAGGAAAATATATAAAACAAAAATGTTTATATGTATGTTTAGGTTCTGTTTTACACGTAAATGCTAAGTGAACCAGGCCTAGATGTGTTATTTAATATTAATAGTTTTTAGTTAGAATGACATGAACTAAGAGAACTACAGTATAAAGTAATACTAATGTAAGTATTTCTCCAAGTAACAGTGCAATGATTGACAGATTGATTAATGATACACTAGAGAAAATATAAGACATCAACTCAATAGTTTTTGTATTGTTTTACAAATATTAGTGCATCCGTATTCATTTACAGCATATTATCTCCCTGGAAAAATAGCTGAAACCATACATTTAGATGAACAGCAACTTGTCACTTGGCCAGCAACATAAAGGACTGTGGTTACACTACACTTTCCCATCAAATAGTGCAAGGTAATACGTTGTGTGTATATTACCAGATTAAAATGCAACTTTTAGGGGTAAAAAAAAGCCCATTTTGAAAACTATATAGTGACAAGCTGTTGTACCCTGAATGCACAACATACTAATTGACATACTAAGAATGAGATAATAAAAAATAGTTATTTTTTTAATTAGATATTAGATTTTTAATTAGATTTTGCACTTGAAAAATGTATGTCTAAAAGGTAATCATATTCTCTTGTGTTATAGAATGATAATGAGATTTCTTTCAGAGCAATACAGAAGCAATACTAAAGGCCATTTGAAGATAATGGTTTGGTTAAAGTTTAAACATAAAATGAATGTGACCATAAGAAGTAAAGTGTGGAATCTTTGCATCAACAGCTCATCAGTCTGTGTTCCCTCTACTGTACAAACACTGCTAGTGCAGATGTTTTTTCAGCTTATGCATAATGCAACTGCATCACAGCTGCATTTCAGCCACCACATTACATAACAGCAGTTATTTGGAAAAATGAATAAATGAATTGCTTTGTTAGGAGGATGAAAATGAAATTATGAAATAACTTTGAGTTATGTTTTGTGTACAAATGAATTAATAAGTTATTTCTTTATGCCTTCAACTGGGTTGAATGTCTGATGCGAGCTCTCTTTGTTTATTGTTTGCAGGCTGGAGAAAAACACTACCATCCCACATGTGCCAGATGTGCTCGCTGTGACCAGATGTTTGGGGAAGGGGAGGAGATGTACCTGCAAGGTAGCTAAACGAAATTCAGTCAAATCCACATATTGAAAGTTTTTGGATATGTATCTGATGCAGAATTCTTAATGTGACAATAAAACACTCTTTTATATATAAATATAATATTTATAAACTCAGTGGAACAAATTATGAAAGCTATCATTATAGAATATCTTGTCTAGATACAAATAAAGCCCTTATTAGTGAATGTTCACAGTTATTTTGTTTAATTGATGGAGCCTTATAGTCTCATGAGTGACTTTGTCTCTGTGTCTCCCAAATCTGCTTGTAATGTTTAAAAATATAAAGAACATTGATTTGTTGTGGAGATGCATTTTGATTTGATGATTTGTGTCAGACTGCTGCAGGAAACAGTTGTTTTCTGTACAGTTCTCTAAATTTAGACCATAAAACTAGACAGGCAGGCAGTTCAGACACAGTTGAGGACTACTGATGAGGATAAATGAATCATATGTATCAGTGATTTTCATTTAATGTACACTGAAAAAATGTAAACTACTGTGTATTTTATTCAAATACATTTTTATATTGGGTTAAGTGAAATTTATGGTTTCTGATTATAACCGATTTTATTCAATTAACTTTCAGTAAGAAACGAACCCCCTTATGCCAAGTTCAGACTGCATGATTTTCAAAGTACTCGTGTCAAAGATGTTTTCACACTGAATGACTATCTAGGCTAGCGCTTTCTCACTGCTTTGTTTACACTGCAAGATGGATCAGTGACAGGGGGTTTCACACTGCATGACTTTAGAATAGGAAGAATCGCAGCCAACTTTGTCCAAACTACGTCTCACAACCACAAACGCACAGTAAATTTTTTGTCTTTAACTACATAATAAGAAACAAGCCTTTAATGGGGTAGAAAATGTACATATTTGCTCACCTTGGCTTGAAGGGAATTAGCAATTTCTCCTCAACTTTTTTCTTTTTTGACCCGGTTGTGTTATTGCTCACTTGACACTTCAAACAGACATGGGTGCTCCTGCAGAAAGAAAGTTTTTCTTTCATTTCTTGGGTCCAAATAAACTGAAAATAAGGTTTTTAACTTCTCCCCCAACCTCCTGCTGGCCTGCAGATATCTATACTAGTGGGTGCTGCTTTCTCATTGGCTATAGGTAAATGGCTGATGTTATTTTCAGTCAAAACACATTTCACACGGCATGATGTGAATCACCGACAGCTCCAAATATTTAGCATGCCAAAGATCTAAGAGGCATTAGCGACTCGTCGGCAATTCTCTCAGATTGCATCTTTAATAGCTCACATTGTGTGATTATCACTCGCGTCGCGTGAACGAGCACTGATATACCTGCGAGTTCAGGCATTTGTCTCTAATTTCTCAAAACCTGTTGGTGGGTCAAATATAGAGCTAAAATCATGCAGTCTGAACTTGGCATAAGTGAACTTAAAAACATTAATTTTTCTCAAAGAAATATTTGACTTTTAACCAGGAGTTTTCATCTCATGTGACCACATGAAAAAGGTACATTTATGTGCTTCAAGTTTTTATGTATTTCTAATATTTCTAATTTATAGCCATACTGAAAGCACCAGCAGGTAGTTTACCTCATTATTAAAAAAAACTAGCAATAGTATACCCTTAGTTTAGTCTAAAGAACAATTTTACTTGCATTTTAATTTCAAGTCGAACCAAAGTAATTCAATTAAATAATCATGGACTAAAATTAATATTTACCTTTTGAGTCCATGTATTTTTCCTAAATATTTTGATCAATGCCAAAATACATTTTTCATTTTCAACCAAGTCAAAACTATAACTTGAGTTGAACTTTAATTTAGCTGTAACAAATTACAGTAATTAAAAAAAAATTGGTTCAAAGTGAATTTTCTCAGTGTACTGACACAAACAGGACCGCATAGTTTTATTTTGCATTTTAGGAGCAAAAGCAACAGTCAGTCAGGTGGAGCTAAAAGCTCATATAAAAGCTGTAAATTCCATAGTTGATCCGTAATAAATTATAACGCAGAAAATACACAGTTGGCATTTATTTTTTGTTTTCTGTTGTGTTCTATCTCCAACCTTGGAGTAATTCAGTGTTTTGTTAGACTCTGCACAGTGATTTAGCAAACAAACCCACTGCACTGCAGTTCGTTTACAGAGATTTATAGTCAGATGTTGACGCTGCTTTGCATTTAAGAAGCAGAATCAGTTAGAAGCCTTTTTTTCGATCGAGCTGAAATAAAATGAAAGACTGCTGACTCACTTGAGAGGTGAATTATGGAGTTACTTAGTTTATGAGTGCCAGTTTATACTGCGGTTTTTATGAACATGCAAATTCCTCAGAAAGAAAAGTCATGTCAAAAGAGAAAACTAAGAGAAATAAAGAGAAAATTTTAGTGCGCTCAAATTATCTTTCATCATGTCTAAAATCTACATAATTTGTAGTCGTGGTACTATTTTTTAAAATGTTTGTTTAATTTATCATTACCTTGTTTGGTTAAATAATTTATTTATTTATATGTTGATTGTTAAAAAAAATCTAAATAATATTTAAAACAAAGACATTAATTATTTTTTATACATAATTATTACAAGGCTCTCTGGAATACTTGATTCTGATTGGTTAATCATGACATTCCATATATGGTATATGGTATTCCCAGAAAACAACCACTGAAACTAATAGCAGGCTCATCCGGGTACTATGAATAATTTTGACTGCAATTGAATTAATTTCCATATTAACTTATATGCTTTATGATATGATTATCTCTCATGCTGCTGTTCTTGACTGTTTGGCGCCATCTTGTGACTCAATAAGTAGGTTAGTGTAGGCTGCATTCAGCCGTTTTTGTTTCTATCAGATTGATAAATATGTTAATAAGTGAATAAAGCTCAGACAAAAGAGTTGCATCCGATTATTTAGTTTTGTGACAATTCGCTATGTAACAGGGAGGGTAATGTACATCTAGTTAGTGGTTTTTGCAGAATAAAGCCCTGCAGACTTATACAACAAAGTCTGAGAAGCCTTTACTCTGCTAGAACAACCGCCTAGAGGTACATTATCCCTTACTTACACTTAAATTTGACCATTGAGGTGTCAACTTTATTTTTTGTCCTTCTTTTTTTACAGGTTCTACCATCTGGCATCCTCCTTGCAGACAGGCAGCGCGTATGGAGGAGAAGAGCAAGGTAAAACTAACTGTAAAACTATCAGGTGATACAATACAAATGCCAAATTTTTGTATTTTAGTGAGCCTAGATGATATTGGTGAGATGATAGTATAATTACAGTCAAGGTGCGATTTAAAAAGGGGGGTTTGACACTCCTAATTAACGATTGATGCTCGTGAAGGATGTCAAGCAATATGTGTGGGTGATCTGCCCTTTAGATGGTAGATGAATGTTTGCACTGAACTATATTGTTTAGAAATAATAAAAACATACATTTGATCGTGCCTCCATGATGGTTCATATCAGCTCATGATCAACTCCAGTTGTCTGAATCTGGCAGATCGAGCACATATTTGTGTAATACTTAACCATGCCTTATTGAATAAAAAATATATATAATTAATTTTTTAATATATATTTAATTTACTTTATAAATATTTTTTTCTTTAAAAACAATGTATAAAATGTATAGTTTTACTAGTTACATTAAAATATAAAATATTTTATCCTTCACAATCTGCTCTCTGTAGTGACATGCAACTGCTCTGTGTAAATTGTGTTCAGTACTTGTTTTACATGGTTGAACTATATTTGTTATTCCTGAAGTGAATCGGAAACTAAAACAATGCAAATAGTCTATAAATGCTGTCAGCTGATCTAGTTCATTCTAAGGTACTTTATATGATACTGTTTTCAGCTAAAGCTTAAAATATTGTGCGTTTTTTTTATAATGGTTTGTGAACTGCATGATTAAAGCATTTAGAATATTGACAGCCCCAAAAATTTGCCAGCAGCACATGTGTCTGATGTTACAAACTAGAAACGAGCTCTGGTTTTAGGTTGCTCACATGATCAAAAACACATTATGCAAAGTCATTTAACAGGAAATCCAGCTACATTAGTTGCATACCTTAAACTAAGGTGATATGCAGTATGTAACAAGCCTTTCCCTGCAGAAACAGGTGCGGATTCAGCTCAGTGATCTCCATTCTCATGTACCTGAGCAGGTTTGTGTCATGCGGCCCTTTCCCTCTGCATGGGCTTTACCTCCCGACCCGCTTCCAGCTTTAATAGACGCTCGCTGGGGTCCAGAAAGGGCCGCCCCGTAGGCTAATGCCACACCTAGCCAGTAGAAATCTGGAAAGAAAGATTGTATGGTCAAATATTTAAACTGAGTTTAGAAAAGAAATGATTCAACCATTAATGCATTACTAATAATCCAGCAAAACATTTGTAATATTGTTCAGGCTCTCTGTAGAGTTTCTGTTTGTTTGGACTGCTTGATGTTTGATGGTAATACAATGACCTTAATTATTAAAAGAAAAAATTATGTGAAATATTTACAAATATTTATTTCAGAGTATATATATTTTAGAGAATATACATAACTAAAAGACATTTAATAAAATAAATATATTAATAAATCTGACCATGATGTTAAGATTATGCTTAAAATAAGAACAAAATATGTGTCAAAACAGTATTTTTTTCTTTTACAAATACTTTATATTATACTGCAGTGTTTATACTGTATATTTTTTGCAGGAAAACAAGACAAATAAAAAAAAAACAATTGCAGTTAAAATTCAACATAAAAAACATCAATCCATTTAGCAAAGAACTTTTTTTACCCTTCTTTTTAAAAATATTTTGTGTTGAGTATTAATTCATCCAGGGTTACAGTAAAAAGTCAATAAAACGCGCTAGAATTTCTAGTCTTTTTGGTTGCTGATCTCCTATGGTTTAATGTCTTTTTATGTCTTTACTTTTTTATATTTCTCACCTTGTTTTATTTATTGCAGGTGACGCGAACCTCCTCTGAGAGCATCACTTCTGCTCCAGCCTCCAGCGCCTCAGGCTCCCCTAGCAGAGTTATCTATGTAAGAGCACATCTGGAATTAATCCCATAATGCATCACTCTTCATTTGCTCAAAATCACCACCAGTGGGCACCAACACACAAGGCTACAAATGACTGTTGCTCTTTCTTTAGGCAAAACTGGGTGATGAACTTCTGGATTATAAGGATCTGGCTGCTCTTCCTAAAATCAAAGCCATCTACAACATTGACAGGCCTGACATGCTTTCATACTCGCCCTATGTGAGCTATCCTGTGGAGGACAGGACTTTTGGAGAGGTACAAACACACATGGAAGTAACATATACTGTATATCCCCAGTATTTGATGTTGCTTATTTTATACATCTTTTTCTCTTTATAGGTGATTTATACTAAAATTATTGACTCGAGAAAGGGCTTTAGCATGTACTCTTATGTTACAGCTGTGCCATTTTCAGTCTAATCATCTTTACTCATCATCCAGAATCATTCCATTTGGTTTCAGCAAAAAAAGCACATGCCAATTTTCCACTATTGTCTCAAATGGTTCTCTTTGCTTAACTGTTTTATTGGTCCAGTCAGCACAGATACAGTTTCATTTTTCAGGTTGTACTAATGTTGGACTGACAGTTTCAGTATAGAATTTCTATGTTAAGCTGCTTTAACACAATCTACACTGTAAGAAATAAAGATGAGTTGAGTTAAATAATGAAATACAAATGAATCAGTCATTGCCTTGATAAAGCAAGTGTATTGTAAACAACAATATTGAGAATTATTGTATGTATATATATATATATATATATATATATATATATATATATATATTTTTTTTTTTTTTTTTTTTCTAATATTTTAACAGCAATTGCAATGTAATTTGTATCAATTAGGAAGTCCCATGTATCAATTAGGAAGTCTCTGTGACTGCTTTAATCAACAATAAAAAATTGATTTTAGCCATTTACATTACATTGCTATAGAAAGCCAGTGTTAGTTAAATTATTAATACAAAAAATACTTTTTATTAGTTATAGATCAGTATATAGACTGAAGCAAGCAAGCCTCACAATTGTCGAGCGCACCATTACTTACAGCCAATCAAGCTGTTTGGAGTTGCGCTATGATTTTCAGATCCCCTTTTTTTCACTTTTTAACCCAGAGCCTACCCTAGATTGCTTTTATCGGATCACAAATTGTACAAAAGAAAAGTCAAATAAAAGTATGTACTGCTATCTTTATGATTGGGTGGGTAAGACAGATGTTTGGGTGGGCTCAGCCCACCCCTGCCCCTGCCTAGAATTGACATGATAGCACCACTTATAGGGAGATAGCAACTTTAGCAAGCTATTAGGAATGTGCATGTCAAATTTCATGAAGATCAGAGTATTCATTTATGGGTCATAAATGAACATTTGGTATATTTGGCAATGGCCGCTTTATAAATGACCCTTTAATAGGTGTATACTGTATTTGTACAACACTGGATTCGTTGAGACTAAGCAAAAAAACCTAGAACTAGTTTGCAAGAGTATTTTTTTTCCAAAAAATGCAAAATAATAGAAATGTTTGCAAGGTTAGTGGCCTGATCTTATGCTTGCTGAACTTGAGCCAATGGATTCCAAAGAAATAAGGCACTTGAGACAGCAGTTTAGGAGTTATGAGCGATTTTTGTGTTTTGTGCCACTGTGCTTCCATCAGACCGATTGGAGCAAGCCTTGGTGACATGATAGACGAAAAGGGTATAACAGCACTATTTGCCTAAATTGTCTCTATGACTTACAGTTTTAAATCAGAAGAGTTTAAGAGCATAAAGGAGACCTTTGGACTTTTCTAAGAATTACTTGTAGAATAGTGTTTCAGTGCTACACTTGAACCCTTAATAAATATTTGAATATTCCAAATAGCCAGCTATGGAGAATGGCAGTTTGGCAACAGAATGTAGACATCACACGCACACGCTCTACTAGCACGGATTGGGATGTTATCTAACTGTGCCTAGAAGATTGGGCTGAGAATGGTTTGTATATATGCCACACCATAGCAGGCTCAGGTGCAAATAAAACAGGAACCATAACTAACTCTTCTTAGAACCAATCGGCACTATAGTGGAAAAGCAGCTATTGTTTTACTAATTCATTAAAGCATTGAGTTTCAGTAAATCTCATTTTTCATTAACATACCGATCACTGCATTTCAGTTCATCTTACTCATTTGCTTTCTTTGTTTACAGTCACCCCAGCAACTAACGCCTACTCCAACTGAGGTACAGTAGAGCTGACATGAAGGAACAGGCCGTGTTATTGTTTCATTGGGTCTCGTTCACTAATCATGTCAGTCAAATGGTGTACTTGTATGCACAGGAAAAGTCTTTTCTGATATTTATTTAATTTTATGCATTATTTAAGTTATTTTACTATACTTATTGTTATTTATAGACTATAGGTGTACTACTGGGTGGTTTTTATAGGAGGGAAGTCCCTTTCTGAAATTGTAGGTGTACTGCAAATTTCAATCTTTGGACCAATGTATTGCTTTATTGTTTTTAAGTTTGTTTTTAATCACAATAAACAAACTTGTTACATGATGGACCAGATCAACTAGTTAAAAACACAAGCAAGATTAATGAACGAGGCCTTGTTTTCCTCATAATTTGTGAATAGTTGTGGTTTAGTGAACTGCGCGGTATTGTGTGTTGTTTTTCTCCATGTTTCTCCATGTTTGAAACTCTGTGGTGTCAGACTCTCAATGATCAGCCTATTACAAGTTAGGACTGATTATTGTAAACTGGTTGCATCTGTGTTTCTTTTCCAGCTTTGTAGTCGCCTCCTATGTGTAGTCTCCACTGCCATAGTGATCACCCTTTTACTAGACTAAATGAAGATTTTGATTTTATTGAATATTGTCTGTTTGCTTGTAGGGAGATGGGGAAAAGTCTCCCCGTCAGAGGAGGCCCTCGAGCCCCAGCTCCAACAGCTCTTTAGGAGGCTATGGTCGCTATACGCCTTCCCGCTCACCACAGACCTACAGCAGACCAGGTATCCCTCCACATATGCAGTTATCTATAAGTATTTTAAATGATTTGAATGTAATGGAGCTGTAAACATTATCATTTTCCTCATACACTATTATTTAAAATGTTGCACTGTGTATATTTATCAGTTATATACTGTGTGTTTTTATATATTTACACTACCATTCAAAAGTTCAGAAAGGTTTTACTGGTCAGTAAAAAAAATAAAAAAATAAAAAAATAAATAATAATAATAATAATAGTAATTTAATTATGTAGGGTCACCGATCGAAATGTAACATCTTTTAAATGCAGTGTTTAGATTTGTGAAGATTCTTTGCTCAGAGATTTTGGAACAAGATTTACAGACTATGCAAAGCATATTTTGACAATTCTTGTGATCTCTGGGAGCAGCTTCTATAGCACTATAGCACTATAAGCAATAGCTCTACCATCAAACATCATGAATCCTGAATTGTTAGATTGAAAAAAATGTCTTATTCTCTGTCAGAGAACAATTATAGTAAACACTTCTATATGGATCCTATTTCAGGAGATGACAAATGATCCATACAGTTGTATCGGACGTAGGGCAGATTCATTTTAAACACATAGTTTAAATCTCCTGAGATTGTAGGTGTACCACAAAGTTCAGTCCTTGGACCAATCCTGCTTTGTTCTTTCTAGTTTATTTAAATATACAGTAGAATATAACAACAAGACATAACAATAACATAATTTGGCATGAATAGATTAACTTGGTACTTGATGAATCATAGTTAGTAATCAAAAATACACTCAAGATTAATTACTGGGATCTTGTTTTTCTCACATTTTGTAAATAGGGGTTTAGTGGCTTGGGGCCGGTTGCACCAGAAGTGCGCAACTTAAAACGTAGCCTAGTTGTTACTTAAATGGGCTTAAAAGTAATGTCTTAAAAATCTAAATCTAAATTTTAGTCCTTAAAATTCTTAAATTTTCTGAAATATTGTGTTGTAGGTCTTAAATCTTTTTTAAACAGGTCTTAATTTTTCTTTGTTCATGTATTGCTACCCAATCTGGCCAAAATCCATACAATTACCAACAATCCATCTCAATGAAACTTTAAACTTTTTATTAAAATTTGTATTTTAACTCTATTTATCATAATGGTTTAATTATTTTCCTAACAAAAACATTTGTTTAAAAGTGCTCCATGTATTTACTGCTGAGAACACCGACATGGACAGATTGTTGTGCATAGATTTAGTTTTTTATAGTTTTTTTTAAATACTTTTAAAACATTTGTTCATTTTTTTAAAAAGAAAGTTTATGTTGGTGCATAGGTGTATAGATAAAAGTAGAGATTGCTTGTTGTTAAACAATATTTAAATCATTTAGCCAAAACATATCTAAAATATTAACTTTTTTATAATTAAGATATTATTGTATTAGTGAATGTATGAAATTATAATATATTTTTTGATAGGGCAAATAATAATATATTCCAAAAATCCTTAGTGTTTAACCCTTTATAAGTCTAAAATTTAATTCATAATGGTAATAAAATGTCTTAAAAGGTCTTAAATTTAACTTGGTGAAACCTGCAGAAACCCTGATTAGTTGCAGGATTTTAAAGCAGTTTAATGATTTGAATGTTTTTTTATTGGATATTACATCTTTTAATGTGACTAAACATGATTTTACAGAGAGATTACGACCTACTAACTACGGTTTACCTCAAGCCTGGTTTATACTCGACGCGTCTGCTAGTTCGTTTGAGTGTGCACTGCGAATTTGACGTCATCGATGTGTTTTGAGGAGGAACGATTTGGGTGCGCGCAACATGATTTTGGCTGGCAGAGCACATGATTTTTTTTTTTGAGACTCGAGCGAACAGTTCACGCGGCGCCGCGTTTCTGTTGAGTTAAATATGAATCACAACTATGACTGTACAGACATCTTTATGATCCGTGATTATAGGGATAACCAGATCATCAATCTTTGCTAGAAATTGCAACAGTAGGAAGGAGGAAAGTTTTTTGTTAAAAGGTTTGGAAAAACCTGAGGGATAAGTTTGTAAAAGCCAAAAGAGGTCATGGCAAAAGTGAAGACCAGGGTACAATTACAGAAATAAGTTTTTCCACCTGTCATAGGTTTAATACTGATCTATATATTACAATTTTGAATTTAAAACAATTTAATAGTTACAAAACTAAAATTAAGGAACAAATTATTTCTTTGATAACTGGACAGGAATATTTGAACCTATCTGTTTACAATATACTGATGGCCTGTTTTTCTAGGCTTTATTTTTTTATGGAGCATCAGAATTTTTTAGTAAGTGTACTTTTTTGCTTTTATTCTTGCCATAATAAAAATATATTTGTAGAGCAACCCATATTCCGTTGTCCTCAATATTTTAATAAACTTTAATGGGTAAAACTGTCAGAGATTTAAACAAAAGCAAGTGATGCATCAAAGTTTGATTTAAAAACATCTTAAATGGTTATAAAAATCCTTATAATGATTAAAATAATTTATAAAAATAATATAAATAATTAGTTTAAAAATCTTGAACAATATTAATGAAATGAAGTAGTTCTGGAAACTGACAATATGGTCAGTTTTTTTTTACTGCCCCCTGTCGTTTTAAATAATATCACAACTGCGAACGTGTCAAGTATAAAAGCCTCGAGGTGCATGCACAGTCAGCAGAGGTGTGCAATGCAGTGCCAGGCGAAAGTATAAGTATGTGGTGCAACCGAAGTAAAAACAACTTTAGTCATAAACTAGCTAGTAATAACTCAGCCACTAGTGTGGACTTAACATTCCAGTTTAAGAAAGAACTTACGAACAGCTGGTGTAACCCTGCCTGCGCATTATTATGTGTTACAGTAGCCTATATATTGACAGTAAAATTAATAACTGTAAAAAAAACTAAAACTTACAATGTGATTTTTGAATTTCAAGTCTCAAAATTATTTTTTTAAAAGCTTGTGAGACACTGAACTGGAGTAGTGTCTGCTGAAACTGGTTTTTATTTTATGAACATTGGTTTTCATGCGCTTTCTTTTTAAAAGTAAAATCTCAGCCCCCCTAAACATTTGAATGGTAGTGTATGTTTATTAAAGCAGAACACAAACTCATATTGTGCTGCATACTAATAAGAATCGTTATGAAACATTCCAAATCATTTATTCAGTCTGAAAAGCAACAGAGTTAAAGCATTAAAACTGATTTGATGCAGAAATTTAGAAACAAAGACATTCACAAATCATTTAGTTCTTAGTATAGTTGCTGATGTTATATTACTTCTATTCTTCCCTGGACCAACTGGGCCTCTTGCTTAGACCAGTATCTGAGCATCAAATACACCACCCAGCCAGAAAATTCCCACTTGCTCTCTGTACCAACCTCGGGGAGGAGTAGTGCCCATGGTAGTGCCAGAGGCTCCTCCCCGCTGCCTCTGTACAACAGCAGTGGTAGAAACACACCCCAGGCAGCCCTGCTTCTCAACCCCACTACTCTGGCTTTACTCCAGCAGCACAACTACATCCCTTACTTCAGAGGTACCACAGCTTTGCCTGCAGGCCTTTGCCAGTACCAATTTATCACAAACTGCACTTAACTGTGTGCTTGGATTTGATTGGTACAAGATTTACCCCTGCCGGGCAATATTAATAATGAACGAGTGCAAAAGTGAAAAAGCTGTATAAGAATTTGAGTTACACTAATGTGCATGAAGTTCCTGCCGTTGGTATTAAATTGCAACACAAATGAAGCATGGATCAAGCCTAATAATTCAGAGTTTAATAACTGTTTGCATTCAGTCTGAAGGACTAGTGAATTGCAGACATGAAATTACTACCCTATCCTTCATCCACCTTTCCTGAACAGGAATTGAGACAGGATTCAGACAGGAAGCAAAGTCTGAAAGTAGGCCTAGGACAGCCCTGCACCTCAATTTGCCTTCTCACGGTAAACCCTAAAAACCAGATTCTCTTTCACTGTGTATCACCGGTCTATTACAGTGATGTGAGGTTGTAGGTGTGCCACAAGGTTCAGTCCTTGGACCAATCCATTGATATGCTTGCTGGTTTTGTCTATATAAAGTTTGTATGTCCAATGCATGGAGAATCAGTGGATATATTCATTAAATTTTAGCTGAAACTGTAATTTTATGCCCATGTTACATGTAAACGTTGGTGGTGAGCATCAGTATGCATTTATTTGTTGTACTGTAGTTGATGTTGTGTTTTGTTTGGTAAGGTGATTTTATTTACCATAGGTTTAATATTTAAAGTAACTGTATGTTTGTGTTAGTGTTACCATTTACTTTGTGGTTCTCATTTCTCAGTTTTTAGCATTTATTCAAGTGTTTTATTTAACCTAACATATATATTCAGGCAGGCAGGAGTTCAAAGGTCTGAGACCATTAATCAAAATGTAGTGAAGTATATTGTGTGTATAGTACATTCTATATTTTACATGTTGATATACAGTTAGGTCCATAAATATTTGGACATCGACACAATTCTAACATTTTTGGCTTTATATAATTGCAGAGTGTCATCTTTAGGTTAAGGGTGTTTACATCCAAATCAGGTGAATGGTGTGGGAATTACACAAGTTTGCATATGTGCCTCCCACTTGTAAAGGGTCCAAAAGTACAGAGTTATAAATCAAGCTTTAACTTTTTATTTCTTGGTTGCCAATCCTTTGCAGTCAATTACAGCCTGAAGTCTGTAACTCATTTCATTTCAAATCCATTGTGTTGGTGTATAGAGCCAAAAATGTTAGGCTTGTGTCGATATCCAAATATTTAGGGACCTATACAGTATCTGGAACTGGACCTGGAACTCTATCTATATTTTACTGGAGAACAAGAATAGAAAACTCTTTATATTTACTGCTTATAAATCAGGATACAGATTTAGGTTTTGTGGTTTCTCTGCAAGAATTTGAGAGAACGGGAACTCAGTAAAGTTCGCAGGAGAAGATTAAAGGGGTAAATAGTTGAGCTGTAATTTCGGGTTGGTTTGCCAGGCACAGTGGCATAAACTAGGGCCTTGTGCAGTTCCAGGCAACCCTTTAATGCAGCATGAAAGTACATTGAGGTTGTGTTTGGAGTGTGCCGTTTATGATTCAGTTAGCTGTCTAATTGACTTTTCATGGTGAAGGAGCCACAAAAGAAAAAATCGGCTCTTCATTACAAATGCAAAACCTTGATCTTGCCTTGATCTTCCCATATCACCATCTGAGGCTAAATGAAGATTGAAGACAGAAAATACATGGTGCATTACACCCAGCGGATTCAAAAGGGATGCACAATCCATAAAATAGTATTTTATTGAGCTATGGGGAGCATTGAGACCTTCATTCTCCATGGTGTGCTCCATCGTTGTGATTTGTGATGTTTGGTGTATTTTATGACAATGTCCTGCTCCCCCAGCTCTAGATGAGTAAAAGAATTTTCCTTGATACTGGGGGAAATTTTACTAACAGCACTGAGTGTTTAATGTGTGTTAAATGGTGTGTGCATGTGTCTGAAGGACAGCTGCAAGTGTGTGTGAAGGAAAGAAAAGAAAAAGGAGACAGAGAACGAAAATGAGAGAATTAGATGTATATGTTTTTTATTTTTCACCATTATTAGGACCTAATTTACTAAAAAGTGCAAATTAGTGCAAATTCACAATATTTAGCTGACTATATTTTCCAGTGATGGGTTGCGGCTGGAAGGGCATCCACATGCTATATAAGTTGGCGGTTCATTCCGCTGTGGCAATCCCAGATTGATAAAGGGACTAAGCCGAAAAGAAAATAAATGAATGAATGAATGAATGAATGAATGAATGAATGAATGAATGAATAGCTGACCATAATTCACAATCTTAAGCTGATTTAGCTGATATGTATTTATGTTGGTACAGTACATTTACTGGTTTACTGTATATCTGTCATACAATAAAGGCCTTAAAATACTAGGCCATTGGAATTCGTCAGGCTGTCGTTCAGTGTCAGTTTGGCTAGTTGGTTTTATGTGTTCCACACATCACCTCTTGCCAGGTTAACGCCACATGAAGTTGGCCTGATTCATCATTGGCTGTCGGCTGAAAAGAGTTCTGATTGGCTATTTAGCAATGAATCATTGTGCAAGAACAAAAAAATTTAAACAATGTAACCAAGAAAACATTTCAAGTCAAGAGGGAACACAGAGGAGCTAGCTGTAATTTCACTACATTTTTTTATATTTGCAAATAATATGAATTATTAGCTTATCAGACATATTTGCATGATCAAATCCCTCTGTGGTGAGTGACAATTACTGTGAAAATGGTAAGCCTACTAAATGCTGTTTTTTATGCATTTTCTGTGTACATATTCTCTTCCAGTTTCCCTGAGAATGAGAAAACACACATTTCAGTCATTTCAGTCTTCTGCCGTCTGTTTGGTGTTTTCACAGGCAGCTTTTTGGGCCAGACTGGACCAACCGCAAGTCGATAACACAGTTGGTTTTGTTTGTGCTAGTTATTTGGTGTTGGCTTGATATGTCCCGGCCCTAAGACCATCAGTAGGTATCGTTGTTCTAGAGGGAATATTTAACCAAAGTTTGAAATAATACAAACTTAGGCCATCAAATACATACAGTAGGTGCCTTTTTGCTTTTAGTATTGCATTGAAGTAAATAAAACTGTGGTTCTTGATGATTTAAACAAGCGAGTAACTTTGGTTTGAGAAGTTTGACACATAAGTGGAAGTCTTTTATCTTTTTTTTTTTTTAAATAGATTAATTGTTTTCATTTTTAACTTTTCAGTTCCATCAAAATGTTTCAAAAGTAACCCAGCTATACTAAATGTATTTATGATTTATTTAGATTGTTTTATTATTATCGAAAGTATGCATTCATTTTTATAAAATATCCAAGTGGAAACACCAAACTCATATGTGGAAGTGAAAAATAAGGTATGGCTATTAGCTGAGGGACAAAAGTGCCAGAGTTACTTTTGTCCAACAGGAACTCTTGCCATTTGAACCTATTTACTTTCAAACTAAAAAAACTCTGCAAACAATGCAAACTTAATGACGTGTTAGAGCAGTAAATAACCTGTAGATTGATCCTTACTTTGACACATGAAAAGAAAAACACAACTTGTAATTAGAAGGGAAAAAGTACTGCCACAGTGATTTACTTTCTGCACAAATTGTTATCTGGACCTAACCACAGAAGACAGAGATGAAATCACATGATATTTGGCAGCTCTTGTCAAGGGTTGCATTCCAAATGTACTGTTATGCAGTAGCTCGCAAATGTTGAAAAGCAAATGTTGTCAGGGCTTCTTTACTTTCATTAGGTTGCTTTCATTCCTGCTTTCCCCTGCCCATACTGTATCTCCTAATGATAGGTTGAAGTCTTATCAGGTCAAAGGAGGGTTTGTGCTGGCACAAACTGTTAGCATATCTGGTCCTTAGCGTGTAGCTGAAAAACAGATTCTCTCTCTCCTTTAATCTCAGTTTGGTGAAAGAGTATGATTTAAATGCTGTTTTATTTCATGTGAAGATTATGATGATAGCAATGTCACAATTCAGCCTGCCAGACATTTATATCAATTCATATTGACTAAAAAACCAAAGCACTGGTAACTTGAGTGTCTGCTGTAATATAAATGCAGCATTTTTTGATTTGATTATATTAGATTCAGTTATTCAAACACAAATACATTTCATCATAATTAACAAAACATCTTCAAATCTGTGTAAAGTCAAAAATTACAATTGAATTTGAACCAGTTCGCAATGTAGCGGGATTAAGCATAAGTTTATTTAATTATATTCACAGTCTTAAGATTAAAATTTTCACATTGCAAAGACAGATTTGTCATACTATGAGCTGGCTGTATTGTGAGGTTTGATAGTACATTTAAGACTCAATACAATGTCAGATATAAGACATCTTTTTTTGTTCTCTTTTCCTTTCTTCTCCACGTCTGGCATGACCTTTATCCCCCGAGGTAGTGAAAGTGGGCGCAGTACCCCCAGTCTCTCCACCTACTCTGATGGCAAATCTCCATCGTCTACATATGTGGCAGCCCCACGGCATTTCCATATCCCAGGTAAGCCCTAAAACTCTTTTGGTAAATCAGCAGGTTTTGTCTCCCTTTCTTTGCAGTTTATGAAAGAAATCTGGCAGACTGAATCATCTGTATTCATATTGTACTTTCATTTTGTTCTGTGATCTTTCTCTAAAGATCCTAATCATCAATTTTATACATTTCTAATTCATTAGTGTGCACGAATACCTATTTTTAGTACACGAAACAAACCTGTTACTATCACTGCACATGTTTAAAATAAACCCAATAATTAGTTTCATGTGTTTTCTGCCCATTTTTTGTAATGACGTCTTGTTTCCAACACTGGCACAGGCTGAAACGGCTCTTAAAATGTCTCACATGTGTTACATTAAATGACTGATTTTCTTCTTGAAGTAATGGTTGCGAAGCAGACGTGAGGTTGGGATGACCTAAACAAGCCGCAGAGAGACACATGCTGTCAATTATTAAGACATTATGTCATTGTAGTTACACCATTTATCTCCCTGTTTTCCTCTTAGATCATTTTAGGTGACATTTCTGTCTTCCGAGATGAAAATAAGAGAGAGATTTCATTATTTATGTGACTCCGACTTTATATTTCAACCCCGTTTTTCATTGTTGAGGATCTCGTACAAAACAAAGCTTGATCATTGCATGAACATTACATGATGATGGATGGTTATGAAATGAATTACGATATCTGGAATCTTCATATAGCTCATTTGCTGCCTTTTCCTTTTGCCCCGACTCCATCCTCTATTAACTCATGCTTCTTTATTCATCTTCTTTCTTATGCTCTTGCTCTCTTTGTCTTTCATTCACAGAGACTAAAGTCAAAGATAATATCTATAGAAAGCCCCCTATCTACAAACAGCATGGTACAGTTCAGTCTCCGTACAGCCATGTTTCTTTGCATGCCGTTATGCATGGGACTGTAACCTTTGACCCTCCTTTCTGTCTGCTGGTTTCCATTTCAGCTTCAAAAAAGTAGGTCTTGTAGGTTTTGCAAATCCTTGAAAAGGGTTGGAATTAACCAGGTACTTCTCACACAGTCAATGGCTTATTGTTGGTTGTACATCTGCGAACATCTTGACCACCTTCAGCGGGTCATATTTCATGCATATTTGTCAGGTTTAATTTAAAGAATGTTCTGGTTAGCCCGAACAATTATTAATGGTGCTTTATGAGCCTATTAACTGCATATAATTGTTTTGTATGCATTTGATGTTACACATACAGTACACTGTCTTTCAAAAGTTTGTGGAGGGTAAGATTTTTTTAAATCTCGTGTGCTTGGCAATGCTGCATTTTTTTTATTTAACATTAAAATTTGTTACAAATTGTTAAAAAAAATTAGTAAAGAGTTTTGGTTTAATGTACTTTAAAACTTCATTTTGCAACATAGGCTCATTTTGAAAACATTGCCCGATGTACATTTCTGGAGATATCGAATTATGTAACCAGAAGTATGTATGGCTGTATTTTGTTTTTAAAACAAACGCTACATTTTATTTATATTATAGCAAAGCTGAATTTTCAGCATTATTACAGCAGTTTTTGCAGATGTTTTGGTAAATATTCTAAACGTCTTTACTGTCAGTTTTATTCAATTTGATGTAATACCATAATAATATTAATCAAAAAGTTTATTTATTTATTCAAAAATATTTTTCAAAATGTCTTATTGCCAAATTTATTTGATTAAAAATAAATTGTCATGAGAAGTATTGCATTGTAAAATAGCTGTATTCTGTTTCTTTCTACATATTCTAAATATATATTCTAAACACTTGAAGTTAGAATTATTAGCCCCCCTTTGATTTTTTCTTTTTTAAATATTTCTCAAACGATGTTTAACAGAGCAAAGAAATTTTCACAGTATGTCTGATAATATTTTTTTCTTCTGGAAAAAGTCTTATTTGTATATTTTGGCTAGAATAAAAGCAGTTTTAATTTCTTTTAAAAACCATTTTAGGCTCAACATTATTAGCCCCTTTAAGCTATATTTTTTTTCTGATAGTCTACAGAAAAAAAACATCACTTTACAATAACTTGCCTAATTACCCTAACCTGCCTAGTTAACCTAATTAACCTAGTTTAGCCTTTAAACGTCACTTTAAGCTGTATGTAAGTGTCTTGAAAAATATCTAGTCAAATATTATTTACTGTCATTATGGCAAAGATAAAATAAATCATTTATTAGAAATGAGTTATTAAAACTATTTTGTTTAGAAATTTGTTTAAAAATCTTCTCTCTGTTAAACAGAGGCTAATAATTCAGGGGGGTAATAATTAAACTGTATATTTAAAATATACAGTACTGTATATATATATATATATATATATATATATATATATATATATATATATATATATATATATATATATATATATATATATATATATATATATAATGAAAATCTACTTACCCCAAACTCTTGAATGGTACATTTGTGTACGTTTAATGTAAATAATGCCTTTGATACAATGTTTTCATCAACAAGATTTACATGTCTTTTGCAGTTTTTCCTATTGGTTAATCCAGACATGGAAACAGCATTCAGAGATGATTTTTTTTTTTTTTTTGTGCGTCCATCCATACATATAATCATCTGTCAGTTACAGTATAGTTTATCATGTGTCTTGTGATTTAGATGTTAGACAATGTTGGGTGTCTGTGTCACTCATCGGTTTGGTGAAATGTCAAAGGCATTTGTGTAACCCATTGTGATTGGTTTAAAGACATCTATAACACTAACTGTGATTGGGTGGTTGTGAAATTAATCACTGGATTCGTTGTATCTTTTGGCCTTTTTTTCCTCTTGAACCCTGATTCAACATTGTGTTTGGTTGATCACTTGCTTGTGGATTCTGTACACATTTTTTTTTCTTGTAGCAAACACTGTGAACTCTGTCAATCAGACTACTTATACCCTATATGATTTTTTTGATTGCGACAGTATATTATTTTATAGTTTGTGTGGTACCTTGCATGGTGTAACTGGTAACCTACTCTCAGACAGTGAAACTAGGATGTATTTTAATGTTTTTTATTGTGCTGCAGCTTCCAGAACCTCCTGGCAAGATGGTGATGATGTAGACAGAAAGGTGATTTGTATATCTGTATAAACATCGATGTGTGTATTTAGTAGCTACTAAGCAGATTTGTAAAATAAACATTGATTGATTGAAGTGAATAAGACTGTAAGTCTTGAGTTGATAATTTTCAGATGGCTGCGCGGTCAATATTACTTCTATTATTATTGGTATTAATGACCATGCAGCGATTGGAACTATATTGGCTCTAGATTTCCGGTCTCATTCACCTCCATTGATTTTTAACTGTAAAAAACAGCTTGTTATACTGCTTGGTGTTGCAAACTAGCATTTTCTTATTATAATATTTACCTGTTATTAGTCATAAACACATGTTTGTAGAGCAAGTTGTTTGACCGTTTTTTGAGAATAAGTTTACTACAAATCAAATAAACTTTTACAAATACATTTTCACAATAAATCCGGGTCAAATTATCAAATTAAAGTTGCATTTTTTTTTATAAGTGTAGTAAATTTGTATGAAATAGCTAATTCGTTTTCAGTTTATGCTCATTTTAGCAATTAGCTTGATCCACTTGCATCTGTAGGCTATATGTAATTTCATATTTACTTCTATTACCTTTAAAATGTTATTACTTTTTGTTTATGATTGTGTAATCAAGATGTAATTGTAATCATAAAATTATTACAATTTATTTTAAACTGAACAATACTTAAATTAATTTCTCTTGCAACTTTTGAACTTACCAATTATTACCAAATATCACATTACAATTGAGACTACAATCAACTACAATCAAGTTTCCATGTGCTTTAGTGTATTAGTCAGAACTAAAAAAAAATATTTTTCCATGGAAAATATAATTCAAATTATATATTTTTCTACAATTTGATGATATATGTGGCCTTATATTATATTATTTCTGTTTGTAAAAAAAAAAATTATATATATATATATATATATATATATATATATATATATATATATATATATATATATATATATATATATATATACTTAAAATACACTATAAGACAATACACTTATAACTGGAGATTTGATCAAACCTTATGGACATTATCCAAGGCTTTATAATAATACAATTGTAGTAATAATTTATGTTTTAACTACAAATTCAATAGTTAATTAGTCAATAGTTAGCATTTCTTTGTTAAAACCATGGTTAATAACCATAAAGTTATATGTTTTTCTATTCTATATTTCAAACTTATTATTTGGTATGTGTCTATATTTGTCAATAGACCAGGACCAGTTGGATGAACCTGAAGACTGAGATTGATGGACAGTCTCCAGAGCTAGACCCCAGGACCTCCACACACAGCCTGCCCACTGATATGTCTCAACCCAGTGAGTAGATGATCTAAAAATCTATTGAACACAAACATAACACCTTGTCAGGTCACTCAGCAGCCATTTTGGTATTATCTTTGATCAGCTTGTTCGATGATGGTAAATTAAATATTTATTTTTTTCCGTGTTTGCCATGAAGACAGTCCATAAAGTACAATTATATAGTTATTTTGCAAGATATTCAACTTAATGGCTTAATCAGGTTAATTAGGTTAACTAGGAAAGTTAATTATAAAAATTATAAATTCATTCATTTAGAAGTCATTGAACAAGTGTTTTTTTTCATTGCCAAAAAATATGTATTCTAAAGAGGGGTAAGAACATTGACTTTGGGCGTTTTAACATTTTTATATATGTATGTATGTATGTATGTATGTATGTATGTATGTATGTATGTATGTATTTATTTATTTATGTATTTATTGTAATTATAACTTAATTTAATAATAAAAAATATTAATTAATTAATGTAATTTATTTATTAATTACTATTTGTATTTAGTTATATATATATATATTAAGGATGTAACGGTATCAGAATTTCACGGTACGGTAATACCTCGGTATGAATGTCACGGTACGGTATTTATTGAATCATTTACAGGAAAAACAAAACTTATGAAAATACTCCAAAAAAGTGCCAAAAGTGTCAATGACATACAAATTAGTCATCTATCTGTAAGCTTTGAAACAGGAACTTCAATTTTAATAACAAAAAATTATTAAACCATGTAAAAAAATAAAGTTTCAATTTAGTATTATTGAAAACTCATCACATTCAACATTTAATCACTCACTCACTCACTTAGATAGAGATGGGCTTTAAGGAAAATTATCTTATAACTATAATCTGGTAAAAGCTGGTATCTCTGGGTATTTACAATGTCCCCTGCAACACAAAAAAACCCTCTCATTTGGGACTGAGGTTTCTGGGACAGAGAGATATGACTTGGCCCAGGTTGACAGCAGTGGGTAACGTTGTGCATTGTCTTTCCCCCACTTGAGAGGACAAGCCATGACTGAGATAGAGGTCTCATGTCTGCATCAATCTGAACAGTGTGCTGTGTTTCTGCAGTCCCCATGACTGTTATTAGTCGCATTCCCCAACTTGCAGGCATGTGCACACATAGGGCTCAACCTGTGCAGTGCACATGCCCTTTTTAGTCTTGGATAGAAAGTGCCCTTCCAAAATGATCAAAAGTGCCCCCGCGACGCGACACACGCTCCGTCCCGCCCTTCAGTAGGCGCGCGACATCAACGCTCTTGAGTATGCGCGCTCAACCCCCCTCTCTGCTTTAAGCAGGTCGCACACCAGAAGCGCCGCTCGGCGCCGCGACACGGCGCGCACATGACAGATTAAAGTATCGCACACCAGACGCGCACATTCGAAGGATATTTAACATGAAACTAATCAGATGGCGCTCTGTGGCGCGGCTGAAAAATGAACTGCGTCCTGAGCCGTCGCCGGGCACTGCCGACAGCCGCCGACTTGCGGTGCCGGTGTGTGTATCCTGATAGAAACCTATGTTTAGAATTCTAAAATACATGGTGCTGCGTGGCGCTGCGCGGCGCGCCGCCGAGCGGCGCTTCTGGTGTGCGACCTGCTTTACAGTACGCGCGCGACAACACTGCTATTCAGTACGCGCGCGGCGACAACACCCGCTTTAGGTTTCGATCATCTCCAGCTCTTTTTCATCCCCGCTACTAGAAGCACACTCCATTTCGGCATTACTGGATCTGTAATGACAACAGACCGCAAAGAATTATGGCCACGGCTAGGCTGATGGGAAATGTAGTTTCAGCTACCTCCCGTTCGCTTCATTCGCCTGAGCAAATTTTCTCAGAAGACCTATAGTTTTACCGAGTCATGCGACTACGGTAATATCGAAAAAAATTAATATTGCGGTATGACGGTATTTACAATACCGTTACATCCCTATATATATATATATATATATATATATATATATATATATATATATATATATATATATATATATATATATATATATATATTGTAATTAATGAATTACTTATTTTCTATTGCAATTAATAATTTAATTTAATTTAATTATTGTAAATAATTATTTTATTTATTGATTTATACAATCTAAAAGAAATAAGGCTAACAGAAAAGTAGGAAATGCTGAGAATATTGAAAATTTCCTTGCTCTGTTAAACAACACTTGGGAAATATTTGTAAAGAGTTCAAAGTTCTTAAAATACTGCATATTCAACACAGAAAAAGACTAAATATTCCAATATTAATATGTTCCCTATCATATTTATTAGCCTTATGATTTCTTGTGTTCCACTGTCAGTGTGTTGCAAGAGTAAAGTGCTTTAAATCATCAAACTCTGCTTTACAGACTTTCCATATAACAAGTCTGCTTCCCTGCCAGGATATGGGCGGAACGGCATATACAAGGTAAACTTCCTAAGGCTTGCATACAAACACAGCCCCCCGCAAACCTTTTAATGCTCCATCTGTCAGTGATTTTTGGGAATGTATGTGAGCTGTGGTCACAAATGCTGTCATTGACGCTCTCAGCGATGAAGAATGCTGTTTGATCCTAGTTGCATTTGTCAATCCCAGCTGCTGGGACACGGAGGACTGTTGTATTTGCACACATCATGGACACAGATCAGTTGGTGTGGAGATTCAGCTGAAGAAGCCGTAATATTCAAAGTGTTTGTCTGTGCTGGTTTGCAGTTAAAATGTATCTTATTCACTCCCTCTGGCTGTTTGTTTTCCATGTTGTACTTTGAACTGGAAACCTGGCTCTCTTAATGGATGATCCTCGGTGTCGAAGAGAAAGATGTGCTTTGACAGCAGAGAAGCCAGAAACAGTGTTTATTAGTAATCTGCTCAAGATCTACATTCACGCATGCACTTTTTGTTTGGGAATGAGCTGAAAGCTTCTCCTGTACACTAGGTGGCGGTGTTTTGTAACAATTCTTTGTATTTCCAGAATAATGGATCTTTTTGCACAAGACTGATGATAAGGGTCATCAGCATCTTTAGTCCTCAGTTTTTACAAAAAAACTAGTGGATGAAGAATACAAATATAAGAAAAAAAGTATAATAAAAATTATATGTATGAAGGCCTCCTTTTCTATATTACTTGATAAAGTACTTGATATTTACTTGATATGTACTTATCATAATTAATATTTACTTTTTTTCTCTTTCATTAGTGAATTAATTGATAATGAATTAAAAATGACTTGAGTTGACTTTGTCTTGGATATATCATTTTCAGTATTGTTTAGATATTTGATTGAGTCATGTGACCATAGTGTTCAAATTAACTCCAGACGCACCAGGTGCTGTTTTATAGAATAGCCATGTTAATAAAGGCTTTTTAATCTTTTCACGTGCCTTGGACTTATAATTTTGTATTTTACTTGATATTTTATTTACTTAAGTAGTAAAATTAATTAATTAATTAATTTCTCAAGAAAATTGAATTATTAAAACTCAGATTCGGACAACCATGTTGATAATTTATGAAAAATTATGAAAACACGCTGATGATACCATTCATTCATTCATTTTCTTGTCGGCTTAGTCCCTTTATTAATCCGGGGTGATTGAACCTCCAACCTGTCGAGCAAATTTTTACGCAGCGGATGCCCTTCCAGCCGCAACCCACCGCTGGGAAACATCCACACACACTCATACACTACGGACAATTTGGCCTACCCAATTCACCTGTACCGCATGTCTTTGGACTGTGGGGGAAACCGGAGCACCCGGAGGAAACCCTTGGGAACGCAGGGAGAACATGCAAACTCTACAAAGAAACGCCAACTGAGCCGAGGCTCGAACCAGCGACCCAGTGACCTTCTTGCTGTGAGGCAACACTACCTACTGCGCCACTGCTTCGCTTGATACCATTCAGATTGTAAATCAGTTAATTATTTATCGATGACTATTGATTTACTGGAGTCTTAACTCTGGCTGGATCATTTCAATCAGTGAGTTGTTTACTGGACACTCACTCTGAAGTGATCATTTGAATCAGTGAGTTGTTTACTGGAAAATCACTCTGATTAAATAATTTGACTCAGTGAGTTTTTTTTACTGGAGAATCACTCTGATTAAATCATTTGACTGTTTGAGTTGTTTACTGGACACTCACTTTGAACGGATCATTTGAATCAGTGAGTTGTTTACTGGAGAATCACTCTGATTAAATCTTTTGACTCAGTGAGTTGTTTACTGGACACTCACGCTGAACGGATCATTTGAATCAGTGAGTTGTTTACTGGAGACTCACTCTGATTAAATCTTTTAAAGAGGTGAGTTGTTTACTGGAGACTCACTCTGAACGGATCATTTCAATCCGGGGTCACCACAGCAGAATAAACCGCCAACACTCATTCACACTCATTCACACTCATACACTACGGACAATTTAGCCTACCCAAGTCACCTGTACCGAATGTCTTTGGACTGTGGAGGAAACACGAGCACCCGGAGGAAACCCACGCGATTGCAGGAAGAACATGTAAACTCTACACAAAAACGGCAACTGACCCAGCCGAGGCTCGAACAACCGACCTTCTTGCTGTGAGACGACAGCAATACCTACTGTGCCCCTGCGTTGCCCTTCCTAAATTTTATTGCTTAATAAATTTTGTATGTGATTTTATGTTAATTTAGAATAAACTGTGGAATGTTCTCAGTAACATTTGTTATGGAAATATTGGCCGTATATGTGCTGTTTGCATATATTTCAATTAATATGGAAAGCCAGTGCATGTTTTTACCTAAACTAATATTAGATTTTTATTAAATGCGTGTGCGTGTAAAACAATATAATTTCCACAAACAAATTATGGCGTTCTTTTTTAAAGAAGTTGTTACCACCCCATTTAGAGCATCATTATGGGTGTTTTACTTTATAACTAACATGGTTCAAACGATGGATCTACAACAGAGAAACTATGGGTTTTGTAAAACACTGGTCTCTACACCGTTCTTTTCCCAACGATGCATCATACTATGATAGTTGAGCCGCAAGTTACGTCATTATTTGGGAAACGCACCCCTGAATGGATCATTTGTATCAGTCAGTTGTAAACTGGAGACTCACTCTGAATGGATCAATTGAATCAGTGAGTTGTTTACTGGAGAATCACTCTGAACGGATCATTTGAATCTGTGAGTTGTTTACTGGAGACTAACTCTGAACGGATCATTTGAATCTGTGAGTTGTTTACTGGAGACTCACTCTGAACAGATAATTTGAATCAGTAAGTTGTTTACTGGAGACTCACTGTGAACGAATCATTTGAATCAGTGAGTTGTTTACTGGAGACTCACTCTGAAAGGATCATTTGAATCAGTGAGTTGTTTACTGGAGACTCACTCTGAAATGATCATTTGAATCAGTGCGTTGTTTACTGGGAGCAGCACTGTTGCCTCACAGCAAGAACGTTGCTGGTTCAATTGGCTGGACCAGTTGTCATTTTTATGTGGAGTTTGCATGTTCTCCCTGTGTTCGCGTGGGTTTCCTCTAATGCTAGAGGAATAAACTAAAGTGTGTATAAGTGTAAATTAAATCAATTAAAATAAAGTCTAGATACTTAACATATGTACTTAAGTACTGTACAGTAGTGAAGTAAAAGAACTTAGTCACTGTCCACCACTAAAAACACACCTTATGTACATTTATAAAGCTATACTTTGTATTACATCAACTTTAAAAAATAAAATAAAATAGTTAATGCTTATGCCAGGTGTTTATGCAGCATCTATGAGTGGGACAGTAAATTTGATGTTATTTATTTCCATGTTTTTGAAAGTCATGAAGCACTATTGTGCAGTTTCAATATTGATATTTGTGATACTCTCCTATTCACTGCCCTCTAAGTTTACCCAATTATGACGACTTCTGCTGCTGAGAAACATGGACACGTGAAAAGAAGCCATGAACAGCTTAAAAACACAAATAGTACCCATTCTTTATGTCTAATATGGTTTGACTTAGTTGCATATTTCAACTTTTTAGAAAGGCATGTGAAACCGAAAGCTGGCCATAGGTCAATATTTATAACTATATATACAGGAAAGCTTCAGCCCTAAGGATTCAATCCTCTGTCTGTGCTAGACTTTAACCTTTCACCTCAGGAAATGAAAGGAAAACTTTCACAGTTTCACAGCAGCCGCTCTGTTCAAACGTTATATTGTTAGTCTTAACTGATTGTAGCAGAAGGTATGGTGAAATAAATGTTTACTGTGACCTTCTTAAAACCAGACATTGGTCTTTTGAAACATAAATGCACCCTGTTTGTTTTCAGTTCCTAAAGATTTGTCATAATTGTCAATTTTTGAAGAATTGAGATCAAATACATCATATGAAAGCTGAATAAATAAGCACTCTATTGATGTCAATTACAATAGAAACTAAATTTGGCTTATAGATACAACTATTTGAAAATCCTAAATTCAAGGGTTCAACAAAGTAAAAATACAGAAAAAATGGCTTTAAAATGTTCAAATTAGGCAAGGCAAGGCAAGGCAAGTTTATTTATATAGCACATTTCATACACAGTGGCAATTCAAAGTGCTTTACATAAACAAGAATAAAAGTAAAATAATAATAAAAACAAATAATAAAAATGCGTAAAAACAAAACAAAACATAAAAACACGTAAAATGTGATATAAAAGAATGAAGAAGAAGAGAAAAACATGATAGTGCAATTTGTTGGACGCAGCACAGTGCTCATTCAGTAAAGGCACAGCTAAACAGATGTGTTTTCAGCCTTGATTTGAATGTGCCTAATGTTGGAGCACATCTGATCATTTCTGGAAGCTGATTCCAGCAGCGGGGAGCATAGTGGCTGAAAGCTGATTCACCCTGCTTTGACTGAACTCTTGGAACTTCTAGTTTATATGATCCTTAAGATCTGAGTGATCTGTTAGGTTTGTATTCAGTGAGCATATCTGTGATGTATTTAGGTCCTAGGCCATTTAGTGATTTATAGACCAGTAATAATAGTTTAAAATCTATTCTAAATGTAACTGGCAGCCAGTGTAAAGACCTGAGGACAGGTGTGATGTGCTCTGATTTTCTGGTTCTGGTTAGAATTCTGGCTGCAGCGTTCTGGATGAGCTGCAACTGTCTGACTGTCTTTTTAGGAAGACCAGTGAGGAGTCCATTACAGTAATCCACCCTGCTGCTGATAAAAGCATGAACAAGTTTTTCTAAATCTTCACTAGAAACAAAGCATCTGATTCTTGCTATGTTTTTGAGATGATAGTATGCTGATTTACTGACTGCTTTGACATGACTGTTGAAACTCAGATCTGACTCCAGAGTCACACCAAGATTCTTGACCTTATTTTTTGTCGTTTGACCTTTAGTGCCAAGGTATGCATTTACCTTGAGAACCTCATCTTTGTTTCCAAACACAATCATTTCAGTTTTCTCTTTGTTTAACTGAAGAAAGTTTTGGCACATCCAATTGCTCATTTCATCAATGCATTGGCAGAGGGTGTCAATGGGGCTGTAGTCATTAGGCAGTAAGGCTAGGTAGATTTGAGTGTCATCAGCAAAGCTGTGGTAGGAGATTTGGCTCTTTCTCATTATTTGGCTTAGAGGGAGCATGTAAAGGTTGAACAGGAGAGGTGCCAGAATCGAATTAAGTTCTTAACAATGCATATTACTAATCAGAAATGGCATTTTTATCTATTTATGCCATGTCTTCATAAAACATGATATTTACTCAATATTTACTATAATTTGGCTATAATTCTAACCATTTTGACCCATACAATGTATTTTTGTCAAATGGCAAAATTATACTTGTGCAACAAAAGACTAGTTTTGTGGTCCAGAGTCACATTTGCACTCAATAATTTGGTGAATGCTTTTATCCAAAGTGACTTACAAATGAGATCAAGTAATTAAAAGTAACAAAAGACAACCTGTAAAGACATTTCTCAGTTAGTGTAATGCACTACACAAATGTTATAAATATAGTGCTCAAAAAAATAAGGTAACAGTTGGAGTTACATTGAGTTAAGTGTTCCCTTTATTTTTCGAACAGTATATATTATCACACATTCAGCTATGAATAACATGTTCTGACTAGAGTTAAATAAAGGCCTGGTTTTGCTTTTCTCTAGGCAGCTGATCTTGGTGAGGATGAGGCAGACCATGATTCATCCTGGAGTGGAATGAGAGGTGAGTTTGTGTTTGACTTATAGACCATAAATAAGAAGCATTTGTTCCACAAAAGATTATTGGTTGTAATTTGTGTTACTCTTTCTCTTTTTTTTCAATCTCTTCCTGTTTTCCATGCCTTTTCAGAGTACAAGGTAAGATATTGTGTTTTTAAGGGAATGCTGTAGCTTTTCAAGTCAGTGACTAAAATAGGTTGTTAGTAGACTGTTCTTATTGGAGGGTAAATTTTATATGAAAGTAACAAAGCATAACCAACCAGTATTAAATACAAATTTACTTGCATGGTAACTGGATTTGGTTTTAAGATGATATCAATAGTATTATTTGAAATGAATAGAAAAATTGTTCATTGTTTCCATTCTGCTTATGCTATTTTAGAGGTTTAAGCAGTGTTAGTTCTCATGACAGTTTTAGAAAATAACGCAAAATTTCGCACAGCATTTCGTGAAAATATGCATTTGTTTAAAATATGTCATACTGAGCCTAAACTATTGAATTGTAGCGTGTAATTGTGTGTCATATGCATGTTTACAGGTGTACCCATATGACATGCTAGCTGTGTCCCACAGAGTCCGAGTAAAACTACCACGTGATGTGGACCGCACCAGACTGGAGGTAATGCTTTATTAGAACTTCAACTACACCATTTCCCTGTTCTTCAGTTTCCTTCCTATGTGGTTTATTTTTAAGTTCATACTTTGCTTTCAATGCTGTAGATGATTTGTCTCTAGCCTTGTGTAGCCAGATCTTCAAAATTGTGGCTCTTTAGCAACTTTCACTTGCCAAGGATCGTCTAGTGGCCACTTAACTGACATTTAACTGACAAATAATAACAGATTTTGGTCAGTGTCATGTTAATGGGATATTCATCCTAGTGATGTCTGCTTTTTAAAGCACTGTCGTATGAAGCTTTAAAACTGTTATGAATGGTTAGTTCCATGAACAGGGTTTTTATCATTGCTGTTTCAAAATGTTTCATAATTTCGTGGTTCTCCGTTGGGGGTATTACTCACACTCAAAATCCAGCGGTTTTGTGTCATTGTAGAAACACTGCTTGATCATTTTTACCAAACCCTGGTAAGTTTTATGATTACAAAAGTATGCTTATTTTAACCTATATTTAACAATATTAGACAATATCACAAAAGCTTTGCATTAGATAGACTATACTTTCAGTTTAAATTGTGTAAAGTTTGCTTTAATATTTATTGCATTTACAGTTTTGACCAGGTATCACTACACTAAAAAATGTAAGAGACAACAGATAGTTTTATGTTGCTTGAACTTATTTGAATAAGTTAATCAGGGTTCAACTAATTTTTGGAAAGTTATGCAAAGTTTAACTTAACACTTTTTAGTCAGTTTGATTGATGTAAGTTAATATGACTAGAAAAGGAAATTATGAGGTAAAGTCAGCAAGAAAATGTTTTGAGTGTAGCATAATATGTTTCAAAGCCTTCAAAGTTTCATTTCATGCATTACCTGTAACCACAAAATTAAAATATACTCTCAATTGAATGATCCTCATGTAGTTTCAAATCGTCATGAATTTCCTTGTTCTGTTGAACACAAAAGAAGATAAGGAACGTGTAAATTTGTAGCCATTGGCTTTCATAGTAGGAAAAAGTAGAAGTCAATAGGTGTTGGTTTGATTAAGATATCTTCTTGAAGAAAGAAACTCAAGCTTTTTGGAACAAGTGTAGGGTGAGTAAATGATGACATAATCTCCATTTTGGGGTAAACTAACCCTTAGGGCATGAAAGAATAACATAAATCCACAACAGCCTGTTGCCGTGGGCCGGGACAATCAATAAATCATTCATTCAAGAATAGAAAAGTCTCTCACATATTTTTGTTTTTTGTTTAGGACAGGCACTATTTTCCTTCATAAATTAGAGTTGTCCAGCATGATGGTTGCAACATAGGCTCATTCTGAAAATGTAGCCCTATGTACATTTCTGGAGATCGCAAATTATGTAGCCAGAGGAATATATAGACTTTCATCTCTAAAACGAATGCTACAGGGCAGTATGATGCCGTTTCTTTTCTTGCTTACGAGCCAACCGCTTACCTATGTTATGTAAGGGGGGTCTCTTCACACCGCCACCACCAGTGTGCAGCATTCGCTTGGATGATGCTACAGCAGCAACGGTGGAAATCTGGCCAGGACACCGGGTTACACCCCTACTCTTTTCGAGAAGTGCCATGGGATTTTTAATGACCACAGTGAGTCAGGACCATGCTTTAATGTCTTATCTGAAAGACTCCCTGCTTTCCTGCTGTTATCAGTTTGTCCAGTTAGCTTGACATGTATGTCGGTGGACTTGAGAAGCAGAGTGGAGTTGACCGAGATAACGGGGTCCAAGTATGACATTCGCAAGAGATATTTGAGATCTGAAAAAGCACCCTCAAGCAGATTTGCGAAAACAAAAAAACTGCAAAAGCACTTTGCTTTTAGGACGTATTTTGCTCTCTACATAAATGTGTATAGGAGTACGCAATTAGAATGAGCCTGGGTTGGATGGTTTACATGTAAACATTAAAGAAAAAGACAGAAATCCTGTAAACTCCAAACAATCAAATGATGACTTTAATATTCCTGACTGAAACTAAGACTAAGTGGTACTTTTAGGATGATTTACATTTACATACGGCTGGAGCAAGGCTTGTCTTGTTGCTGTTTAATCATCATTTTGTTCAATATCAATCTGGATCACAGAAGCCAAAAAAAATGTTTGCTTGTGAATGCGTATGTTTGAGAGGTTGTAGCATTATGAGACCGCAGTCCACATGCCAACAGATAATTTATCCCTGGCGTTCCTGGACACCAGTGTCAGTGTTATTAGTGGGTTTAAATGGAAAAGGGATGAGAAATATCTGGCGCGCTTTTACTTCAGCATGAGTTATGAGAGATGCTAATTTATCGAGCTCACTCCCTATAACTGTTCCTGTGGAATCACTGTGGTTAAAGCTGCAACATCTCAAAATCTGTGTGTTTTCATCATCATGTGATTGCTGTCTCGATATAAGAGGCTATTGTCACATCTGTTTGAACTAAGCTTGATTGGAGTCATCCTCCCAGCGGGAGACCCTTGCAACACCCAAAACGTTCCAAAGACGCTGATTTCAGCGTTTTATTTGGAGACACGCAAGACACCCAGACATCTGCAAGTGCTGGAGAACCACATATGACGGGCCTGAAAGAATAAAGATTTATACAAATGCATTCTGGAATGATTTAAACCCAAATTGAGGTCATAGGCTTACAAGTCTGGCAACTTTCACAGCCCCCCAGTGGTGCTCGTAATCCCGATGGTGCTGAAGGCAATGAATGTCCTCCACCATCCAATAGCTGTAAGTGACACATGCATATATAGCTGGTTGTAATTATTGTCAATATTGTATTATTTTTCAGTCCGCCTTTAATCTGGAATGACGTTTGTGCCATGCAGATATTGTTACCAGAATAAACAGTGCTTAGATTTCTGGCAGAGGTCTGTCGGGTTTGTTCTGATTTAGGTCTGATTAGCTCTATGACAGTGTTATTTTAGGCCTTTATAGATGGATGACTGTATCGCGGAGCTATTCAGCATGGTTTATAAGTGGTCGCTCACAGGGAAATTATTAATCTGTCATGATTTATTCTCTCTCTGAAACGACAAAACTTTCTTTTGTGCAGGATAACAGGAGATATTTAGAGGAGAAAGTCTGTGCTGCGCGTTTCCATACAATGAAAGTAGTTGGTGCCACAGCTGTGAAGCAAGACTTTCAAAGCAAAAAAAGAAAAAATGGAATTAATGAATATTTAAGTTTGAGTCTTTTCCTCACAAAGTTTTTATTGAATTTTGAAACATTTATTATTTGTAGTTAATGCTTAAATTAAACGACAGCCTTCAGTTTGATAGTCACACTAAGGGCCTTATCATACACCCAGTGCAATATGGTGCCAGGCGTGTATGGCCTGACTTCTGTATTTATTTTTATTTTCATATGGCAGGTTTCATTTTCACGTTTTGCACCCTGTTGTTTAAATTGCAAATCTTTTTGCACCACTTTGTGAAGTTATGCGTGTGCTGATCTGAAAATGAGGTGTGTTAAGGTGCATTGCTGGCATGTTTCTATTTTGAAGCAACTGAAATAGATCGCACCATTGACCAATAAAAAACTGGTCAGAAGTCGTATTTGTTTTGGAGATGCATGCATTACCATATGGGACAATGGGAAATGTGTTTAAATATAACTCAGTTTTCTTTATTATTGTTCATTTATTTCACAAAAAACACATAACGGGCCGTGAACTCCCCCCACCCCCCTCCCCCCGGCTTTTATTTTTTGTTCTGTTTTTGAATTTGTTTTTAAAAGATAGAGTTTGATAAATTAGATGAGCTGCTCCGACTGTCACTGAATGGCAAATGAAAACGGCCTTTACCTCAAAACTCTGCATTATAAGAAAAAGAAAACACACTGTACAGTCAGAATTGTAGCATGTATTCTTAACTTTTTTTGCACAGTGACGCTAATTTGAATGAGTCGGATTTACCTTTACATTATATGGCAACTGCGCTTCACGAAAGACGAAGTTAAGATTCCGTTCTTTATACCACATGGATAAACAAAATGGATAATAAGTATAAACAAGGATAATAAGGATAAACAAGAGACGAAAAAGAGATTATAGTGAGAATGAATGAATGAATGAATGAATAATTAAATGAATGAATGAATGAATGAATGAATGAATGAATGAATGAATGAATGAATGAATGACAGTTTCTAAGATATGAGAGGCATCCCCTTTTTGCCCAGTAAGTTTATCTTGTGTTTTATTTGCTGATGTAAGCTATTTTTAAAAGATACGTATAATTTATAACCATACATTATTTATATTACATCATATCACCTCTTAAAAGCTTTTTGTATTAAAGGACAAGGTACAGATATTGATGTTTCACAGTGTTTTACTCTACATTATTTGAATCTAGCAAGCTTTGTAATGTTTACATTTTAAATCCAAATCCTAAAAATCAGAAATGATAACAGATTGTTAAGATTTAATTAATTAATTTCCATTTAACGTTATTGATTAATGCACTTACTTGACAGATTTCATTCATTCATTTTCCTTTTGCTTAGTCCCTGATTTATCAGAGGTTACCATAGCAGAATATACCACCACTTACTTGACAGATTAAAAATAATAATAGTTTTTTAATAATCCTATCATTTCAGAGGCACCTGTCACCAGAGGACTTCTACAATGTGTTTAGGATGACCATTGAACAGTTTGACCGTTTGGCCTTGTGGAAAAAAAATGAACTGAAGAAGAAAGCCCGCCTGTTTTAAACCACGCTGAATCGCTTGAAAGAAAGCAAAGATAAAGAGAAAACCTCTTCTCATCCGTCCTGTGCGCACTGAGGGATGAGTGTGAGAGAAATATATATGCACCTCCGTTCTGCTGCATAGCTATTGCCATCCCATCTCACGCTGAGGAAGAGGAAGTGCTTTCACAACGCTGTTCGCCACCAAGCTTCATGTGTGAACGCCACATCACATGGTCTGAATGTTAATCCGAGACTGGAGTCGGAACTCAATTCTCCACGACTCTCTTTGATTGTGTTCGATTTCGCTCCCTCGGCTGTCTTTGTGATTACTGCGTTGTATTCTCTCTTTGTGGAAAAAGCACTCAATATTGATATAAGCCTCTTTCTTTACATTTTATACAGTTGATAAAACACGGCCAAGCAGCTCTACTTGTAAATCTTTATGCTGTGTAATAACATCCAATGTTCCCACTCCCCTTGTCTTTTGCTATGATTGTCGTCCAATGTCCTTGTCTACTCATATAGAGTGCATTATTCTGCCTCCCTACCACATCAGCAGATCTGGTTCCAGAAGTATTTTTACCATTCAATTTTCCGATAGGGATTAAAAAAATGTCATTATCAATAATTAAATGCTATGTGAAAAATCAAAAGTTTGATTTGAAACATAAGAGAAAAAATCCATCAAAAGAAAAGGTTTACAAAGAACTACAATCTCATGAAGCATTGCAGATGACACAGTTGAAATCAGTGGAAATATAAAACTCTTCATGTAAAGTTGTTGGTTGTATATTTATACCCCAACGTCAAGTTAAATACTGGTATGCAAAATTTTCAGGTATTTTGATTGTTCACAGCTGGTCCTGCATCAGTTCACGATTGATTTACCAATCAAATGATTCCTAACTCACTATAAATAGCCAGAGTTTTCTTTTCTCAGTATCTTCATCTTGAAGATGCGAAGTCCAAAAACACGCAACCTAAGTAAATTGAACATACCAAATTAAACCATAGCCAAGCTCTTAGCAAGTGTACTTCACTCCTTAGACATACTGTATTTGTCATTAGTCAGAAATAAGACAGGGAGAGTTCATCGAGATCTACCTGAGCTTAAACTCCCCTCTCGCCCTGCAAATGGAGGGAGCCCAGGGCTCGAGAATCTCATAAGCTCAATCAACTATTGAATGCAATTTAGTTCTAGGTTTTTTGTCTGGTGAAAACCAAACTAGTGCAGAAACATTTTCTGGAGTCTTAAAATTAAAAGTTAAAAATCATAATTTTTTTTTACTTACTGTTGATAGGGGGCGCTAAAATGTTTAAGCCACTATTGCTAAAATTATTTTAACTCTTGAACAGAATTATAAACTGTACCTTTACTAAAGTCTAAATATGCTTGTGAAAACTCCATTTGTGGTCACAGTAAACAATTGCATTTGGCCAGGCGGTGGCACTATAACCTGAAAACACACAAACACAAAAGAGCTGAAAAACCATGGTCTCAATGAACTATTTGTTCTATTGGCTTCCCTTCAGATCAGATACGTGAGCCTGTGCAATGATATTTTGGATTTCGCTTCTTAGCAAAATTCAAGTTTAGTGAACTCTAAAGGCGTATCTATTCACACACTTGCAACTTCGCCAAATTAAAAATGCAAGTTCATGCCAGAAATTTAACATGTCCTTGCGTTGAAAAGTTCAAGTTTGGTGAACTCTGACCTGCAAATTACTATCATGTGATTGCATGAGACCCACAAAAGTTCAAAACTTGACCTCTCTACAGAATATATAAAACATGGAGGAATTGCTGGTATTAGCGTAGTCGTATCATCTTGTTTTACCACGCCCATTTTCGTAGCATTGTCCAAATGCATTTTTCTTAATCAAAGACTTGAGTGACTGCCACTTAATTTGCTAATTCAAGTCACATGAATTTCTGAGACTAATAGAAGAACAGAACATGACCTCTCTGTACAGAAGTTTAAAACGTGGAGGAATCGCTTTTTTAGCAGTGCCGCATCATCTTGTTTTATCCTGCCCATTTTCGCAAAACACCGTCTCAGTGTGACAGTATCTATAGATGTACTTAGCAAAAGAATGTAATCTCATGAAGCATTGCAAATGACACAATTATATGTAAAACAACGGAGGAATATAAAAACTTATTTAAAGTTGTTAGTTATATCTATACCAATATTTAATTATCTGGATCAGGGGTTCTGAAACTTGGTCCTGGAGGGCCAGTGTCTTGCAGAGTTTAGCTCCAACTTGCCTCAACACACCTGCCTGGATACTTCTAGTATGCATGGAGTTTGATTAGCTGGTTCAGGAGTATATAATTGGCGTTGAAGCTAAAACCTGCTGGTCACCGGCCCTCCAGGACCGTTTGGGCACCCCTGATCTAGAGTGTGTAAACTGATTTGTTATTTGAGGTGGTTCATGGATTGGATGATCTCTGGTAGCTCTTTGCTCGCTTTAACTGTCCGATTGGTACAATTTCTGTAAAGCATTATGGGAAATGCTGGACAGATCGTCAGAAAAAGCATATACAATTGGTTAACAACATTGGAGCTCACAGCAGGTCTGCCTTTAAAGGTTTTCCCTATAGAAAAAATGAATGAGTTTTTACTTCTGGATCCTAACTGCTTTATTGTTTGCTCAGTGTGTTTCTCTCGCTCTTTTAACCTGCCTGTTCCTCTTTATACCTCCTAAACATGATACTCAGCCACTGCTTGGACTGTAAAATCTATCATGTATTATCAGCTTTATGGAAGCTTTGTCGTTCATGGCTTTAGCATGACCAAGCCAAAGACTCGTTCAGAGCAAGAAGTCAACAAAGCACCTTACATGTGACCTAACCAGACGTGGCGCAATAAAACGACAAACTTTTTTTAAATGTCCTTTCCAGCCTCAATAGTGACAAACAAAGAGCAACAGAACTCTTGTTTGATCGATTGGTTTCTAGTTTCATGACATCTCACTGTTTAGCCCTGCCCACTGTGAAATCTCACTGGTTCCTTGAAACATCATTAAAGGGACGCTTAACATAAAAATAAAGTGTTGCTCTTCATTCAAAAAATTCCCCTGCTCAGTTTCGGCACTAAATGCAGCCACAGCCTCTCACATGACAGCAGGGAAAGGCTCAGCCAATCACAGTGATCATTTGTTTTGGGGGCGGTACAACTCGAGTATAGAATGTGATTTAACCCTTTCTGCATGTCTAGGTTAATACTGACAGCGTGATTTTTTTAAAGTGAATTAATTATAAGTGGGGACATTTCAGTAGTCGGTGGATATTGGTCTGGACACGTCACTTTTGTCCATGCTAAATCTACGCCCATGCTTATAACAAATATCTTTAAGTGTCATTCGCTCTGCTATGACATTTTAAATGCAATGATGGCAAAGTGTGTTCCCTGCAGACACAGGACGTCAACATGACGTCATATTGACGTTGTACCCAACGTCATGGGAACGTTGGATTTTGTTTGGAAATGAAAATCGGGTTGATGCCAGAACCCATATTTAGGCCGACATCAATGTCCAACGTTTAACAGCAAATCAACCTAAAATCAACCAAATATCAAAGTCTAATCATGTTACACCTTGATGTTGTGTGGACGTTACCATTATGATATCTATCAGAAATTGGATTTCGGTCACTTTCCAACACAACCTAAAATCAATCAAATATCAACATACTTTGATAGCATTATTGGATGTCAAATTACATTGTCCTTGGACACTGGCTAGACATTGAATTTTGTCACTTGCCATCATGACCTAAATCTAAACTAATATCAATATCTTATGATGTTGTGTGCCTGCTGGGTTATGACAAAAAGACGGAAACAAATCACGTGTTTTTGTCTTTGGCATGACAACTTATTACCAAGACAACAAAACTTGTCATAAATCTTGCATAAACATGATTGTCATCAAGCCATTATATATGTGTCATGAATTTTATTACCGCGTCATTCTTTTTTTTTTTTTTTACCTCAACAACACTGGTACAAGCTGAATTTGTCATTAGAATGTCATTAAATATTAATGACACTGTTAAGAAAATATTTGACACTTTTAATGAAACATTTTAATGACAAATACTGAAAATTGTCATCATAAAAATGTCCATGACACAATTATAATGGCCTCAAGACAATAATGCTTATGACCAGATATGTTGTCTTGGGAATGTCAAGTTGTCATGACAAAGACCAAGACTTGTGTTTTATTTATGTCAAGTTCTCATAACGAACAATGTGATCTTTGCATTTAAAATGGCATAACTGAGCAACATAATAGTATCACAAGCATGCATAAAACCTCATTTACATTCATGACAATGTCCTATGTCATTTTTATAAAGGTTTCATGACAGTCTTTTGAAAACCTCTTAAAATAAAGTGTTTCTGTTGATACATTGAGGTATTATGAAGTAAACAATTGGTCTATACAAGAAACTGAACCTTAATTACAACATTACATTTATTCCATATAGTCTCTGTGCAAGATCACAAATGAGCTGAAGTTCCCTTTAAATATGCAGTGTCTTCTCATTGGCTGTGATTTGTGTCACATCATGCTTCAGTTTTTGAATATGTCATATTGCGCCTGGTTAGGATACAGTGTTAGTTGATATGTTCCTTGTTAATCGTTGTTGAATGATAGTGAGTGTGAACAGCTGGAACAATGCATTGTTTTTGTGTTAAATTATGTATTTCTTTGCTTCTTCAGGTAAATGTGCAATTCATCCTCAGAGATTTATCATATCACAGTTATTCAGTAAGACATTTAGACTTTGAAATTGATATCTGAACATCACATACTCTTTCCATATATATTGTGCACAATACGCACAATCATAAACGCATCAGCCAGACATGGCATCTGTCTGTATTGTTTTAATCTGCACAAATGAAAGTACTCACGACAGAGTGAACTCTTATTTTTATATGCCTTTTCTTTTCATACAGATGTCTGCCAGATTATTTCCATTTGCAAAAAACGGACTTTAGCATGAAGCCATGCCAAAGTTAACAGTATCTGTAGCAATTAGCTAAACTAATACAACACAACATCTAATGAAGCATGCGGTTCAGTGGCGCTTCATTTTATGACGGTTTTCTTTTGTTTTTTGATTGTTGATAAATGTGTGTGCATTATATTAATATATATATAAATGTCTGTTACACTGATCATGTCACTTTGTAGGCATGCACTACAAACAGAACCATCATGTGAAGGCATAATAATGAATATTAGATTGTAATGATGCTGTGTTTTTGATTTGAGATCTGAAAGTTATTGTTTTGTTTCCTCGGACACATTCTTAAAAGGATGGTTTCCCCAGAATATGTATTGTTAATGTAGTCACCCTCAGGCCAGATGTAGATGACTTTTTCTACAGTAGAATAGCAGATTTTTCGATGAAGCCATGCTCCTTTGTGATTCAAAATGCAAGTCAACCAGCGGATTCGAATGTTATCACTCGATTGAATTGGTGTTATCAGTAGGCGCATGGTGTTATCCATTCACATGGTTAATTAGCTATAGATTAAATACCGCCTTGAAATAATAATGATAATTATTTATATTGTTTATTAAATTTCTCATTATTTTGTATTTTTTTAACATCTACCCCTACTCCAACCCTAAACCCAACCATCACAGAAATCTAAAAACAGATCTGGAGTCTTCTCTATTAGGCATAAAGTGGAGCTTTTTTACAGTAATTTAAGGTTCAAATACTGCATTTTAGTGATATTTTAAGCACTAATTTGGGCTGGATTAGCTTGTCGAATGTTATCTTTACCACACTTTTTGATGCAAAAAAAAAATACTTCCTACATTTATGTGAAAGTGCTTATTATACAACTTTTTTGTTTACAAAAATGTATGTTTATTTACAAGTTTATTTACAGTTTTATATACAACATAGTGAGATTAGGATTTTAGAAATATGAAAGAATACTTATTTATAAATGCTAATTTATCATCATCCATCATAAAAAAACAAACAACAAAAAATTGGGCAGCTGTTAAAATTTATTTACATGAAAAACTGTAGCCTATATGCAGCTCATTTCCTCAGTCAGAATTTGTCCATTTAAATAATAAAAAAAGCCGTCTTTTATTAGTTATTTTATTGGTTATTCTTTTTAAAGCCTTCTATTGGTTATTTTCACAATTGGGATGGCATGTTGTCAAAAAATGGGTCAAATGAGCTTATAAAGGCACCAAATTCTGGACTTTGTCAGAAGGAGGGTGGGTCTTTCAAACCACCCAAACCCCCTGATCCCCCACCCCCCAGCTACGGACCTGGTATAGCTGATTAACCATGTGGATGGATGATAGCCTTCTGAGCCTACTAGTAGGTGCAGAAGACCCCCTACTGGCCCATATCTATTAGCAGATAACCATTGATAACACCCATTCAATCGAGTCCATTCAAGAGGCTGAGTCAATATCACTTTAAGAGTCAACAAACATATAAAGGCAAAACCAGATTATTACACATGGCTGATGTCTTTTAAAGCAAACAAATAGCCAGTGCAAACAACAACAACAACAACAACAACAACAACAAAAATAGCAAATCAATCTCCAAGGCATCAGCTAAAATCTTTAATGTTCCACTGTTTCAAGTCATCCACATCACAATTCACCAGTTGTAGCTTTAAGTTCCTTAATTATTTGGAAGAATGAAGAAAAACAAGTGTTTCGTCCTTTTAGTCATACAAATTTATCACATTCTGTACAAAAAAAGTCCTGACAGCATATGTTTTTTTCTTTAATTTGAGTAAGTCAATCAGGCTTTGACTTAATTTTTTATATTAAATTTTAACTTGATGTTTTTAAAAGTCAGCTTGACAAGTTGAAATAATAATAATTAAGTTGGTAATAAAAAATAAAATTAAGTTGGTTGAACTTAAAAATGTTTTACATTTCAGAAGTTTGAAACTGTTTGAAGCCCCATTACATAGTTCTGTCTTATGAAAACCCATGTGCAACATGTGCCTGTCTTGAACAATATCAAGGCATCTTTGGATTTTTTTTATTTTTTTCTCAGCAGGGAAACTCTTGCTTTCTTGTTGATTGTGAAAGTATAACATTTCTAACCAACTATAAATGTGTGCATATCCAGATCTATTTCTTCGGGGTCATATATAATGTAACATTTGTCATGCAGTAGGCTACATTTTAGCCATCGCTGGTTTTGCCAAAATCTGTTGTTCTGGGGAAAAATACACAGTAAGGCTCATCTCAAACACATGAATGTGTTTGGGTCTGAGTGTGTAGGTGGGAGTCTTCCCAGAAGAGCTGTGGAGGATGAATGCGTTGCTCTTACTTAAACAGCTGTAGAAACAGGCACGCGTGTGGTGTTAGCTGACAGATCAGCAGTGGAGACTAGGTGAGTTCAGATCAGTGTGTACTAAATCATCTTCATTATTATTGTTTTTTACAAATCACTGTTCTAGCAAGGAGGCCATATCTGCATTTGCCCCGGTTCCATTTATGTGTTCTCTTAAAATATGGTTTGCTATTGTGTATGTGTGAAGTCTCTTTGTCTGGATGAAAGCAGATGTAGGGCTGTCTGTGACCCAAGAGAACTCTGACCCACAGTTTTGAGAGCTGCTTTCCTACTTTTGCTACTGTTACACATGAAGAGAGCTTGTGCCTGTTATGACTGCATTCAAACAAATGTTTTGTTTTATACATAGAAAGTTCGAGAGACCTCATTCTGAAGTTATATTTGTGTTAAGATGAGCTCACAGGACATAATGGGTTTTTCCATGGGTGTGCTGCAGGTTTTTTTGTTTGTTTGTTTGTATGCAAGCTAACTACAGAGTACAGTATAACTGTGATTGTGATGTTATTCTGACTGTGCAATGTAAAGAGTTTGGGAAATGTAAATGCACCCATTTTATTCACCATATCTTTGAGTTGCTTTGCAAGAAATATTGATATTCATCTCAATAAATACAGCTATTTCAACTGATAAGTGTTTTTTTTTTCTGTAAGAAAAGTTTCTGACTTGATAGATAGAAAAATATAACTTATAAATATCAGCTTATAAATATATAAATATAACTTGGGCATCATATTTATTTACAGAGCAGTGTGTAAATGTTACCGCCTCCAGACTCTGCTATTGGTTGGATGTTTTTTCAGCGCGCTGATTGATTGGCCCACACGGTTGCCAATCTGGTGCAGATTTGACAGCGCGAGCGGTCCCCTGAGCGAATGCTGGATGTGAATCTGAAGTAGCTCACAGGCCAGAGGAACAAGAACAACAGAGGTGGCCGTTATCAAGTACACGCGGATGCAGGACAGTTCCGTCATTTTGCCATAAAGACATGACGGAAAGCAACGAAGAAGGTAAGATTTTGCATAGAAATTTTGCCAGACAGTAGTCTTTAATGCGTTGTGAAAGAGCTTTGGCCATTCCTGAAATGTTTCCTAATATGTCGATTTCAACACAACATTGGGGTTTCATAAGGACAAGCTCAATACGGTCATTCAGAATGAAAAGCTCTTCGTGGATAACAAACATAACTTTAGCATTTTAATTCTCCCTTGCATAATATAAGTGTGATAAAATTGCTTTATATTGTTTATTTATTTTAATATATATTTCACAAAATGCAGTAATAACATAAAACAGCTTTGAAGTTGCCGTCCTGTATTTACATTAGTGATTTTGTGGAGCTGCCATCAGCTCCTTTCTTATTGTGGAGCTGAGGCTGAGCAGCACAAAGAAGCACGAGGGGTCCTGATGAATGTGCTTGGCTCGTGGGGGCTCTTGTTGAAAAGCACGAGCCTGCAGGGATCAGCTGGCGTCTGGAGCCCAGTCACAGATTATGCAGAGGGGGAGGGGCTGAGAAGCTAAATTATGAAGAGCAAATCCAATTAATTCCATACTATGCGGAAGGATGACACCTAAACCACCGGTAAATGGATGCTAAATAATGTTTTCTTTGTGTGTGGGGTTAATATGAGATTGTCTTTGACAGAAATGTTTTGCATCATTATGCCTTATATTTAAGTTTAACTTTAGCTTATTAGCCCTATTCTTAAGCAATTGTAGTGCTCTTCAAACTTGAAATAGAAAACCATTGGTCATTGTAAATGCCAGCTTAACTTAAGGGCCATACTTAGGGATTGTAAAAGTGTTTCTAACCCTGTATCTGTTACATAGGTGTAAAACACTTTTACAAGGGATTTAAAACAAGTGCTGTGTAAAAAAAAAACATCTTGTTGTTCTCAGGTGTTTTGCAAGTTCAGAGAGGATGTTTGTTTGAAAAGTCTATTTATACGATTAGTTCAGCCCCATTTAAAGGTCTCCTCCATCTTCAGTTTTCCTCTGGGAATAAATGACAATGAAGCAGCAAGAATCGTCTTCCTGTACATTGTTAGCTTTACTGATTTTGGCTCCGAGATGGTAAGAGGGGAAACAGAGCAAAACATAAAAAGCCATCAAAGCAGCATGCTGCCTCTCATAACATTGTCCAGACTGACTCAAAACACTCAAACCAGGTAAAGAAAATAAGGAAGGATCAACTGAAACTGGTTGGGTTTGGTCAAACGTGATTCTTGGACTCCTTCGCTAGAAATACGATCATTTGGAAAAACAAAGATAAGCATGTGAACAAAGCTCAGCATGTTTGATCAATAGCCAGTGTGGAGTTTAAATGGGTGTGACCGAATGCAGTGAGGGATGTTAGTTATGGAGCATCCGGAAAATGGGTGATGGAGCCTTATTTGACCTGTTAATCTACATTTGGCTGAACTTTCTTCACAGTTTGTATCATAGAAACTGGAGCCTGAAATCAGGAAGTTCTGCTTCCTAATCAGAGCATAAACAAAATACCTTTTCCCCATTGAATCCCCCCCTTTAAAAATAATATTTCCTTCTATTCTGGAGTAAATCCGGATGTTACTGGCAATTTCATATCGATCTGGCAGAGAATGAACAACAAACAGATTTGTTTTTCAGAAGGGTGATTTTTATCCCATTTAAGGTGAAAATGCTTGTGGTTTGCACTGTTATTATAGTAGCATGTATAAGCTTGTTCATTTACACTTCATTTCAGCAATTCTGTAGCCACACAAGTGAGGTCATTCAAGGGCTAAATGCCAGTATATAAGTGTTGCATGGCTTCAGTAGGTGGGAGTTTGATATTTTCACTGATAGCTTGATGAGTGGTTTGTACATGTGGTCCGACGTCTTATTGCTTATGCAGTGAAATCATCACTAGTGCACATCTGGATTTTCAGTGTTGCAGCATCGGTGCTAGAAAGACAAAGGCCTCTGGTTTAGACTGAAGATGGTTGACTGGTCTTGCTTAATTTGCAACAGAAAAAATAAATCAGTGGGTCATTTAGTGAATATTCTTTATTTTCTAATCTCTACTTTGAGTGATACAAAAAATAGTGATATTGTACAGTACAGTTCCTGTTTTTATAGTAGCATGAGTTTCCGTCCAGACTGTTTTCCCTCTCTTGTGGTTCTAGTCTAGCGATCTGTGCCTTAGGATAGTTTTCACAGACGAACAGAGTCTCCAGTGGGTTTATATTAGTCTGGCTTGGGGTGCAGCATGTAGTTTAACTGTCTTTGTGTAAGAGTCTGTCCAATACAGCTGTAAACAGCTGCTGATTCTTTCTATTTTGCTTAATTCCATACCACCTCCTGACCTCTGACTCTGATAGGAAATTGTATTCATATATAAAAAAAGCTTGAAGATGTAGATATTTGAAGTTGAGGTAAATTCAACCCCATAGAGATAATGAAATTCAACATTCATTATTACATGTATGCATAGGATTTAGCTTACAGTTTATACAACAATAATGTTATTGAATTTATGGAAAATGTTTGGTTGGGATTCAAACACATGCATTTGAAGTAGTAAGCACTACATACTGTATACCAGTTGTTTTTTATTGTCTTTCTATGTCTATCTATTTCTATTTTCTATCTCCATAGCTGAACAAACTACCAACTACTCTGGCATATGTTATGCAGTTAATGCCCCATTAGGTGCAACCCAGTACTGGAAAACATCCACACCCTCTCTCAATCACATACACACTACGGCCAATTTAGTTCATCCAATTCACTTATACTGCATGTCTTTGGACTCTTAGTAAAGCTGTCTATCTGTGTCTTATTAAACCTTTTTATAAACTCTTCCAGGCCATGTTTATGTGAACCGAAAGCCCCCTTGAGGGCACATAAAGAGCACTGACTCTGTATTAAAGACCACATGAGATTATAGTGAGTTTTGTGGTTTATAGTTCATGTGTATTTACTTTGAAGCCATCTCTCCACCTTATTTGTAATGTAATAGTGAACACAGCCATTTATTTTCACTGCAAAAAAATTAAAACTTACGAGCCTGTCGAATTCAGCACCATACAAAATGTGAATGTATAACTGTGATGTTAATTGTATTGTATTGTATGAGTCACTTTGGAATGGTTTCTGAGAATTTTTCAGTTTTGTTCCTGGAAAGATTTCTTCTTCTGCATGCCATAAAAGGCAAATATCCTAAACTTTTAAATAAATTAAACACACATAAAACAGATTGTTTTTCTCTTTTCTCTGAAATAATAATAATTTATCCTGCACAGAATTTTTCCCAATTACATGCTTTCAAGTATGAAGTTGTCCCTCCCACTGATACCACATACAACCAACTAACAAGTATCAAAGTCATGGTTGATAAATGTAATTTAAGAACGTTTTTAGAGTAAGACATGTAAACGGTTTGCTTTGTTTCAAAACAATGATTTCATATGGGTTCGGTTACTGTAAGTTTCAGGAGGCATTACAATATTTATAAACAGTCCAAAATTTGTTACATGCAAATAAACTCTCACTTCCCACTGGTCAAAGGATACCACCATACTAAATGCTCCAGGATTCCACTCATCCTTATTGTGGCATTTTTTTTCTGCTGTTGCTTTATTATTTCATCACTCTGAACAAGAATCAAGGCAATTTTTGTATTTTGGATAGTTCTCATAAAATACATTCTTCCAACTCAGTTTCAGGCAATTCACAATATATTTCTCCAATATAACCCATGACTAATTTTGAGAGGCTTTAGAAAACAAATGCTATTTTTTATTGTATATTATAACATATCATACATTATGATAAACCCTGGTTTGCTGATTCATTGCGATGGTACGTATCTATTCAGCAAGTGAGGTTCGTGTGTGGTCAAGTCATTTTTTTTTCTTTAGCACTTTTAGAATGTAGATTGTGTCTAAGCAGCTTTGCACGATTGAAGAATGGAGAATTAAAACGCCATAATATTCACTGTGGGTGACAGTGGTTTGAACCAGTGTTTGAAGGATCTCTGTTTTCCTCCCCCTGCTGGATTGTGTTTATGGTCATGGTTGTTTTTGGTCCCAAACCATATACAATTATTTGCTCGTTACCCATTTTACTAGGTAAAGAAAGTACAGAAAAATACAGGATATCATTGATTACCTTATGGTTGTACATATGATTTTTAGAATTTTTTAAAAACTTCACAGTCAAACTCAGAAGAGCACATGAGTCTGTCATGAATGTTGTGCCATTTCTATTATTTCTGATGAAGGCAAGTGGAAATAATATTTAGATTCTCTCTGCACGCATTGCATCAATGCCACTTTTCAGGAAAGAGTTTTGAGTTATGAGTATTTATGCATGAGGAATAGTGGAGTTTGTATGAACTGTTCTCCAGACAGTGTTTTTTGTCATTTTTGTTTGGAGAGATGATACTGGGATTGGGGAAAAGTCTGTGAGTTGGAATATAAACTTGGAAACCCACAACACAGTATTGCTATATTGTATTTTGATTGATTTTCTTTTCAGCTTAGTCCCTTTATTAATCTGGGGTCATCACAGCGGAATGAACCGCCAACTTATCCAGCATATGTTTTACGTAGCGAATGCCCTTCCAGCTGCAACCCATCACTGTGAAACATCCATACACACTCATTCACACACATACAATAGGACAATTTAGCTTACCCGATTCACCTACAGTGCATGTCTTTGGACTTGTGGGGGAAACAAGAGCACCCAGAGGAAACCCACACAAACATGGGGAGAACATGCAAACTCCACATAGAAATGCCAACTGACCCAGCCGGGGCTCAAAATAGCTACTTTCTTGCTGTGAGGTGATTGTACAACCCAATGCGCAACCGTGATGCCACCTATATTAGCAAAGACTATAAAATACACAAGACACGTCACTTAAAGAGTTCAGATGAAACCTCTAAAAGCCCTCTGAGGCTACCATGTTTAAGTTGAGTAATTTCTCTTTTATGTCAGTTAATATGTTATTTTCATTGCCTTTAATGTGAAATTAATGGACACAAGTATAGTAGTTTCAGAAAAATGCTCATGTTAGAAGAAAATTTCAGATGGCACTTACATGTACTTTTTGTATTTGAACTCTTCTGAAACTCTATAAATTTGAATGGGGAAAGTGTATCCGTCAGTATAGCGAATGAAGCCCCGTCTTGTACGGAATCCAATCATCAATCTCCACAGGCTGAGGATTCTCCTAGGGAGGAGCTCGGACCAGATGTGATTTTCTGCAGATTTTGTGGATTCAAACGATTAGAAATAAAACTAAAGAGACAGTTGTTGTCAAATTTAAGGTGTTTCAAGATGGCTGCCAAGTGAAATGACTTGCCATGAAGTCCTTGAATGGACTTTGATTTTAGCAGGGGCGCCCCCAAGGGGTGGCCAGGGGTGGCCACGGCCACCCCACGGTAAACTCTGGCCACCCCTGTGGCCACCCCAATATAATTTTGCTGTTGACATTATTGATTTCAAATGTACTTATAAATTCCTAATATTTAAATAAATAAATAAAATGCAGCCACTATTATTGTTGGTGTAAATGACGTAGCTCTCCCCCTCTGGTTCAATGCTGGTGAAAGCAAACTGATGCATGCGCGCAGAAAACCATTCCCGCGCGCCTCACGCACTCTTGTGTGAATCCCGGTTGGTTGTTTCCATGCACGTCGACAAAATAGGCACCGCTCATGTGCCGTGAATCCGGATTAACAGCCTTTTGTGGAGAGGTGTCGGCACGCAGCGAGTTTTGAAAGTCGACTAAAGTTTATATAAAATGATGATTATGATTATGATGATGATGATGTTACTTTTACTAAGCATGGCTTTAAAGCAGAAAGGATGGATAATGAGTCAGGGAGGTAAGACTTCATAACATGATTTCTCAGCCATGATCTGGTCTAAGACCACAGATAATTATTTAGAATTGTCATAATTAATTTTCATGCAAAAGGTTTCTTAAGTGATCTTGGCATATCACTCCAGTTGTTGTTTTCCAGTAATATTTAGGATTGATTTCTGTTATTTATTTAGAATAATAATTGTATAATAATATTAATATTAATAGTATTTATTTAGAATAAATATAAATAAATGGTTATGTTTATTAAATAACAAATCTAACAATTCAAGGGAGGTGGGGTGTCTAGGGTGGTTTGCCAGGGTGTCATTTAAACTAGAACCGCCTCTACCCTTCCCGATCGTCGTTGACAGCACGCACACACCTTCAATAGACAGCAATGGCAATTTAATATTTACCTTAAGGTACAGTATATCAATAGAAGAAGCTGCATTAATAAAATAGCTCAAAAAGCAATATGGATAAATGATATTATTAGGTATAGTGAGTGTGTATAGTAATGCCTTTTGTTCAGTTTGTTTGGGTTATTAATAAACTCATTATTCTTTCATTTTCTTTTCGGCTTAGTCCCTTTATTAATCCAGGGTCACCACAGCGGAATGAACCGCCAACTTATCTAGCACATTTTTACACAGCGGATGCCCTTCCAGCTGCAACCCATCACTGGGAATAATATACTCATTAATCTTCATTAATTTTAGACATGGCATATACCTTATGATGTACAATAAAAGCACGTAAAAAAAGAGTTATTTATACAGTATATATATATATATATAAAAAGTGTTTTTAAACTAAACATAGATTTTTATTTGGTTTGACCTTGTACTTTCTGAATTATTTCAAGGAATAAATTGCAATATTTCAAGAATAATTAATTAAATGAATAAAAACAACATTATTTCATTTACCAGAAACAAAAATATAACATTACACTGAATTCATTATTTTTTTAGTGTGCCACCCCAAGATTTGGTGCGGCCTCTTCTGGCCACCCCTAAGAAAATTTTCTCGGGGCGCCACTGGATTTTAGTGTGCATCTCTGCTTGTGTGAAGAGTTGTTAGTGATCACGTTTCTCATAAGCATATGGCCCTGTTTTTGTCTGTAAAACAAAGTATTTTTTTATTAAGTACTTATATATACACACACACACACACACACACACACACACACACACACACACACACACACACACACACACACACACACACACACACACACACACACACACATATATATATATATATATATATGGACCAGAAATGCTAGTGTCAAGCTCTCTTAAAGACCACTGGCTGTTAATAAAAGGTTAAAATGTAAATAAATGTTTAGGCTCAGACATTTCTCAATTAGAATTATGCTGACACAAAAAGCCTAAAAAATGAATGATGTTTTCAACAAAAGTATAAGGTATAACAACAATGATTAAGACAATTTATGAGTTTATAGGTACTAAATAGTCCATGACAGCTTGGTTCTGTTTAATTATTAGCAATAAATATGTGCGCAAGTTCAGAAGTAACACTGTATTTACAGAAACAGCTGTCTCTCCAGAGCCTGCCAGTCATGTATTCCCCCGCGGCTCTGTAACATGACCGGACTAGAGTGACAGATCCTTAAAGTAAAACACAAATAAAGTGCTGTTGCATGCCTTTGAGTCTTCTTCATCTCTGGATATGCTCTCCCATTAGGGTTTTACATCAAGACATAGCCAGAGGGAAGATGTAGCTTTGCTCGTCTTTGTGTCAAACTTAACACACTGAGGAGTGCTTGTGTTCTCTAAAAAGCTTCTTCAAATTACTTATTTGAGAATGTGTGTGTGTGTGTGTGTGTGTGTGAGTGTGTGTGTGTGTGTATAGACTGGTGTCTGTACTGTAAACCAAGCTGAACTCTGAGTCACTGTCTAAGAAAGCTGATGCATCACATTCTTTAGTTATACTCAGTTGTCTGTTTCTTTCATCATTAAATATTCTGTGAATCATTTTAAAAAAGTAGAGGATTACTTTCATTTCCGTCTCATTATTTGTTTCCGCTCATAAACATTATTTAATAGAAAGTGAGAGAAGGAGAAAGCAATTGAGTGAGAAAGGTGTGGAAATTGTAGCAAAAGCTGCTGAAGATGAAAGTGGTGGTGGTGGTTGTTAGCACTCCAAAACCACTTCACAGACGGAGAGGGCTCTGATTAGACTGATGTGGTTGGTGTTATTCGCCGGCTGGAAACTCTGGTTAAGTGTTTTGTGTTTAGGGTATGTTGTCGCAGCCAAGGTAACAGGCTTTCTGTAACGGCTTGTTTTATAGCTAACAGATGCTAGAAACGTTAGCATGAATATTTAATGCACAGTATGCTATATTTGTTTGCAGTTTTAGAAGCTGAGATTTTTAATAATAAACTCATGTTTAGTATTATTTGTTTTCAGATTGCAAAATTTTTGATTGAGTTTTATGCCTAAATGACAACGATTTGGCTATGTATGCACTGTATGTCAGTGTAGCTATATGACATAATGAATAAACAACTGACCCTTAAAGTATGATTTAAACATTGTCCTGTTTGTGATATGGCTTTGGTGTATACTTGTTAATCCACTTAAATCTTTAAATAAAGATTATATTATATTATAAATAGGGATGTCTATCCGTTCACGGCAAAGTAGAACAAGGAAGCAGCTTGAAGTGGAAAGCGCGAGTATGTGTGCGGTCTGGAGTTGGGAAGAGACGATTGTAACGTCGGGAGTTTTGGATCCACATGCAGGCTTATTTAAAGTCAGGCAAGCGATGGTCAACACAGGTGCAAACAGGTATTTGGAGACAGTCCAGAATCACAGTCGAATACAGGCTAGAGGTCAGAAAGGCAGGCGGCAGGCAAAGACAAAGAGGCTAACAAGGCTAACGGTCGATACACAAGATAACAAGACTGGGAAAACGCGTTGTAGTGTTACTAGTGACCGACAACAAGACTCGGCCAACTGAAGGGGTGAATGTGTGGCTTAAATAGTGTGTGTTAATCAGTCTCTGACAATCCTCAGGTGGTGTGAATGTAATCAGTCTGAGGAAGCATGTGTGAGTGACCGGAGTTCATGTATGAAAATGTAGTACAGAAATGGCGGATTTGTAGTCCATGGTATTTGAAGGTGCAAACCAGCGATCTTATGGAAAATGATCGCTGGTAATCATGACAACGATAAGCGTTTTCAAGGGATACCGTGGTTTGGAAGAGTCAAGGTTTTAAAATCGGCAACATTTTCTGTAATACCTTTCCTAAGGTAAGTAAGATTTTTTATTTACATTTTTTTTTCTGTATCTTCAGAAGAAAAAATATGCAAAGATGCTGTTTTAAAATGTAAAGAAATCTGTGTTTTTGAAACTAACGAAGACAGCAAAAGTCAACTATTCATTTGAGTTATTTAGCCTGACATGTTTACTGATCCAAAATAGTATAAATCTTTCAGAAAATAAATTATGTTGTTTTCAAAGGGGAAAAAAGTTTTTGTTTTTTTATCCAGACATTTTAAAACAAGATGTTTTAGAGCAGTAATCACAATACCGTGATAAAGTGAAACCAAGATTTTTTTATCCAAAGTTAGGTCATAAGATTCTTTTACCGGCCCATACCTACTCTGGAGATATTATAAAGTTAACAACAATGACAACAGCATTGCTATAGCAAATTGTAAGATATGTAAACTTGGAATTGCCTGCTGGGTATTTTAAGTTGAGGTGCTGTTTGTTGTTTGGTTAAATAGGATTTGTTTATATTTACTGTTGCACTAAAGTCAAAAAGTGAAGAATTTATGTTATTTATTACTTGATTGTTAAAGCTCCCTCTTAGAAGTGCTCTGTTTCTTAACAGAATTGTTAAACGTAAAAATAAGGTGAATTAAATAAAAAATAAGGAACATCCTGGAAATATTTCCTCCTTCTTAATTATTTTTTTAAGTATTATAGAAGTATTTGATCGGGTTTCGGTATCGGTAGATACTCAAAATCAAATAACTCGGACTTGAGGGCAGAAAAACCTGGGGCATCTCTAATTATAAAGACTATATTAAACTGTTTCAGATTCATTTAAAAACACTTATTCATACCAACAAGTGAAGTCTAAGTCGTCAAATCATTCAAATTGATGAGATATTTTTAAATAGACTGCAAAAATTTGTCGTCTTGGAATTATAAGGTTCTGTCTGCGTTCTAAATGATTTTAAGACATTGAGCTTCAAATGTTTTGCATTCCATACAGTAAACAATATGAGTGTAACAGTTCTCTTTCATACATGAACATGATAGAGACCCTAAATGTAATCTAAATGTAAATTATGAAAATTATCGTAAATTTGCAAATTGGGGTATAAAACAGGGCAAACGCAGATACCGTAGCACCTTCTAATTCTAAAAAGTCATTTTCTGCTTGGAATTATAAGGTTCTGGGAGATCATTAATTGAATCTTTACTTTTCAAGAAATACAATCAGTCTGCTTATTAATTTAATTTAAAAAAATTGTGTTGTAAACAATATGTTCATGTTTAAGTAAGTTGAATTTTTGCTTTCTATAACATTTGTTTAATGTTTTAGGATGAATATGAAGTCCAGTGAAGATGTTGATTTTATGTAATTATGCAATTAATATGGTAATATCTATTGTTGTAAGTAAGATGAATTGAATTGAATTATTTATTTGCCATTCAAGGCTTAATATCAAATTTAAAGTTGCCAGGCACTCTGTGAACTAATTTCGAGAAGAGCATGTGATATGATTGATCGCAGCTGATCCCCGACCAGTAATCATTAGCTAGCCAATCAGATCATTCCAAAATCACCATAAATATCCTGCCTAACTTTACTCCTATCTTCGTTTTGAAAGACCCCCCTCCTCCTCTTTTCTAGTTTAATCCAGGATTGGGCGACATGGTGGCTCAGTGGCTAGCACTGCTACCTCACAGCAAGAAGGTTACTGGTTTAAGTCCTAGCTGGGCCAATCAGCATTTCTGTGCAGAGTTTACATGTTCTCCCCATGTTCGTACACCGGTTTCCTCCAACTGTTCAAAGACTTGTGATATAAGTGAATTAAACAATAGTAACAGTCACATGCTCTTTAATACCGAGCTTCTCTATGTAAGTACTGTATGCACTGGTGTGGTTGGCGGTCTATTCCTATAGAGCTGTCATTGTTAATCAAGGAATTGGGGAATTGGGAAGCTCTAGAGAACTAACTGATCTTGTACCCCTTTACATGCTCATTGACCAGGCGGGAGCCTTGGGCTCATCCATCTCTGAGCTCAGGGCTCTTTCCCAGGACAGCATGCCAAACCTGCTAACATCATCTAGCATTATCCAGGTGCGAACTCTTGAAACACACTTAAATTACTAAAGCTAAAGCTAACAGAAATTAAGCTCAATAGAAATCTATATAAAGAAATATTAGGGATTCACAGTGGTGCAGTGGGTAGCACGATCGCCTCAGAGCAAGAAGGTCACTGGTTTGAGCCCCAGCTGGGTCAGTTGGCATTTCTATGTGAAGTTCGCACATTCTCCCTGTGTTCGCGTGGGTTTCCTCTGGGTGCTCTGGTTTCCTCCACTAGTCTTAAGACATGTGTGATATGTAGGTGAATTGAATAAGCTAAATTGGCTGTAGTGTATGTGTGTGAATTCAGGAGTGTATGGGTGTTCCCAGTGTTGGGTTGTGGCTGGAAGGGCATCCGCTGCGTAAAACATATGCTGGATAAAATTGGCGGTTCATTCCACTGTGGCGACTCCTGATTAATAAAGGGACTATGCCGAAAAGAAAATGAATGAATAAAGAAATATTCATAACTAAAACTTTAATAGAGAATGTCCAGTTTGGGAAAGTTATATCTTGGTGTTTTGGGGGATTTTTCCATCATCGGCACTTCGAAAATTTGCAATCCTTCAGTGATATTACCACAATACTGGAATGTTTCATAACTTGAATTATAGGGTTAGGCTTTATCATGCAAACAATGCTTTTAGACCCTGATCATATGTCTGTTGATGTTTGTTGTCAAAGTTAATGAGTTACAATACTTGATAATGTCTCGCAAATTTTTGAAACAACAATTCGAATGTTAATGTAGACAATAACTATCGCACAATTAAAAATAAGTATCTAAAAATAGAAGCTACATAAAAAGTTCTAATGAATCCTATGAAAAGAAAATGCTAAAAGAAAACGGCCTTAAATTCCTGTGGTACAGTAAGCAGCTTGTATCTGTATCTCTTCTATTATTAAGAGAAAAAAAAACTGACCTACACAAACTTCTTTGGGTCTTTCTACACCAAATTCTTTCTGTTCTAAAACAAGCACCATCTGTGCTTTAGGGGTTATTTATCCTGCAGGTGCATTTGTGGCATTTAGGCCTTAAGGCAGCTCTTTCATCATTTCTCTTCCTCTCTGACACTCAGCATGCCTTTTCGTGCCTATTTTGTGCCTGTCGTTACCTATTTCCTTGCATTCATTCTGATCTGCCAGATGAATAGAGGCAGGAATTAAGAGCACTCTCTCACATTCACTGTATACTGTATGAAAGCCCAATAACAAAGTGATGGAAACAGTAGAAGCACTTTATAGCAGCTATTCTATAGTCCATGGGGAAAGTGACAGTGACTAATAGATTATTGCCATTTCCTGTAGCCGGTCAGAAAGGGAGTAAAATGAGTCAGTCTTTGGGTTTTAATCCTCAAAGGGAGTGCATATATTTCAACACCCAGACTCTGTGTGTGTGTGTGCGCACAAACAAACTTGCACACCTTTTTTCTTTTTATGCTTTTCCACCCATTTGTGTTATTATAACCCACTTTCCATTGATTCCAATTTATTTTTAGTAGGGGCGTATGATTTTTAGGGTGATGATGAAGGCAATCTGCCCTTTGGGTATTTGGGTAAAATGCTTAGTTTGGATTTTAGCCAAGACTTGTTTTCACATGCTTTTGCCACAGTGGATTCAGGCTTTTCTGAAGTAAGTGGATGTGCTTATGGGCATGTTGCTTTATAGTGATGTTAGTTAAAAAATAACCAGGTGTTCAGTGCTATGTGCAATAAAGGTGTTTTTCGAGGTCTGGTTTCGTTCTGGAAAATATGTGAGCATTTAAGAGCTTTGTGTTACATACTATTTTTTTTTAAGTCCACTTAGATGCCGAGGCATCCAGACTTGTCCTTTTAAGTGCATTTAGGTTAATGTCAAGGTGTTATGATTTATGAGAATACTTGCTTTCTTTCCCTGTATTTCACCCTTGACACACCTTCACACAGCCAGCCCAGAGGCTATGTCTACTTAAACTTCTAGCTTAGCATGACTTTATTCATTCATTTTTCGTCAGTGTAGTCTCTATTTCAGAGGTCGCCACAGCAGAATAAACCTCCAACTCATTTATTCATTTTCTTGTCAGCTTAGTTCCTTTATTAATCCGGGGTCGCCACAGCGGAATGAACTGCCAACTTATCCAGCACGTTTTTACGCAGCGGATGCCCTTCCAGCCGCAACCCATCTCTGGGAAACATCCACACACACTTATTCACACTCATACACTATGGACAATTTAGCCTACCCAATTGACCTGTACCGCATATTTATGGATTGTGGGGAAAACTGGAGCACCCGGAGGAAACCCACACGAATGGAGGGAGAACATATAAACTCCACACAGAAACGCCACCTGACCCAGCCGAGGCTCGAACCAGCGACCTTCTTGCTGTGAGGCGACAGCACTACCTACTGCGCCACTGCGTCATGTTAAACCTCTAACTATAGCGGCATATGTTTTACTCAGCGGATCCCTTTCCAGCCGCAACCCAATACTGGGAAACACCCATTCACACACACACTAATAAACTACGGACAATTTAGTTTGCTCAATTCACTTATACTGCATGTCTTTGGACTGTGGGGGGAAACTAGTAAAGGGGTCTGGATGCAGACCTGGTGCAGTGCAATCTGAGCTGCATCCAATGCTTTTTAATGCGCTCACCTAACCCCACCCCTAACCCTACCCCTCACAGTGACGTTACTACAGTAGCTCCATTGAGTGCATTGTGTTTGACATTGCATCACTGAGATATGCAGTCTCAGCTTGCATCATGAAGGCTCCATCCAGATAATCTATCCAGATAAACTGGAGCACCCAGAGGAAACCCATGCCAACACTGGGAGAACATCCAAACTCCACACAAAAATACCAACTGACCCAGCTGGGACTCAAATCAGAGACTTTTTGTTGTAAAGCAACAGTGCTAACCACTGAGCCACTGTGCTGTCACATGTCTTTTTTCCAGAGCTTTTGTTGCTGTCAATATTTGATACAGTACATACATTAGCACACAGTCCAATGTTTTTGGAAAAACTCTTGTTGATTCACAAAAATCAAAATTCAAACAAGAGAAATTTGTCTTCAAAAAGTTTAATTAATTCTGAAAACTTGTTAAGTCTGTTCTGAAATATTTTTCTAAACAAAATACTTGATTTGAAGACTAAATTGCCTACATTTTCTTACAATAGTTTATAATGTTTTTTCCTATTATTTAAAAAAAAATAATTACCATAATTTAACAACCAAAACATACTATAATATGAGAACACTAAGGTTTTGCTCTACAAACGTCAATGTGAAGTTTTTCCATTTAACACAAGTTACATCAATAATAATTCTAACAATAAAAATAATAAAAAGAAGGGCTGGCCGATATTGGATGCTGGGATGCACAAGAAAAGAAATCAAAAAGCCACTCTGGCGACATCCTTGCATCCTTTTTAATTGACAAGCTCTGCATTGCTGCTCATTTCCGCGTGTGTTGTTATTCTGTCCTGAAGTGACAAGTGCGAGTGTGTGGTTTCCTTTACCATTTTCAGTGGGCTTTGCGCTCGCTGTAACTAGGTGACCATCCATCATTTTCTCAGGGGATGACAAATTGACAAATCATTGCTTGAGCTCCGATACATGTTTATGGAGAAAAGTAAAGAGCACTGCAGCGTTTGGGGCACGCACCACAATGCCACTGGGTGCGCTGCATTTGTCTTAAGTAATTAGTCTGCCGTTATTACTGAAAAATGTATATTCCTTACAAAGGGTGAAGCAGATTGGTTAGTTCTACTCACATTATTCACAGTACGCACGTGGCATTCGGAAAAGTTGAGATGTATTCATCTATGTTTGCCTAGAAAATGTGCATGCGTCACAAGTGTGCTGCACAAGCGTCCCATATGCATGTTGTGCAAGTTGCGCACCTCCATTGGAAACAACAAACTTACACCTTAAGATTATTAGCACTGCGTTCAAGGCATGTGCTCAGCAGCCACATTCAAATAAAACTATAGCGCTTCATACCAAAACGTCATACCAAATCTTTTTTTAATCGATACTGACAAAAGTGTTCTGTCAATAAATACCGATAACGATTTTAACGCCCAGCCCTAATAAAAAGATACAAGACCATTTCTTCTTTTAGAAGGTATACATGTCAAAAATAATTTTTGCAGCTTGTACAAACTACTGTATGTATTTAAAATGAGCTGAATTAATACAATCTTGAGTTTTTAGAGGGACATCTTAATGGTTTTCTTTTCAATCCACATAAATTTGTAAAAACAACTAAGTTAACTTAATAAATTTGTGTTGGGACAATATGAAGGTATTGTGTGGAAAGTTTCCATATTACAACTCTCTCAGAACTGGGAATGGTAAGTGGCTAATGGCATTCTTTCAGGGATTAAAACACACAGGCATGTGCTGCTTTGGCTCATAAACACCTTCATACGTGGGACCTAATAGGACAGAGTGAGCAAATGGTTATGCATTATTTAAATTTTATTTTTATTTTTTTTCAGAAATCAGAAAAGAAAAGCCTTCGGTAACACTTTATAATAACTGCACACTATGAACCATTTATTAAGCATTAGCAAACAGTAAATTCATTATTTGTTAAGCATTGACTCTACATAATAAACACTAAAAAGCAGATTAATAAACTATTAATATCAACATTTTTATATCTTATTATTCAGGCATATACTAATAGTTCACTTGTATGTTAATTAATGCTTTATTAAATCATTTTTTTCCAGTTTTGTGACCTAATCTAAAGCGGTATTTAAGGTGGACTATTATAAGGTGGACTATATACGCATTATAAATCCCTTATAAATGACAAATAAAGGCTCAGTTAAATTCTAAACAGAAAAAAGAAAACAAACAACTTTATTCATTTCTGTTTATTTGAAAATACACAATTGAAACTGAATCAAATGAAAAACAAATCTGTGCAACCTTATCTAAAATAAAATGACTCTACAGTTTAGACATTGCATCTTATTATATTGTTAAATTACTATACTGTAGTTGTTTTATCCAATTTTATTTTGACACTTCTGTTATTCAGCAATGTTTAAACTTTACAGTAATGTAACTTTTTAGATAAGGTTGCAAAGATTATTGTTCCTGTGATACCAAGCCTTTAAATGTCATTTTTAAGGGTTTTATAATGCATAAATAGCTCTCACTTTAGATTAGGTCACAAACTGCAATAAGTTGAGGTAAAAAAAAACATTTATTAACCAACACAATCTCACGGCAATTCGTAACTTTTTCATTTAGTGGCTAATTCGTATGAATTCGTACGATCTAATTCGTACAATTTAGTACAATTTGCTTATCCCCCAATGACGGTTGGGGTGGGGTCAGGTGCCACGCCTCCTTTTTAAAATCGTACAAAACGACTGAACTCTGAATTAGCCACTAAACTGGCAAAACGTAAAATACTTACGTTTTCTCATGAGATCAGGCTGTTATTAAAATACAAATTAACTGTTTATATATGCCTGAATAATAAGATATATAAATGTTGATTTCAAAAGTTTATTAATCATTTACTTATTCTCAATGATCTTAAAAACCTTCAGCTACTCGTAAAAACAAATGGTTTGTAAATAATGCAATACTTAATCTAGTAATTAAAAATCAATCAGTCGCAATTTATGAAAATACAATTATCAAGCACATTATAAATGTGGTTATAAGTCAAGAATACAGCATTTGTAGCTGCAGGTATAAACTGCTTACTAATGCTTATTAATGTAGAGTTAATGCTTAACAAAGAATGAATTCACTAGATACTAATGCTTAATAAGTGATTCATAGTGTGTAGTTATTATAAAGTATGCAGTAATGGTGCAATTAGCAGCCATATGAAGTACAAAATCAGCAGCTAACATGCTCTGGCTTGCACCTCCACTATTTTATGTTTTGATTTCTTTATGAGTGCAATAAGTGCATATTATATTTGTACAGGATGGGAGACCACATGAAAAAGCTAGGTTGCTGAATTGGTTTTAGTAAGACCAGCAGGGGGCGCTCAACCTGTGGTCTGTGTTGGTCCTAATGCCCCAGTATATTGATGGGGACTCTATACTGCTTAATGAGCACTGTTATTCAGATGAGACGTGTAAAGTGCTCTGACTCTGAGTGTCCAGAAAAGTGCTAAATAAATGTAAGGAATTATTATTATTATTAGAATGTTGAAAGCTGGGATAATATACATTTTACACTTATTTTCTGACTTTAAAACTATTTGAAAACTTGGTAACACTTTATAATAACTGCACAATGTGAATAATTTATAATGTAATAGCAAATAGATAATTCACTATTTGATAGGTTAGGCAAGGCAAAACAAGGCAAGTTTATTTATATAGCACATTTCATGCACAGTGGCAATTCAAAGTGCTTTACATTAACAAGAATAAAAGAGACAAGTATAAGAAACAAGTATAAGCATTAACATTAATAGAAATTAGTAAGCAGTTTATACAAATATGTATAATGTGCTTAATGTTTGTTATTGATAATGTCTTTACTAATAAATTAAATATTGCATTATTTACAAAGCTATTATTTAAGAGTAGTTGGTGGTTTTTAAGATCAATCAAAATAAGTAAGTTGATTATTAATAACTATTCAAATAAATATTTATATACATTTTATTTTTCAGGTATATAGTAACAGTTACTTTATGTTCATAAATGCTTTATGAACACAACTTCATGCATTTTTGTGATCTGAGGTCTATTTGTACTATACTAATGTTGATTAATGTAGAGTTAACGACCATTTAACTATTTGCTAATGTTTAATAAAATATTATAGTATAGTATAATAAAGATTTTTGGGGGGAATTCTTATAACTTAAATTTGGAAAGTTAACCTAATTTATTTGTGTAGGGACAACATGAATTAATTGTGTGGAACCCTGCCTTTTTACAATCTTTTTTTTTTTTTTTTTTACATGTAATAAAAATATAACAACATTACATCACAATCATATTTACATCTTTGTTTTCAATTTAGAGGAAAAAACATATCATAAAAAATAAAACAAAAAACATACAAAACTAAAAAAAGGGATTAAAAATAAAATGAGAAAAAAGGGGTCGGGGCACAGGTTGTTTAAATTAGTAACAGATTATTATAGATAAAACATTAGGAAGGAATTATTGAACAAATAATTAATTATTGGCATGCTCCAGAATATCAATATGACAGTGGTTTGTTTACCCTGCGTTTTTGCAGTGTAGAATAAAACCTTGCATTATTGCATATAATCATTATCATCACATTTTTTCTCTCACAGTAAATGTTTTTGGCTGTATAGATGTATGTTTGAAAATGATTTCTTCAACACTTAGCCTTCATCTTCTTTCCTCTCTCATTTCTTTCAGTGTATGAAAGAAGTTTGTTGTTGCTGTCATTCAGCGCTCTTACACTTGAAGCTTTGCAGACGTTTCTTTGGAATGCTGCTATTCCTATAATGCCTCTCCTCAATGGTCCTTTCTTGCACTGCTATTGGCTGAACAGAGAGTCTTTTAAAAATAAAGTATTATTTTCCCCAATTTTACAAAACACATTTGATAGACAGGAATGATGTGCTGTCTTTACATGCAACACTACATGAAACAACACAAAATAAGAGTGCTGTTTGTAATGAAAAAAAAAAGATTCTACCTAGACAATAAACAGAACCATGATTTTCCTTTTTTAGTGTAAAGGTTCAACATACTGTAGATGACAAAGATCAGTGTGAATATTTGAGGAACTGCTGCTTGTTTAATGCTTATTGGTTATCTTTCTGACAGTAGGTTCGAGGCTTAATAAATTGTGTCTGGCAGGTGAAGTGGAGGTCTTCCACATTCTCCTGTTCCTCTATCCTCCTCCTCTCTTCCCTTTAACCCACACCCTCTCTCTTCTTCCCTTTGGAAGTACAGTATATTTACATGGGCCAATTTTTATGAAACCAAACGAATCCAGTCTGATTAAAAAAATTCAAAGTTAATTTTATATACAGTATTTAACATTCAAAGTGAATCAAAAATGTTTTTACTAAATTAAGGTATAGAACAGTAGTTTTAGGACAACTGGAAATCGAGAAAAGAAAGAGAAAAATATCTTATGCAAAAAATCCCCCTCTATATAAAATGTAGATTTGAATAGTATTTCTAACTTTAGTTAAAATAATTCCAATTATACTTAACCATCATATAGACAGCTTTTCCGCTGTTACCAGTTTGTCCTGTAGCTCGCCATGTACGTCGACGAACTTGACATGTTGAGAGAAGTTGCCAATAAGGTTCAAGTCAATCGAAGAACGGTTCCAGAAAGTGGCTAAGACAAAAACAGAAGCCAAAATTAAACAAGTAAATAACAGGGTGAGAATGTGGTAAAGTCTGAAAACATGGTAAAAATCAGGCAAGGGTTTTCTTTTTCTGAATTGCTTTTTAAAACCATTTGGGTTTTGAATGTTGGGTTTGGAAGTTGGTGGGCGGGTCAATCGTTGCTTTTGAAAACACTATTGGTTGGGTTAGGGCAGGGGTCGACAACCCAAAATGTTGAAAGAGCCATATTGGACCAAAAAAAACAAAAAACAAATATGTTTGGAGCCGCAAAAAATGTAAAGCCTTATATAAGCCTTACAATGAAGGAAACACATGCTGTATGTGTATATATAGTAGCTATATTAGCCTACTATAAAAATGACTAAGTTGGCTACAAATGCATAATGAGCCTTCATGATTAAATAGCCACTGAAATCAAGTGGTTGGTCACCATCTGTGAACGGTTTTCCATGCTTTATTATCTCCCGGTTTGTTTACAACAGCCACCTGCCTGGCATCCCGCCCTGCTGATAGAAACCTGTGTCGCAGGCTATGACGCAAATCTTCGTTGACAGAAATGTTGAAATTAAATATTAACTCTACACACTTTTACAGCATTTGAAAACATTAAAAATGTTTGTCCTCCTATAGAAATCATATTAAAACAAAAATATATACTAACCTTCCCCATCTTTTCGAACATTTTTGAAAAAGCTTCAGGGAGCCACAAGGGCAGCGCTAAAGCCGCGGGTTGCTGACCCCTGGGTTAGGGGAAGGAGGAGAGTGGGTCAGTTGATCAGTCAGTCATTCCCTCAGTCAATCAGTCAGTCAACAATGGCCTCTGGTGGATTACGGCGGAAACAGCAGGTTTTCAGATTCCTGAAAAGAAAAACTGCAAATATCGTACCTCCAGGGGCATATTTGGTGCTCTGCAGCAATGTCTATAGAGGTACGTTTTTAAAATGAGCCTGGGTTGATGATATCATGACTATATTAATTGGGCTAATTATAATAAATGCAGAACACTTTTTTAGCATTTAAAATATAACAAAAAACTACATTAAACAGAATTTAAAAGATAAAATAATTAAGCCCGCACACAACATAATGTCAGCAGTCCTTTTTCCTCTTGTAGTATATAGTCTAATTTTCTGCCTTTGTTGCTATGATTCATGTGTACGCCAGGACCCAAATAAGTGCATATATCAGAAATGCTGTGTCTGGATCAGAGCTGGACCTTAGCTGAAACCCCAGTAAACAATGTGAAAATCTGATCCTAAATCAGCACTCTGCACAAATACATGCTGTTGGATCTCTGGGGGCAGACTTCCTCCCTGAGCTCTGATGAAAATCAATGTCTGTGGTTCTGGCAGAGTCTGCCTAAAACATTTATCAAAATCATCTGATGGAAAGAGCCTGGATCTAAGGAAACGAGTCTGTGATGGCTGCTATACATGTACACTGAGAGGATTTCTTTTTGATTGCCGTATATTCAGTGATCAAGGAAGAACCAGAGTAAAAAAAATAACAGGATGGGGACTCATACATTTTACATTAAAGCAGATTGGTTTCTTAATTGGGTCTCTACCCCCCATAGGGCTGGTCAGCCATAATCAACGACACGTCTGCAGCATCAGCCTGACCAGATGGTGGACTGAGCCCCGACGTGATGGGGTGGCCTGACAGAGGGATTTTTTTGTGACTTGTTGTCCTGCTGGGCCAACCTCCCCTTTAGCACATCCATCTGACTGTTTGTGTGGACTGCACAAGAGGCACCCTGGCTATAGCAGCTGGGATTAGAGAAGGGGTGTGGTTTGGGGGAGGGTTATTGTGTATGTTATCAAAGAGGGACATCAAGGAGAACGAAAGAGAGGAAGGAAATGTAATTAGACAGAAGAAGTAGGTGGAGGACTTTTGGATGAAGGAAAATGCAAAAACGAATGAAGAATCTGGCCAATCTGAAAGCAGAGGAGTTATGGTTCAATGCAAATAAGTGGATACTGTATGTAGATTAATATAGGGGACTTCATGTTCTCCACATGTTAGCGTGGGTTTACTCCGGGTGCTCCAGCTTCCCCACAGTTCAAAGACATGCGCTATAGGTAAATTGAATAAACTAAATTGGCCATAGTCTATGAGTGTGTGTGTAAACATAAGTGTATGCGTGTTTCCAAGTACTGGGTTGCAGCTAGAAGGGCATCCGCTCTGTAAAAAAATATGCTGATAGTTGGTCGTTTATTCCGCTGTGGTGACCTCTGATAAATCAGAGACTAAGCTGAAGGAAAATGAATGATTCATAGAAGGTGAGCTGTATTCAGCTGCTCATTCCAAGTGATAACTTGCCAACATAGGCTTATTCTGAAAACGTAGCCCTATACGTTTCTGGAGATCGTGAATTATGTAGCCAGAGCTACGTATCTCTGCATTTCATTTTTTAAATGAACTCTGTGGCGGTATGGCAACGTTCCTTTTCTTGCTTACCCGCTGACCACTTGCCTTTGTATGGATGGCTTTCCTGCTGTTATCAGTGTGTCCAGTGGCTCACCATGTACATCGACCAACTTGAGACGCAGAGAAGAGTTGGCCTTGATGATAGGGTTCATGTCTGGTAAAAAACGGTTCCAGAAAGCGGGTAAGACAAAAACAGAATCCAAAAAATAAAATAAACAAGTAAATAACAGGGTGAGAATGTGGTAAAATCTGCAAAGGTGGTAAAAATCAGATAAGGACTTTTCTTATTTTGGATTGCTTTAGAAAATTGTTAGTTGTGTTTAGGAAAGTGGGTGGGCGGGTCAATCAATACAATTGGTTGGGTTTAGGGAAGGGGGAGGGTGGGTCAGTCATTTGGTCAGTCAGTTAGTCATTCAAACTTGGGTTGGGTGATGTCTACCAATTTAGGCGATGGACGATGGCATTGTCGTCGTAGGCGGCGGTGAAATAATTATTTATAAATTATAAATTAATTCATATCTAATTAATTATTTGTAGCCTACCTGAACCACATGGTCTTTGTTTTACCCATAACCGAATTATAAACAAATAAAGAAAAGTTACACACAAATTACCACCTGCCAATCTCTTTTTCCGCGAGACTCTGGCATGAATATGTAGAGTGATCTGTGTCCTTATAATGGCATCGACAAACTTGGTTGTTAAAAAAGGTGCACAACCAACAGGAACCAACCAACATTGTCCGACGTGTTTGCTAAAATTACTAAGTTCAAGCATGAAAGCGAAAGATTGAAAAAGTGTACTGACACTGTGACACGTTACCTGATAAATTCAAAGAACAGAAGAGTCGTTAGATAGAGACAAGATTAAATAAATAGCACGTTTACCAACTAAAGTGAGACGCAATCCAGTGGTACATCCTTGATAAATTGTCCGACGTGTACTGCTCTCTGGGGTGACTGCTGGAGCTTAGAGTCAGACACGCACATAGCCTACATTGCAGCGTATGACAGAGTGTGTTTGTGTGTGGTTTTCAGTGGTATAGTGTGGAAGGAGGGCTTTTCAGAAATGCTAGATGAAACGCCAGTGTGGACATGGATCGATTTCGTTCTAAAATACCATTTTAAACCTAAGAAGTATTAGTGTAAACAGGGCCTAAATGTGCATTTTTCGTGAGAGAGTTACTGCTGTGACAGGGTGGAGGATCACAATGCCGGCTCAACATTGTGATGTCTATCGGCCATCAGCAATGGATGATAGCATCATCTATCACCACAACCCTAGAGGGGATCACTCACCAGAAGCACTGCTCGGCGACGCACCACACAGCGCCATGTGTTTCAGAATTCTACACATAGGTTTCTATCAGGGTACACACTCCGGCGCCACAAGTAGGTGGATGTCTGCGGCGCCCAGTCACGACTCAGGACACTGTTTACATTTCTGCCACCCCACAGAGCACCATATGAATAGTTTCATTTTAAATAACATGCTAATGTGCACGTCTGGTATGTAATACTTTCAACTGTCATGTGCGTGCGGACCTGCAGCGCATCCAGTGTGCGACGCACTCAATTCAAACATTTGGTCAACAGTGGCCTCTGGTGGGTTTACAGGAGAGCAGCAGGTGCGAATGACACTCGCAAAAGAAATTAAAAGTCTGAAAAAGCGTACACAGCAGCCTTTGGTGTATTTGCGAAAACAAAAACTGCAGAAAACAGACCTCCTGGGGTGAATTTTGCTCTGTCCATAAATGTATATAGAGGTACGTTTTCAGAATAATCCTGGGTTGAAACTTCAACATTGTCTGCTCAATTAACTCCCACAAATGACTCAAATTGGACTATTGTCTTGGTCATCTTGTCCTTGCCAAACTGCGTACTCAATGTACTTTGACAATTTCTGTTAAGGCCAGCAGACGAAAATGTTGGATCTCAATTACACTTTCAATGCACAATAATGAAAAGAAGCTGGCTGCTCTGAGGCATTTGGAAAAACAATCTGATATTTATATTTTTAGCCTAAATTTTCAATGTAAAAGAAAGTAGAAAGCAAGAACATAGCGTGGCCTCATCTGCACTATAGTCCTGAGTATCATGCGTGGAATGTTGAGCTGTTTTTTGTCAAAGCCTTCTTAGGGCGGTTCAGGGATATAGGATTGTCTATCTCCTTTGAGACCCCTTGTTGGACTGGTTTGAAGCGCACTATCCAGCTGACCCTGCCCAGCCCAAACAAAGCGCTAATGTACATTTGAACCCCAGCCAGATTATTGCAAGCAGGCATGGTTTCAAAAAGCAGTCATACTCACTCAGATTTTGACCTAGTTTTTAAATACTCCTTACTGTTGCTTTCTCTCCTCCATTAAGGCTTTCCTCCACTGGACCACAGCCAGTGTTCCACACTGCCCGTCCATATGCACTACAGCTTTCTAGGCTTTCTGCACTATAAAATGAGTCCAGTGTCAAATTATGCAATTGGAGCTGAGCAGAGCAGCGTTTACCTCATAACCATATGGAGACCCTGATTGCTTGTGATGAAGACAATGATGATGGTAATTTCTCCAGACCTGTATACAGGGTTCTGGCTGCAGTGCACTAGATCAGAAAGTTTCCATTTACCACATTTACTGCATGTGCAAGGAAAATCTGTGTGTTTAGTGTAATTTTTCACATGTGCACATGAGATAGCATCTTATCTGGGGAGAACTGGAGAGCAACTATTAAAAATGTTGCCAATGTTTTTGTCTAAGAATTTCTTGCTTTCGTGTGTGTGTGCTGACAGGTTGGTTATGCTGTTAAACTGCATTACATTTCTAAGAACTTAAACGCATCTGAAGTACTGTATTTTCAACAGCAACGTCTTTACGGACAACTACAGCTTATGCAATCTGACACAAATTATTTTCTTTTTTATAACTAAGACTATACACCTTAATGCATATGTTTTCTATTTGGGATTATAGACTGTAAAAGATATGGACATAGTATGCAAGACGTTATCCATAGGTTTCTGAAGATTGCAAATGTCAACCGGTACCATTTTGTTTCAAAATTATAAATTATCCTAAATAAAACAAATACATTTAAAGAGACACTATATAAGTGTATAATAATTTTACTCACCTGGGAAATGGAGGCCACGTGAACGGTTTGTGAGCACTTAGGAGCAATTAGGTGCACACAGCATGCCATATTATCTGATAATTGTAAGAAATATTTCCAAAAAGCAAAAACTGTGTAAAGCCACCTAAAGTTGAGCTGACGTGATGGCGACCAGCGAGACCTAGCTGTCACTCAAATGGCCACTCCCTTAATTATGCAGACTTATTATAACTTAACATAAATTAAACGGACAAGTTATAAATTTTTTTTTACCAACCTCACAGTTGTCATGAGTGGTAATATTAGCTATTTGAACCAAAATCGTTCTTTGTACCAGGCCGTAAACACCTTTTTTTTTGACCGCTTACCCCCGTATGGATGGCTTTTCCGCTGTTACCAATTTGTCCAGTTAGCTCGACATGTACATGGATTTGAAATGCAGAGTGGAGTTGATTGTGAAAACGGGGTTTGAGTCTGGTGAAGAATGGTTCTGAAAAGCAAGTAAAACAAAAACAGAAGGCAAAAAATAAAATAAACAAGTAAATAACAGGGTGAGAATGTGGTAAAATCTGAAAACGTGGTAAAAATCAGGCTGCCGTAAGCGCTTTTCTTTTTCTGCATTGCTTTCAAAAACACTGCGCTTGGGTTTAGGAAAGGGGGTGGGTGGGTCAATCGGTGCTTTTTTAAAAACACTATTGGTTGGGTTTAGGGAAGGGGGAGGGTGGGCTGATCGGTCAGTCGACAACAGCCTCTGGTGGATTTACTTAAGAACAGCAGGCGTGAATGGCACTCACTAGAGAAATTTGACATCTGAAAATGCCTACACATCAGCCTCTGGCAAAAACACAAAAACAAAAAAACTGCAAAAAAAAACATTGGTCTTGGGACGTATTTTGCTCCTTCCACAAATGTATTTAGGAGTACGTAATCAGAATAAGCCTGGGTTGGAAAGCATTGTTACTGTTGTCAGTATAGACCATTTTGAGGGATGTAAATAAAAACAATGGTCTTAAGATATTTCCTGTCTTACATTTTTTGTTTATTTAGCTACCGAGAATCTAAAAAGAGGCACATATTGATAAATAATTATTATATAAGTTATTATTGAACTGTCTCTTGTTACAGTTATTAAATAGTTTGATAACAAGCAGGAAATGTTCATTGGTCAATAGCTAAATTTACATTTACCTGTTTTAATGCACATATGTGAAAAATCGGTTGATGGAAACACCAAGATGTGCATACATTTTTAAAATGCGCAAAAAAATTCTGCACATAACTGAGTCGTATAAACTTTATTTTTATAAGAAAAGATGCGCATAAAATACGATGTAAACACTTACCGAATAAATTCCAGTATGCACATTAAAAATGATTATGCGATTTTGTTATAGGAAATCATGTGATGATCAAAATGTATGTGAATGGACAAATCCAGCATGCTGAATGCATTATAAAGCATCTGAAATGTTTTTGTCATTCTAAAAAGCTTTAACCATTTCAGTATTAGTGTTATTATATTATTAATCACCTCCAGAATCAACAGCGTCTGTGCTCCGTGTCACCACACATTCACTGTGTGTCAGTATTGTCTTCTGAGGTGCAAGACATGTATGAAATAACGAAAAGATTCACACAGATTCTCCTACAGCAGAAAATTCCTCTTTACTTCTTGTAGTTTAAGTTTAGAATATATTTATCTCATTGGTATTTTGAGTACTATGAGAAATAAACTGGATGATCTTGTCAGATCAATCACCTTCTGTGGTCCTAAATCCTCTGTCTACTCTTTGTTAATTAATTCTTTAAGGAGGCTTTGGCTTGATTATACCATATGTGTGTCTTTGTATGTGTAGGAGAAGAGTGAGTACATAAGCCAAATGTCGACCCAAATCTCCAGTCAGTTCTCTCTTGTTTGAATGCTGAGAACAACAAGAGTTAGAGATCTCAGAGCTGATATCTGTTGGTTTTAAATGAACCAAAAATACTTGGCAACATTTCAGAAATCTCTGAAAACATTGTCCAGCAATTATAAAGGTTCAACAGGTCCTGTGTGTTTTACAGGGTTGAGAAATATTAAAGAGGTCATTCAGGACTCTGATTAGAAATGCTAGTTTTTACACAGTAGATCTAAAGCCTTCAAATTAATTTGCCAGTGGAAGTCAGTTGACTTTGTGATCTTGCTGTCATGCAGGTGGTGTGCATATTATTTTGGCTTGTGTATTTTGCCAATGAGGCCAGCCATTTTAGTAATGAGGTGTTTCTACATTCCTCGTAGACATGAAAACACATAAACCCTGATGACTGACATAAAGGCATATTCTACGAAATTTCGCTTTAAAAGACCTTGAATTCAGCTCATATGCTGCCCCTGACAAAACAGCCTTTGCTGTAATTAATGCCCTGCCGTGGAACCCAGAGGAAACAGTCAATCTACTAGCTACCAGGCTCTTTAATGCTTCATTAGAGTTTTGTTTGTTTAAAGCTTACCCTCCTCACAGTTACCAGTCTGCCAACACAGGGCCTCCACCCTGCTTCCAACATCCTGAGCATGTGATTTGAGGCTAAGCTAGAGGTTTTTGTTTTATTTGCTTTATTGTTAGAAGGTGTCACACTTTTATAGATGCACCAAAACTGAACTGATAACTGATTAAACTTGCAGGCCGATGTATAGGCAGATAAATATACTTTTTTTAGTCATGTGGAGTTTGCATGTTCTCCCTGCCTTCGCGTGGGTTTCCTCCGGGTGCTCCGGTTTCCCCCACAGTCCAAAGACATGCGGTACAGGTGAATTGGGTAGGCTAAATTGTCAGTAAAAACTTGCTGGATAAGTTGGCGGTTCATTCCGCTGTGGCAACCCCGGATTAATAAAGGGACTAAGCTGACAAGAAAATGAATGAATGAATAAATAAATATTGTTTGACTCTACGGAAAACCATAAAACACTGTTCATTTGACTCTTTTTGTTGCTCTATTGTAATTATTTTTGCTTGCAATTTTTTACTATATATTTTTTAATACATGGTTCAGACTAGGGCTGTGCAATTTGGTAAAAACATCTAATTGTGATTTTTATTAACAGATATTGTGATTTCAGTTTGATTTGCGATTTAATTTTGTAGTCAAGCTTCAGCTCAATATTCTGTTAGTTAAAAAGGAACTGAAAATATATGAACTAACTTTTTTTCAAATTTGTTTAGAAATATTCAGAAATTAAACACTAATTTTTCTCTAGAGCAAACAGTAGTGAGTTATGGTGTTAGTTATCTCCTGGTGCTGTGGCGACAATTCTGGGACAGCTCTTACAAACTACCTGCTTTTGTTGGTGTCTCTGATTTTGAAACCAAAATATTCCCATTATTACCAACATACTGCTTTTCCTTGATTTGAGTTTGGCTATTAATGCTTCTGAAGCGGCAGAAGCCATCATCCCACTTGTCCGCGCTTTCCTGTTTTATTGTGGGTTTTCCACATAGTTCGGTTGCGCAATTCTGATTGGGAAGAACGAAAGTGTGCTTACTCAATTGGCTAGTGAGACTGTCACGCATTTGCTCTGAGTGGGGGAAACTATATAATACATAAATATTTCAAATCGCAGCCTCTTATGATAAGCTAATTGAAACGTTTCAAATCACAATTGCAATTCAATTTCGATTAATCGCACATCCCTAATTCACACCCTTAGAAAATCACCCCAATCAATCCTAATTAATGATTTCTTTGCAAATAGAGCTATTCAACCCATGTGATTAAACTGTATTCATATCGTAAGAAAAATCACCGAAAAACAACATCGCAATGTCAGATTTTTTTCCAATATCATGCAGCCCTATACCTCTAAGACATCCCTCTATGGAATAATGTGCATTATATTGAACTGTGCACTTATAATGACCTCAAGGATTTAGTTCTGTGTCAGTGTAACAGTATTCTTACTCTTTTGTCTTCTCCGCATAGCTCTCTATATTGTGCCTGACTTGTGCATTGTCTTCTTTGATGTGAGATCATAATAAAGATGGCTTTGTCACGAGATTAAGACGCTACAAGAAGCAGTTGACAGTGCATAATTTAGTGTATCTGTTGTTTTATCAAACCATCTGTAATCTAAGTTAAATACGAGGTATGCCACAACTGATAAAGTTATACAGGAAGGCAACTAAACAAACGGAACACAGATAAGTGTGTTATCGTAAAACTGGCACTTGTTGAATCTGATACAGTGTTGAATCTGATATTGTGGGTAAGGCAGGCTTTGTGTTGAAACCTCAGAATCAACGACACTATTGCTTTCTGCTGTGCTGCAGGCTTTGGGTGGATTTCTGCATATCAGTTTGATTCTCTCACCAGTATGATGTCAGGGGGTATAGTTGTTTTTGTGCCAAGGCCAAATACATGGATCAGTGTCCAGATTCAATATCCTGCTGACACACTCGTGAGTTAACTCAAACACAATCGTTGTTTTGCAATCCAGACATACCTTTAGATTGACTTGTTATAGTTTCTTATCAAGTTTCTTATTGTGCTCAGCTATTAAATACAGTTTACAGCTATGGAAATAAAGAACTTGGTTGAGATTATATGCATTTTCACAGCAATTCAGACTATTTGAGAAGTACAGCAGGACTCCCACTTGCAACCCAGGCTCATTCTGAAAATGTTCCACTATATACATTTTTGAAGAGCACCAAATACGTCACAGGAGGTACTTTTTTTGCTGTTTTTGTTTTCACGAATCCACTAGAGGGCGCTGTGTACACTTTTTCAGATCTCAACTTTCTCCAGCAAGTACCATTTGCACCTGCTGTTCTCATGAAAGTCCACCAGAGGCCACTGTTGACTGACTGACTGACTGACTGATGGATTGACTCACCCTTCTCCCCTCCTAAACCTAACTGATAGTGTTTTCAAAAGCACCAGTTGACCTGCCCATCCACTTCCCTAAACCCAACCAACAGTTTAAAAAACAATCCAAAAAAAGAAAGGCTCCTGTCTAATGTTTACCACGTTTTGAGATTTCACCACATTCTCACTCCATTTATTTACTCGTTTATTATAAATTTTTTGGTTTCTGTTTTTGTTTTACCCACTTTCTGGAACTGTTTTTTGCCAGACTCAAGCCTTTCATTTTCATTCATTCATTTCCTGTAGGATTTTTTCTAGCTGTGGTGGCAGGCCTTTTTTTTATGTGGCATTATTTCAATGACAAATGTCGGTGTGCATTATTACAAGTCGAGATGGCATTTATGTAATAGCCTACGAGCATGCAGATCACTTTGCTTGGGCGCCGATTTCCTCTGCTCGTGCACAAAACTTCTTGCACGCCCCCTCAAATATAAGCTGCTTTAAGAGCCCGCAGATATTCTTGTGCGCTCTCAAATAAACGCTGCTGAATTGCGATTTAGTGCAATTATGTAACAAGTATGTCTCCAACATTTATTAGATTTGCTAGGAATATTTATGAATGTCTCCAGTGTTAATGCGTTCTGAAGTAAAGTGAAACAGCTATACATCGTGTTTGCTGTCCTCACGCATCACGCACCAGTCGGTCAGCCAGTCAGCACGTAACGTTAAAAGGTTAAACAAATGACGCACAGCACTACTACGGTTACAGAAAAGTTCACACTGTTAAAATTAATTTACCCTTTAATACGTTTTGGTGTGATTATTACCCGCTATTAAAAAAATTTAATGTTTTGAATGAGAAGCTGTAATGTAGCCATGGCGGGATGAATTTTGGCGTGTCGCCCCGCCATGGAAGAATTAATGTAATGGAAACCATGCAGTGTGTGCTAACGGACAAACTGGTAACAGCAGAAAAACCGCTGGAAGTAATTGGTCAGCTAATAAGTGCAAAAAGTAAAAGCATCATACCGCCCCATAGCGTTGGTTTTAAAGATGAAATACAGCAATAGCTACATAATTCACAATCTCCAGAAATGTACAACATATAGGGCTATGTTTTCAAAATGCGCCTATGATGCACACTTTTAGTTTTACAATTTTTACTGTATTTTTGATGGAATAACCGCATCATTGGTGAGCAGGATAAGCTTATTTTAAAACATTTAAAAATATTACTCACCCCAAACTTTTGTTCCGTAGTGTATGTTAGCACACATTTCAGTTGTTATTTTTTAACAAGAATCTTAGACTTTGCCTCCACTTTGTCTATGACTAATGTCATTCTTTTCTGGCCACATCAGGCTTAAATCTGACAGGTTGACAATGAAGAGCACAGACATTTAATACACAGCAGACAAAAGAAAAGTCTGAGAGTTCAATAAAAGAGTCTTATAAATAATAACATCATAGCTAACAAACATAAATAACAAAGATTATTTACAGTATTTATTTAAGGCTTGTTCACACTGACAGACATTTGCAGCAAAAAAATGACAAGATATTTTTATTTCTATAACGAGAGTGGACAACTAATGCTGGAACTGAGTGCCTGAAAAGTTAAACAGCAATAGGAGAAAGAATAATAAAGTTACCAAAATTATAGAGATAAATTTTAAAAAATGAGATGAAAGAAATTGCAAAAAACGAAAGCTACTGTAGCTGATTCTTGCACTAGTGGAAAAGCAATGTTTGCACACATAATGAATCAATCGTGGATTTGTGAATTAATTTCATTAATCTAAATCTAATTTTTCTCCAATAACCATTGTTCCTCTTTTGCTTTTACCACCTGGGAAACTTTGGTGGTGGGAAACTCTAATGTGGCTTATTTATTTATTTATTTTTTGGTCAGCAAATGTATTTCTCAGCTTCGTTGGCACTTTGTGTACTATTATCCAAGCTCTTCAAGAGTTCACACTTAGCTGATAATCAAAGCGTATTTAGCATGCTGTCCCGGGAGAGAACCCTGAGTAATATCCTCGAGCCTGGGGCTCCCTCCCGTTAGAAGGGCGAGAGGGGAGTTCGAGCTCAGGTCGGTCTTAAGAACTCCCCTGCTTGTCATTGTGAGTAGTGTAAACTAAGGTTGTATTGGGTGATAATTTGTTTTAGTCAATTGGCTATGGTTTAAGTTTTTGGACGATGGGAGGAAACTGGGGAACCCGAGGGAAACCCACATGAACACGGGGAGAACATGTAAACTCCGCACAGAAACACCAACTGGGCTGATAGGTTGGAACAGCGGTGTTCTTGCTGTGAGGCAACAGTGCTAGCCACTGGGCCACTGTGTCGCCCTATCAGAAAAGGGGCAGGAAGTAGGGGTGGAAAAAAAACTCAGATTATTTATAATGCTCCGTAATCATCTAATAGGGCAGATTACGGAGCTAATAAGGAGGCAGCCCTGTTAATCATAAGCACGTGATCTTCTCGAATTTAGTTTATGAATAAACCACACTTATTGCTCTTGGGTAAATGCTCTGATATTTATAAGCTTATTCACGCATGTAAAGGAATCATTCACCATTTTTTTTTACTTACACTCAAGTGGTTCAAAATCTTTTAAAAATTATTTTGTTGAACACAAAAGAAGATGTTATGATAAAAGCTGAAAACCTGTAACCATTGACATCCACAGGAGAAACACATACTCTGGACTTTAATGGTTACAGTTTCTCATCTTTCTTCCTTTATGTTAAACTGGAGAAATTTCTAAAGGTTTGAAACAAGTAAACTGTGTATAGAAGATTTTTTTTTTTTTTTGTGAACTATCCCTTAAGTTTTAGTAAACATAAGCTTATTAATCGTTCCTCTTCACACACATGCGCTGTATCCAGCTGTGGAATTGGAGAAGTGGGGCTGCAGGGCGGAGAAAAGAGGGAGAGGAAACTCAACCGAAAGGAAGGAGGTCCCACTTTTCAGCGAGCAAGTTATGGAGAGAAAGTGAGAGATTCTCTTTTAAGTCTCCAAGCAGCTCTACTTGGGAAGCGTAGCGGTTTGCTTTCGGGATCACGATAAACGGAAAGTGAACAGAGCTGCTCTGTGTTCAGATCGAGGAGAGTTTCAGGAAGTTTTGAGAGTGAAAAGGAGACACTGCCGGGCAGTAGCGAGCGGAGGTGTGCTGCTTCGTGGAGGGGGAAAGCGGGGAAACAGAGACGGCTCTGTTGCGCGGATTTTAATGAAATTCAGCAGCTGTCGGACACACGCCTGCAACCCCTGCCAACCCTGAGTTAGATGCGTTTGACTTTAAGATGCGGAGCGACCCCATACTGTTCGCCTCGAGGGGTGAGTGTCCAGTGTCTCCCACAGCGGAGTCACAGTTGCTTGCTTTAAGACCGTCTGTTAATATTAGGCTACTGTGTCCTGGTGTATTATATTCACGATATGAAAGAAAACCCCATCTTTAATTGCAGATTGAATAGTCTATGTGGTAGTCCTGTATCCTGAAATATTCACGCGCCGTGAGACTTGAGTTAGGACAAAGTTAGTCAAAATACGTAACGTTAAATTTTTTAATCACAGTATGTGCAAAAACAGTAATATTCCAAATAGTAGACATATTGAAAGCGAAATTACCGTGTCTTTTTGGGAAGAACTGGGTTCACCACGTGAATAGTTGAATCCCTCGCAACCCTCAAGTGAGGGCAATGGGCAGTTAGAAAAGCAGTTGCAGTTCGAAATGTGAAGAGGCGGTAAATTTAACGACGTGACGTTGAAGGAGGTAGACTGCTATTTCAAGGCTTTGTAGTTTATTTATTTTTACCAAAAGTGTAAATCATTAATCTTCTGATTAGCATCTATTTAAAAATATTTAGACATTTTACAATTACTATACTAGAATATTGTATTTTTTTTTAATAACCATGCAAGAAAAATGTATTGCAGTCAGTCATGATAACTATAGGATGATACAGGTGCCCTCATCTTCTGTCACAGAAGTCTGCACATTCAGAAACACAACATAAGCTGGATAGGCAGGATATCTGTGATTGGTTGTTTGTCTGGCAGCTGTGAGGTGTCAGGTATCCAGTACGTGCATCACAGCTCTGCACTTGGTTGGGTATGACAGAGCCCTATTGTCCACAGAGGTTTAATGGTATCTGAGTTCAGGGTGTAGCATTGCTTTTAGAGTTTTGTTTGTAAAGGGCCAAGTAGGGTTTTTGTCACAGGCTTCTTAATTGTGATTGGTGGTCAGTTGCAGCAATCAAACATTAGCCTTCTTACGGTATTGTTTCTTTGAGGTACAGTATGGGACCTTACATTATCGCTAAATAACTCCTTAAGGTTTGTGCTTTGTGTCAGGTCCTTATCTCAAGGTTAGTTTGTGTTAAAAAAATCCCCCCAAAACAAAACTGTTTTAGTTACTTTTTTGTGACACAAAAGTTATTTTGAAGAATGTTGTACATTTCCCCCCTTCCTATAAATGTCATGGGCTACCAGTTTCCAACATTCTTCAGAATATTTTTAATTATGTTCAACAGGTTTGGAACAAGGTTTAAAATCCACTTGAAGGAGAGTGTTGAGTAAATTGAGTAAAGTTTTTGAGTTAACTATGCTTTAAAAGAGCATATTATCATTTACATATGTTACATTGACTACAACTCCATACTTTATTTGAAGTTTTGCACTAAAACATGTCAGCACAGTTCCAGATGTCACAGTGTTCCCTGTGGATTTGAACTTTTAATCTTGTTCTGGAGCTCATACTGGGCTGCGCTGGTGGTTAATGTGTTTATTGACATTTATGAACATGGCACTGTGTTGTTAGACCAGTCTGACATGGTATGAACTGGCACTCGATTACAGTGTGTGATGTGGGTATTGGTCTGCTTGCCTACTTGGCTTGATTTTAGAGGGTCTCCTCTTCGACAGTTTCCACTCTGATGACTTTTTAAAGGCTTGCACGTGCCAGAAACCCCCAAAGGCTTTCCTTTCCTCTAAGTGGAGATGTCTGACCCAAAACGACAAAAACGAAGAACAGAGCTATTTAAGTTTGCCTTTCTCCATCTTTTCCACCCACTCTGTCAACTGCTTGGCTCCACTGCAGTCTTTTATCATTTTCTCTGTCAATTGCTACCATAAACATTCACTACTAGAGAGTTAATAGCTTTCTACATTGTCCCTAAGGGGAGAGTGCCAGAGAGGTTTGTGTGTTTGCCTCTCTGGCTAAACGTTTTAAGATAATTTGGGAAACTCTTAAAAGGAAGAAATGTCATGCGTTCATGTTCAAGGGGGCATTTTCTGTGACTATTGGTCCGAGCACTAAACCCAGATTGCTTTGTTTAGTATGCAGTTTACTGAGGGATGGTTTGCATTGATGTGTAACTAAATATTAAAAATTAAAAGATTTATATTACATTTATATGATAAATAAAGGTAAAGGGGTTTCATTTTTCACACAAAAATGAAAATGCACTTATTAATTACTCACCCTCATGTGGTTTCAAAACTTCATGAATTTCTTTCTTCTGTTGAATACAAAAGTAGTGTACACTCTCAAAAAATGGTACAATGTTGTACCAAAGAAAGTACAAACCCTTGTCACTGAGGCAGTACCTTTTTGTGAACCGAAATGTACCTTAAAACAAAGAAACAAGTTTGCACCATTGCAGGTGGTATTTTTAAGGACATGCTTTTTACCACAGGAAACCAAAATGTACTTTTGTTTTTTAAAACCTGCAGATACAATATTGTATCTTCATCAAAGGTACAAACGTGATCCATGAAGGTACCACTACAGTGACAAGACACTTAAATTTGTTCCTTTAAGAACTATTTAAAGGCATTTTGCTCTTTCCGAAGTGCATCAATTTATTTTCAGTTAATATAAAACATCAAATATTAATAATTTTAAACAATGTTTTAAATTTGTGTGTGTAAATGCACCTTTTCCATTTACCAAAAAGAATATAAAATACTTTGACATAAATCAAAAGATGGCGACGCAGTGGCGATGTAGGTAGTGCTGTCGCCTCACAGCAAGAATGGTTGCTGGTTCTAGCCTCGGCTGGGTTAGTTGGTGTTTTTGTGTGGAGTTTGCATGTACACCCTGCGTTTGTGTGGGTTTTCTCTGGGTGCTCTGGTTTCCCCCACTGTCCAAAGACATTCGGTACAGGTGAATTGGGTAAGCTGAATTGTCAGTAGTGTATGAGTGTGAATGCGTGTGTATGGATGTTACCCAGAGATGGGTTGCAGATGGAAGGGCATCCGCTGTGTAAAAACATGTGCTGGATAAGTTGGTGGTTCATTCCGCTCTGGCGACCCCGGATTAATAAAGGGACTAAGCAGAAAAGAAAATGAATGAATGAATAAATCAAAAGATTTGTTTTTTATAGAAATACATTCTCCCATGTACAATATAAAACTTTTTTTTTCTCCAATTTTCACACAATACCTTTGTAATCACTTATAAGTTGATTTAATTTACTTAATTTTAAAATAGAAATAGAATTGTGCAAAAGTATTTTAATGAGATGTGCACAATATTTGATTTGTTTTACAATACTGAAATGTCTGTATGAACACTTTGCATATGCAGGACTTTTGCCAGCTCATGTGTGTGGTTCAAAGCAAATGGTGCATATATCACTAATGAAAATGTATTTATCAGAAAATGGTTACAGAATGTTTATTAATATGGCTTAAATGTTTAGCTTACAATACTAATAGTTTTGTTTTATCAGTTGTTTTGTTTTATAGAACTTAATATTTAATGTTTATGAGTTTCTTTAAACATTATATGATGATTCATGTTTTAAAATGGAAATTATTCATAAAATCACTTTGCCTTTCCAGTAATATTTATTTTAATAGGTATTGTAATAAGTTGTCCAACACTTATTTACCTTTTTTATGAGAACAATTTTGTACCTTCATTTAAGTTGTACCATAAAAAGTACAGAACAGTATCATAAAGGTCTTTTCTGTTCCATATAAGGTACAACTTTTACAAAGGTACAAAACTATTCCTTAAGGAACATTATTTGTACCACCGTGTACCTTTTTTCTGAGAGTGTAGGGGCATTTTTTGTGACTATTGGTTCGAACATTGTATGAAATTCACAGAGCACGGTTTGTATAGATGCCTGAATAAATTATTTGTAATATATTCATTCATTCATTCATTCATTCATTCATTCATTCATTCATTCATTCATTCATTCATTCATTCATTTTCTTGTCGGCTTAGTCCCTTTATTAATTCGCCACAGCGGAATGAACCACCACCTTATCCAGCAAGATGCCCTTCCAGCCGCAACCCCTCACACACACTTATACACTATGGACAATTTAGCCTACCCAATTCACCTGTACCACATGTCTTTGGACTGTGGGGGAAACCGGAGCACCCGGAGGAAACCCATGCGAAGGCAGGGAGAACATGCAAACTCCACACAGAAACGCCAACTGAGCCGAGGTTCGAACCAGAGACCCAGCGACCTTCTTGCTGTGAGGCGACAGCACTACCTACTGCACCATTGCCTCGCCTGCTATTTGTAATATATTTATATAATATTATATTATTAAACATTTATAATACAAATAGTTTAAAATGAAGTTAAAAGGATAGTTCACCCCAAAATTAAAACTTATATCATCATGTATCATTTACTCCCCAAGTGGTTCCAAACCCCTTTTAAGGTTTCAGCCCCAGCTTAATATTAAACTTAATACATTTGATGCATCTTCATGCAATTTCTAATTTAATTACTGGAAGGCAAATATATTATTGCATCCATAAATTTAGACATAAAAAGATGTAAAGACATCTCTGCTAAGTTTCCCAGGCACCATGGAGTCTCCTCCACCCTCCAGAAGGATGATTCCTAAAGGTTTCTGTAACCAGTGTCCCCTCTCTTCCACCCCTCTGCCCACTGTGGTTTAGGAGTTAGCGCTCTGTAATTATACATGCACACACATACTCATGAACACACAAGTGCACATTAATGGACATGTATTCTAAACCGTCCTTTCATAATTGAAACCTTAGTTATTTCCTCATATGCTCATGTGAAAGGATAGTACACAAATATAATCAAACCCAGAGAAAAATGCAATCATACATGCAGGAGATTCTCTTATTGATGATCCGGTGCATTTGATATATGTGTCTACACAGATGCTGGTATTCAAGCCCATCATTAGTGGGACAGTGGAGCATCTGTTCAATATTTTCTTCTCTCCTGTACTTTTCTACCATTTTCCAGGCCTGTGTAGTCTGAGTAGTGCTCTGGTGTGCCCTGGCCTGTGGCAGTGAGCAGTAACCATGATGGGGCCAAACCGTAAAGCAGCCTAATTTCACAAACCACAGACTAGTAGCGGCCGTTCACCCAACTGCCAAATGTCTTTTTTTCTGGGCACACAGTGCCACTCAGATCTGCAAGAGATTCTTTAGGGCTGCATGATATATCGTTTCAGCTTCGATATCGCAATGTGAGCATCCACAATAGTCACACTGCAGGATCTGAGATGTTGAGTCAGGAATTATTGTTAAACAACAGCCACAATTCAGGATACCTGATATTATTGGGGTTACTGCAGAGTTAACTCATAAACGAGCATTTTAAAAGAGTTTAAGTCATTCAGACATTTTACCATTTTAACCTCAATAAAGATTTTATTGAATTATTTAGGCAATAAAGGCTATGCAATGTTATTTTACATTCAATCATTCTATTTCTGAACACAAATACTGTTAGACTCTCCCCTTTGCCATGATGACAACATATAATATTTTACTAGATATTTTTCAAGACACTTTTATACAGCTTAAAGTGACATTTAAAAGCTTAACTAGGTTAATTGGGTCAACTAGGCATGTTAGGGTAATTATTAGACAAGTTGTTGTATAACAGTGGTTTGTTCTGTAGATTATCAAAAAAATTGCTTAAAGGGCTAATAATTTTGAGCTTAAAATGGTTTTTAATTAAGAACTGATTGTATTCTAACTGATATAAAACAAAAAATAAGACTTTCTCCAGACGAAAAAATATTATCAGAAATACTGTGAAAATGTTATTGCTCTGTTAAACATTATTTGGGAAATATTTAAAAAAAGGAAAAAAATCAAAGGAGGCTATGGGCTATTAATTCTGACTTCAACTGTATATGTTTATTATATTTATTTAAGTTTATTATATTTTATGCAGATTCGATCCACTAAAAAACAATCCCAATCAGTCTAAATCAATGAATTACTTCTAAAGAGAGCTATTCAAGCCATCTAGTGAATTTGTATTCATATCCCCATATATATCACTATGAATGATTTTGATAATATGGGTTCCTGTGGGACATGAATGTTAAAAGCGCAAACTGGTTTATTGATAGAAGTTGGTAAAACGAACACACAGATGTGATCGATGACAAGATTATTATTTATTTATTTAACGATCTATTCATTTATGTAAACAAATCCATTAAATTACTATTTTACAGTTTTTTATACCCGCTTCGAATGTTATTACTCAATTGAATAGGCATTATCAGTGGTTAACAGCTGGATATGAAAATGGGCTGGATGTAGGCCAATAGGGGCCTTCTATGCCTACTGGTAGGCTCAGAATGCTGTTATCATCCATGTAATCAGCTAGACTAATAGAGAAGACTCCAGATACAGATCTATTTTAACATTACTGTGACAGTATGGGTTTTGGGTAGGGGTAGATGTAGACATTAATAATATGCAATTAATGGGAAATGTAATAAATAATATAAATAATTCTCCTTAACTTCTGGCTGCAGCCATATCTGATCTATAGCTGATTAACCATGTGGATGGATGATGACAACCTTTTAAGCCTACCAGTAAGTGCAGAAGGCCCTTACTGGCCCATATCTATCAGCTAATAACCACTGTTAATGCCCATTCATCGAGTTATAACATTTGAATTGTCTGTTTTTTTTCATCATTTCACTTACCTTCATGTTTGTTTTCAGACTCATAAAACAAACAAGAATATTTGAATGAATTTAAAAAAAAAATCTGTTTCTCCATTAAACATCTATTCAATCCAAAGCCATAATGCTTTAAAAGGTTTGTAAGGAGATCTTGAAAGGCAAAAATAATAATAATAATAATAATAATAATAATAATAATAATAATAATAAATCAATATGATTCATGCTGTTTATTCCACATGCTGTTTAATCCTGGCATGGTGAACCTACAGTACTTAACTTTGGCTTTTATTCACATATTCCAACATGGATCAGTAAATATAAATAGAAGCACAACCACACCTGCTTGACATGCTAGAACAAACCTCATTGGTTCATACGTGCTGGCATGAAATTCACAAAAAAACTTTTTTGGTTCAAGCATGTCAAGCAAGCATGCTTGAACATCTATGACTGAATCTTAATACTGTAAACATTATTTGCTCATAAGTGTTTATGAATAAACTGCTAAATCCTGAGCATTTATATTTCCTCTATGACATCATTTTGAAGTGTCAGAATTTAAAGTCAACTTTTTTGGAGTTTTCACCTTAGAGTATAGACAGGAAAGTGTGGGGAGCAGAGAGAGGGGATGGATCAGCATAGGACCTCTAGGCGGGAATTGAACTCGGGTTAACGTGAGCACCTGAGTGCATGTGTCAACCACTAGGCCATCTGAGCCAACTAAAGTCAACTTTTAATGGAGGGACAGCGAAATCTCTCAAATTGTTTTCCTAAGGTGATGAATTTCTTATGTATTTGGAACAACATGAGGGTGAATAAATGATGATCGAATTTTCATCAACTTGTAATTTATTTTAGGTAGAAAGATGGAAGCTTTGTCTTGTTTCCTGTTATTTACACAGAAGAACAAAGATGGCTGCAGAGTGAACTGATCTGCTTTAGAAAACTTTGATATGACTGAAGGTGTTATGAGAGAAAATATCATACTTTTATTTTTATCTATCCCTCCATCCATCCGTCTGTTCAGCCTCCAAGTATTTTGGTGTGTAAGACCGGATTGTAGTTCAGAATGAGCTTGTGTTGTATCTCAGTCATCACCAGCTCTCCGCCTGGATCCTGTCAGCAGACATCAAAGAAAAGCAGTGCGCTGGATGAGGAGTTGGGGAGGACAGAAGAGCGAGAGGTTCACGTTTATGTTTTTGGCAGGTTTCTGAAGCAAGGCAAAAGAAGTTGTTTGTTATCTTTTTTTCTAAGGTTTATCGTCAGCTGCCATAACTTTCCACTTCTGAAGTGAGAGAAATGAATAGCTTCTTGGCTCAGTACAGAAACAGAAAAGGAGAAGAGTGAGGGAGAGTGATAAAAGTAGGAAAAAAGAGTGAATGAAGGATGTGGGATGGTGGATACTCCACAGAAACTTGGCATGGGTTTATGCCTGATTATATATGGTAGGTCATAGAAAACCATATAGATCTAAATGGTTCATTAAAGAGAACTGCTTTAAGATGTGATAGAAGAGTCGGATAGGATGACAGAACAGAGAGATAGATAGTCTGTAATTTGCATTTACACACACACTCACTTTTGCTTTGGTGAATTTCAAGGATGTTGCTTCTCAGCAGCCTGGGTGGTAGAGCGTAACCACATATACATACACACCTACGCAAATCCACACACACACACACACACACACACACACACACACACACACACACACACACACACACACACACACTGCATCAGCAGACAAATAATACTAGTTCTTCCATGCTGGCTGAATCACAAGTGCTTTTGTAGACCACATCCCTCAGTGTTATTGAATTCGGGTCTGAATGGTACAATAATGTGATTTTTTTGTACTGCAAAGGCTGCGAATGATGTTTACTCTGGGAGTTCACTAGGTCAGCTTGTCAAACTAGTCCTAGACAAACAGCAAGGTAAATACTATTCATTATGAGCAACACCAAATTTAGCTTAGCTTTTCAAAATCTTCTCCAGGATGGACTGATCCTGGTGCTGGTCAATTTGAGGTATTTTTACATTTTTTGGTTTGCATGTGTTTAAAGTGATTGGTCATCTAGAAAGGAACATTTGCTTTTAATTTAACATTGAACTTACTCTCAGGTGATTTTCAGCTAAAACCATGGTCCATGGTGAAACATAAATGGCAATGCCATTGACTAATCTGCCCTTTTAGAGTCCAAATAGCATAAAAATGATGATACATTGAAGTCATTCATTCATTCATTCATTCTCTTTTCAGCTTAGTCCCTGTATTAACTGGGGTCACCCATGAACATGCAAACTCCACACAGAAATGCCAACTGACCCAGCCGGGTCTCAAACCAGTACCATCTTGCTGTGAGGCAATTGTGCTACCCACTGCACCACCGTGTTGCCCACATTGAATTCTTATTAAGCAGAATGATTAATCCGTGCAAGAACCTGAACATGATTTACTATGTTCTAACCTTTCCCTCTTCAAACAGCCCTGAGCTCATACATGAGTCTGGAATGCAACTTTATGGATATTAATTTACCTGTACATGTTTTTTTTTTTGACTCTCAAAGTGCCATTGACATTTTTTGAATAACCAAAGACCACCATTTCAGCTAAAATCTCCTATAATCTTCTTCTAAAGAATGAAAGAGACCTACATCTTGCCTGATTGTGAGTAAATTATTAGAATTTTATTTTTGGGTGAACAATTCCTTTAACAATTTGTAATACCTAGCTTGGATGTATGTTGGTTTTTAAAGATAGGCTAGTCGGATGCATCTCATCATTTAGTTTTGTTTATGCTAGGGCTAGTCAGTGGCGAGCTTGAAGAAGGCTCTTATTGTGAATGTGGGTGGTTGTGATTGTTGAAAGTTTTTTCCCTTCATTTTCTTTCTGTTTTTTCTCTCAACTTTGCCTCTAAGCATAGTTTGAAGGTGGTCCTCATTTCTATGTGGCACTTGGTGATCTTTAATGTAGGGATTTAGTTTGCTTGGTTGGATTTTAAAGTATATTTCCTTTCATGTTGTTTGGCCACCGTCACCAAAAGTGCTTCATTAGCTTTATTCATTCTGACATGTGCGAGCTGTTGGACAGAGAGTGATACAGTAACAACTGGAAATTTTGTAAGCGTTTACTTTTTTGAAATGAACATTTTATCAGACCCAGTGATACTGGTTCTAAATTGAAAAACATCCCTTTGAAACTTTTTTCTAGTTATCATTTTGTGTCTTTGATTTAAATTGCATAATTGCAAAATGATTCAAATGTTATTTTGATGGCTTGTTTTAGTTACTCTACTAGATATAAGTTAATTTTTAAATTACAATTCAACTACCAACCAGTCATTGGAGTGTTAGTTGAATAAGGGTTATGGCAGGGTCTTAAAAAGTATTAAAAGTTGATTAATCAATTATGAGAAAATTACAGCCCTTAAAAGGTATTAAAAAGTCTAAGTCACATTTTTACGAGGTCTTAAATTAAGTTCAAACGTTGTTCAACGTGTTTGAATCCAAAAAAAAGCGTAAATAAATAAATTTTCCTCCTAATATTAACAACGGCGTGCTCACGATTGGTTCGGGCCGGGGCGTCTAAGTCCAAGCTCCTTTGTCTGGGTGATGTCACGTTATTTGCGACAAATGCTGGACGGTGATGTGACACTCTCCACATGTTGTAAAACCATAGAGCAAAACAGATGGCAAAATGGGAAAATGTAAGTTTGCGTACTCCTGGTTGGAGAAAGACGAGTTTAAAGTGGCTGAAGCCTGTTGCTGAAAACAAACACGTAATTTATTATTTCAAGCTTTGTTTCTTTCGAGCTATCTGAGTTCTGTTGCATGGTTGTGCTCCATTGATTTATTTAACTACAACTGTTTATTGAGTTAAAGGTTTGATACAGATTAAGTGGCAATGAGGTCTTAAAATATTCTGAGAAGGTCTTTAAAAAGTCTTCAAAAAGGTATTGAAATTACCTTTAGGATTCCTGCATATAGATTCCTGTTAATAAGTTGTACTTATTAGTTGAACAATTAGTTGAAAAATGACTTAAAGTCAACAGAATGTCTGTGAAGCTATTTTTAACAAATCAACAATTTGGACTAAATGGTTAAAAATGTTTAGGTTGTTTAGGCTTGTGAATGAATATTTTAGGGTACAAAATGCTCTGTTGTGTTATGGTAGACAGTTTACAGTTACTAAGGAGAAGCTCAAGCACATATACAGTGGGAAAAGGTCTTTTCAGTTGGACAAAAGTACATGTGATTTGAATTATCTAGGAAATCAACTTTGATTCAATTAGATTGTACTTGTGCAAGGACACTTTAATGCCCTTCTAAATCAGTACTTGAACAATCAGTTTAACTATGACGCAAGTGCACAAACCTCGTATAGCAGATTTTTCTAACAATCATTTAGTGTATCCCTCTTAGACAAAATCCAGATCAAATTTAATGGACAACTGAACTGAAAAAAATTCCACAGCTGCAAATTTGACTTGTGTATATGACATACTGGAAGATAAATATTTTCATAATAAATCCAAATTTCAATGCATAACCTGGCGCATGATCTCAGTAATAAAAAAGAAGTATTGCAACCGGAGAAACAACTGTAGCACTTTTTCCTACATAAAATGCCTCAGAGTGCAGAGATAACACATAACACCATGTTCTAAGTACACGTGATGTGACACGATGCCACACCATGTGATAAAATGTATCTTTTCCATGTTAAAAAGAGTTTTTATCCTAAACATTAGTGATGGTGACGAGTGAAATTTCTGTTTAGAAATTATTTGTATTTTTGTGATGTCTCTGTGATATTTCTGTAATGTGATCTTTCTGAACATTAGCATAACATACTGACAATGATCACCTTTGATTATGTGCTTTATTTAGTGTTAATTGCTACCAGTGTACATTTGAATACCATTTTACATGACATCTATTGCCATACTGAAAGCAGAAGCTGATAAGTAAAGTATCTTGAAAGTAAAATAACTATCAAACAGTTGCAAAATGAAAGTCAGAACTGTGACTCAGTACAAGTCAACTATATCAGCCACTCAGTAGTCTATAAACCTCCTATAATGTTAAATATGATAATATTTAATAATTAGATTACAACATTTACCATTAGGAATACAGTTTCTAGTTTTTAAATGAATAGCTGGTATTTAAGTGTTTCTTTTGTGTTGTGCCGTGTCTGGTGCAGACAGACAAATTGCTTGTCACTAGAATCTTGTTCGTTACATGTACAGTATTAAGGACACTGTGTTAAAATGTATCAAATGTCAAGTGATCTTGCATTCAAAAGTGGATGTCTTGTGGTAGGAAACTTAACACTGTTCTGAGATCGATCCGTAGTTTAATGGAGTTCATAGGAACTGTTGAGGCAAGGCTTTTGATGTGCATCAAAAGTGTTCTGACATGTTTCGATAACACGTTTACGGACAGTTAATTAATAAAATCAAAGGTCTATACCTTTGAAAATAAAGTTGGATATTCCAATCCATTTATTGTCCATTTCGTCAAAAGTAAAAAAAGTAAACATCAAAATAGACATAAACCCATTCTCAGTAGGGGAGGCTGACGTGAAACTGACGTTTCGACACAGTGTCGAGTTCCCGGAGCGCAAGCATTTTAAAACACTACCGAATCATGATCCAAAACACCCAGGTCACATGACTAAAATGATTCAAAGCATTGGTCGTTTCAAAAGCATTTCAAGACCTGGCCAATCTGCATTTGACTGACAGGGTCTGAAAAATTTCAATCTCGTGCAGCCTAGTGGACTGTTCGCAGGCACAGAGTAACTCTGCTGAGTTCGAATTCCGACTTGTACAAATATTCTGAAGTTAAGACTTGATATATTTTAATAATTTTACTTTTTATGACCAAAACAAGACATATTTATTCACAAAGTGTTCGTAAGGATGTCAGACCAATGTAAAAAAAAAAAAAAAATTAAAAATAAATAAAAAACATAGAAGAACAGAGCATTTAAAAAACTAACATCTATAGTTGCATCATCCTGGATTCAAACCTAATATTCCTACATGCTAGTCAGGAACTCTCACCACTTCACTAAATCACTTGAAACATCAACTCTACAACATTGTGTTTAATACCTTAATTTGCATAACTGTTTCTTTGCTGAAGCTGTTGCAGAGCAATACATAAAAATATAGAAACGGATTTCATAACGTTTCGAAGCTGCGACCCATTTGCTTTGACTTCTTCAGTAGGTTTGAAGCCTCGCTTAGCCCACCACTAATTCTCAAGTCCATTACTTTCAGAAAGTTTGTTCGACCTTCTTCTATATCCCCTAGGTCATTGCTTGGAGAGCATAAATACATTATACACCCTCTAGTGGTGTGAAAGAAAAGTACAACTAAAAAATGTCTCCTACAGTATTCGACCAGTTTAGCAGAGTTAACACGCTTAGCATGTCTTCTTAAAATCTTATAACTGAATCCGTTACAATTCTTCACTATTTTATGATTCTATGTGCATTGTCCTTTTATCAAGCATCTTTTTGTGTGTTACTTATATTCAGTTATACCCATGTAAATATTTAGATAAAAACATAGCTTCCCTGAAGTGCATTCTCGAGGAAAGGCTACCAGCATTCAAATGAACTTTAGCCAACCTGAAGAAAAACTGGCTTTTATCCAGATGCAAGTGCTCCAGTTTTGGTGGCTGGAATCTAGACCAGCAGTCATACACTGACACACTCAATTTGCTATGCACACTTCATTTCATAGCACACTCTAATCAGTGCGCTCTATTCTCTGTTTTACGTCAAGAAGCTGCCCCTACAGCAGCCATCCTCACCCCCCCTCTAGTCTGCAGTCTTATGTAAACCTTCAGCTATGTGTTTGTATGGGCCTGAGCCCATTGTAATGCTGTTTTATAGACCTCTGATTTTCCAGGGCTGCAATTCACATTTGATAGCCTTTGATATTCCTCAGGTGCCGAGCCAACAGATACCTATAATTCACTGTTTTTACTAGATGCCAGCCAACATCTCAGGGCAGCACAAAGCACACAGACCATTTTTACAGTGTCAATATGAGAAAATCAACAAAGCACAAGATTTGATGCTTCAGAGGTATTAGATATCAGTCCAAAGTTCTAGTTTGAATATTTGAAGTGCTTATTGAATCTATGATTGTATGTGTTTTTGCAGCGATGGAGGAGTTGTTGGCAGAGTTACGAGTGTTTCTGGAGTTGTTGGACAGAGAGTATTTGACTGCTGGAGTGAGAGAGAAGAAACAGCAAATATTAAACATCCTGCACAGAGTTCTGGCCACTAGAGGTAAGCGGAAAAAAAGCCCTTTAACTGCTCTTTTGACCTTTGACCACAGTTGAACTCTTCACAATGCACTACATCTCATCATCATAACTAAAGTGTTCTTAAAATCAGTCAATCATTAAGGTTTTTCAGCATTTTGAATGTGTTGAATGTGTGTGCTTTGTTCTCTCAGAACCCTCATGTAAGACAGAGATACACACATCTCTCCCGGCCCCTCCCCAGATGCCCCTACCAGAGATTCCTCACCCCTGGATGGTAAGTGTTGCAAAATTACAATTCATACAGCAACTATTAGGGATGTAGTGGATCATTGGTGATCTGTATATACCATGCGATTTTGTTCTTTTCTTGTGTATAGTCTCTTTAAAGGTTACTTACATCTATTTTGGACTGTTTGGGATTACACTATTTTCAGTGTGTGCACTGCACACAATAAGAGCTGCCTCTCATTAAGTTCTCCTTTGGATAATCTTTGGAATTTGACAAAATGATGTAAAATTTCACCCATTTTAGTAAAAATATTTCTGTGAGAAAAAAGTTTGTGAAAGTAGTTAAATAATAACATACGGAATAACATGCCAAAAAGTCTAGTAAACTACAATAAATGTAATGTAATGTGTATTTATATAGCACATTTTTCGAGTTCGAACATACACCAAAAGCGCTTCACAATCATGAGCGGGTCTCTCCACACCACCATCAGTGTGCAGCATCCACTCGGATGATGCGAAGGCAGCCACAGGACAATAGCGCCAGTGCGCTCACAACACATCACCTATTGGTGGAGTGAAGAAAGAGTGATAGAGCCAATTCGGTGGATGGGGATGATTGGGACCCCGTGATGGTTAAGGGCCGAGAGGGAATTTGGCCAGGACACCGGAGTTACACCTCTACTCCTTACAAGAAGTGCCATGGGATTTTAAATGACCACAGAGAGTCAGGACCTTAGTTTATCGTCTCATCTGAAAGATGGTGAAAGTAGTCTAACAATAACATACGAAATAACATGCCTAACAGTCCAATAAACGACAAAAAAATGATTGTGTGAGATATGATTCAATATATGGACCAAACTCTACTTAACAAACTCTCAAAAACCTTGTCTTCATTGATTTTCTAATATAAGTTTGTTTGCTTTAGCAGTCCAGAAATTATGTCTCACTATCAAAAACCTCCAGTGGACAGTAGCAAAATGAGACACAGATTTAGAGTTCCACATGAGGTGGTTATTAATTAGCAAATAATATAAATATTGTAAAAGAAAACATTAGGTAAGAAGGTTACATTGTATAAAAACCCTAAAAACTCTATGTGACAAGATACACAGTGATAAGCAATTTGGCTGTTTGCACCAGACGCAGCATGACAGAAATTTAAATACAGCCATTCATAGTGCACTCACTGCTCTCCAACGATATGGTAAGGTTTATAATCTAATTAACACATATTAAACATATTTAACATTATAAAATGTACATTCTGAATCACTGATATTTGTTGGCTTGCACTGAACTTACAGTACTAAAGTTCAATTTCAAAAGGCATAGATCTGAGGTGAACTATCTGCTGCTACTTTTCAGTGGTATGGCAATAAATGTCATTTAGCAATTAGCATTTAGCACTAAATAAAGCACATGAGGTGTACCTGAGGTGATCATTGTCAGTTTGTCTTTTTGTTCAGCTGCAAGAGATAAAAGCCATTTCTAAAATATTAATTTCAGGTGACCGTTAGAACAAAAACTCTTTTTAATATTGAAAATATTCCTTCTATTGTGTGCCACTGCTTTCATTTTGAACACCACGTAAATAAGCCTTTAGGCTCAAAAGTCATGCTCGTTCCTGTTGATGATGTTAATCCGGCAACCTGCTCTTGTGTGTTTTGAACCAGGCATGCAATACCTAGTTCAACCAATAGGCATCAAACTTACATACTGCAACTTTAACCCGGTGAACCGCAGCAACCTAATTAATCAAGGAGTATTTATGTATGACCTCACCTCTCTTACCTCTGTCCCTCAGCAGTTGATTATTACAAGTGTGAAGTCCTGAAACAGTAATCATGTTGTCTTATGTATGAACCCTGACTGCCACTTGCTGGTGGTTTGATGGTGTCTTTTTGTAAAGTGTTCAGTGTTTGTTTTATGAGCTCTGTAAAACAGCAGCAGGAAGTGTTCACATCAGTTTTCTGTCACATGACCTCATAGTTACCGACACGCGACCCTGATGTGGTCTCATCCGTCACACATGAAACAGATTACGGCTGTATGTATGTACGGGCTCACATATGTGTGACACTTAGAGCAACAATGATCTTTGTTTGAGGGCAGAAGCAGATGCTTGTGATAAATAGCAGGTGTTCATGGGTCATGGTTGGTCATTTTCAGCGCACACATCCCAGCACCTTGTTTAACAGTGCACTCTTTACGCACTCAGCGCTTTACAGTATAATTAGAAACATCCTTTCCTACTTCAGCCATCCGTGCTTAACCCTGGTGTGCGTGTATGTGTGTGTGAGGCGGTTCCCATTCCCGGAAGGTGTGAGGGGGCATAGGATTGTGGGGTAGACTGTGTGAGATGAAATGATAGAAATATCCATTTACTCCAGTCCAAGGTCGGACCTCTGCTTGTGCAAAACCTGCCTGAGGATAGGCAGAACCTGAAAGTCGCCCACCATTTTTTTCTTTTCCACTGTACTGTTTAGTTTTTCTTATTCCTGCTCTTCATCAGCCACACCCTCTGCTCCATGCAGTTCTTCTCTCTCTCTCTTTCTCTCCCCAGCTATGTGATGATTTAGTATTGCGTCAGTGAGCCAGGTTTATAAACTGACTCTCTGTTATATTCCTGCCAGACCTAATTCTGCACATTCAGTATGTGTGTGTGTTTGACTAAAGCCTTCTATGGCCCTTATGAGTGTTCAAAACCGCACCAGGAGAGAAACTGAGGGATTGAATAAGGAGGACTGAAACTGGGCATGTGGGTGGTGAGATAGGGCCGCGGACAGGACAGCAGACGCCACAGTACGCAAGGGGGAGAATAGTGTCTGTAGACTTTCTGTGCATGTGTGTGTGTGTGTTTGTGTTGACTTGAACTCTGTGGCTTTGGGTTTATGAATGTTTGGCAGCAAATTCACTGCAACTCTTCCCTGTGCATGCACTATAATAAACCCAGCAGAGAAATATCTGACTTTCTATTGATGCTTCATGAGGCTTGCTAGGTGCTAATTTAGTTCCAATTGTGACCTTTACTTAGAGATGAATGGGGGCTATGCTTACTGTACACTGACTTAAGTCTTGTCACCCATCCCAGTTGTAAGAGCAACAAATAATAACTTGACTTCTAGTTGATAATTTGGAAAAGTGGCAGATGGTAGCTTTTTCTGAAGAATCATCTGTTGAACTGCATCCCAATCGTCACAAATACTGCAGAAGACTTATTAGAACTCACATAAACCCAAGATTCTCATAGTTTGGTGAAGGAGAAATCATGGTTTGGGGTTACATTCAGTATGGGAGTGTGCGAGAGATCTGCAGGGTTGATGGCAACATCAACAGCCTGAGGTATCAAAACATTTGTGCTGCCCATTACATTACAAAGCACAGGAGAGGGCGCTCCTTCTCATACTTCAGCCTCCACATAAAGTTTCTGAAAACAAAGAAGGTCAAGGTGATCCAGGGTTGACCAGCCCAGTCACCAGATTTAAACATTATTGAGCAATTCTGGGGAAAGATGAAGAAGGCATTAAAGATGAATTCAAAGAATCTTGATGCTGGGAGTCCTGCAAGAGCACTTTCTTTGCCATTCCAGATTACTTTATTAATAAGTTATTTGAGTCATTGCAGAGATGTATGGATGCAGTCCTCCAAGCTCATTGGAGTCATGCACAATATGAATTCTTTTTCCACTGCATCATGACTTTATATTCTACATTGTACATTATTTCTGTTAAGTGACTTTTGTCTTTGCAAAGTCAGACCTAACTGTTTTAATTAAATAAGTAAAGTAAGTATGCCTTTCATAAAAGCCACATTTGTTGTTCCTAAAACTTGGATAAGCAACAAGACTTTTGTCAGGTAGTGTACATGCATGCAAAGTTTGCTCTTATGGGAGTCACATAATAACTCAATCATTAAAACCAGCAGTGATGTAGGTATACATTGATTACCTATACTTACTACAGTAACTGTCTCTTTGAACATAGAGTCTTGTCATTATGTAGTCTAAGACTGGTTGGCCAAATAAGCTAAGCTGAATTTAGCCTGGTCATAGCCTATAAGGTGACCACCTGGAAAAGCTTGGTTTCTTGTTGTTAGTGAGGCCAGTAGGGGTTTGCATGCCTGTGGACTGTGTTCTGGATCCTAATTCACCAGTGTAGTGGGACTAGTTACTTTGAATGGGAGATAACGCCAAGGTGATAACTACCATTTCGTTCACCCGCTATGGCCTTCCAATCTAGCTCTGTTCCAACCATAACATTTTCTGGCAGGATTGTGCAAACAGGTTTACCTGACTCTAAAAGACTTTAGACATTAAAACGGTCTATAAATTACAGATTTATTCATTCATCAACTTTAAAAAAAGTATGTTGGATTGACCAATGGACTTCTACCAAAATCCAGAAACCTCTCTATTTTTCATCATCCAGTTGTTGACATTGTTGAATCCAGGACTTAAATGACATTGCTCTCTGCTAGTTTACATAATGTCAGAGTTCTTATTTTTAGTGCAAATGTAACCAGCAAAATAACCCAATATTTTGTTCTTAGGGGACCACCTTGGTGGCTAGTTCCTGTAAGTACACCATGTGAAAGCCCCATAGGTTACAACATTTTTGTTGTTGGTCCAGTCATGCCTCTTTGTACTGTGTGACACTCAACACTGCTTTTTATGTTGGTTTGTTTAAAAACACATTTCAGTACTACCCCTGGTGTGAGTGTTGAGTGCTGCTTTAGGGCAAGTTCTACCTTTCAAAGCAAGCTAGATGCAAGGCATTGTAATGGAACAGAACGCAGACGTCTTGTGGTGTGTTTTTTGACACGACATCTTAAAAACTTGATGCAGAGAAGCTGAAAATACAGAGATGTGATGTAACCCTCCCATACTATCATGCACAGTGAGTTCAAAGACAACACTGCCAAATATCAATAAACATTTGTGGATTTTGTCAAGGAGGGGGTAAGTCCCTAATACACTTTCTTCAGTTGCCGAATTACATCCTGCCGTTTGTAGCTGAGCAGTGAAAGAGCGTGTGTAAGAGAATATGGGGAAGCCATAACTGACTCCGCTGGGACAATGATGACTTCCATCTGTGTTGATGTTGGCTTCTGCTCCTCCCCACCAGCATCCCCCAGCCTCCAAATGTGCACCCCAACACACAATGTCACATTAATGAACACAGACAAACCCATTATCTGTCTGCTCTTTGTGACCCAAAAGGGAGTCTGTTTTATCAGTTTTTAAGATCCTCCCCTATAACTAGAGCATTTTTAGTTCTATTTGGTCCTTTTTGTTTTCCCCTTATCTCTCATTCTCTCTGACTCTCCCAAAATGAAATGAAGCCCAAATATTACATACTGTACACTGTAAAACCCAACAACAGTCAACTTTGTCAAATAAAATGAGTGTAGTTAACTCAAAATTTACTAACGGTTAATTCTACTCATTTAAAAAGAGTTTTGAACTCAGTGTTGAATGTACTGTAATAAGTTAATTCAATACCTCCTTACTTCAATTTAAATGGAGTAAGTTCACAGTACTTATAGATTAGTCTTTTAGCTCAAATGGTTTGTTGCAATCGGTTTTCTCAAAGGATTTGAGTTGACTTAACTTAATGGGTTTTACTTACAGTACTCAGTTGATTTGAGTTCACTTCATTAATCGGATTTTACTGTGCTCAAATTGCTTCATTTACTCAAATAGATTAAGTTCACAGTACTCATTAAGATTACTTTTTGAACTTAAATGGTTTGTTGCAATCGGTATCCTCAAACAGTTTAAGTTACCTTAACTTTTTGGGTTTTACAGTGTAGCAATAACTGTTTTAGACAAGAGTCTATCATTGCAGGCAAACTAGTTAGTTTTGGATTAAAGTTTTCTCTTTCTATGCCTGCAAGCCAATGATGGAGATCCCAAGATTCAGTTGTGCAAAAGTGAAGGACTTTACTGTATCCCCCACCTCCCTTTTAAGGAGGGCTAACCGCAGTCTGGAATGCAATGACCTAATCCCTCATTGTGTCATGGACAAAAGGAGGAAAATGAATTATGATTCATGCACAACAATGCATTTTGTCTGTTGCCATGGAAATACCAATACAGATGGAGATTTCTACCCTTCTGAACATCTTTTATAGGATATAGCAAGTGACAGTTTATATAGTCACTTCATTCGGGAAAATGAGCTTTCAGTTTTTCGCCTGCCTTTTGTGCAAGTCTGCTGGAAAGTTTCTGAAAGACCAGTTGAGAAAGAAAAGATTCTGCAAAACACATGGAAAACCATCACAAATCTACCACAACTAACTTCACTGCGTGAATTTGTGTGAAAGTAAGATCAAGATGTTGTGCATAAATACAATCCATATCAAGGCGGCCAAAAGAGGAAATGTGAATGTTAAACGATTGAAATATTGTAGGATTGAATGCAGTTTCCTGGCTACTCTGTGCTCCAGTCCCAATACAATAGACCCAGACTGGCCCAGACGTCTGTTAACACTCACACTTACCACGGACCACATAACAGCACTATACACTGTGTTGTGAGGTGAAATGGTGTGGAAAGGGAGTGTTGAAGCTAGATTTTGAAATGTAGGTCAAGTATCTAGCTTTATACATATGCACAGACATATTGATTGACTAGATGTTGCATGAATGGGTGGAATTGGACTTTCTTCTGCTAGGAGCAAATCAGCTCCATATAGACTTCCAGCTCAGATCAGAGGTGGAACTTCGCCTAAAAATACTTGAGCGGCTCTGGTACGGAACGCTGCTTCAGCAAGACTCTTCACACTGCAGTTTTGCCTGGAATTCTGTCCTCCCTCCGGGCTTAGATGCCCTGATGAACTGAAACCATAACAGGCAGTAACACAGCCGTCTTCTGTGCTTAGCTGAGCTGTTTATGGTTTGATGGTATGGAAGGAACTGATAAATGGCGCTTCTGTATTCAGAGAAGTTTTTGGACTGGTAATGTCAACCTTTAAAAAAACAACTCTTTACCTTTTTTCTTTCCGTATTTTATTGTTTCCCAGCCCCCTCTTTATTGAACAATGTACACTACTCTTTAGTTATTTTCCTAAAGGGAGCTTTGTAAAATTGACTATCGTTAAGTTTACTTAATAATTGTTAATTGTTAAGTAAAACGGGTAAGTGTTAACTGACATACATGCTGTGAAATTGTTATTTGAACATTTATAATTTTGTTGACCTCTGTTAATTAATTAATTCAACTTTTTAGTTAGTTAAACAATAAGTTGAATTATTAATTCATGTTAGTTAATTAATTTAGTCTGCATCTTCTGTAAGATTAGAAATGTCTATACTATCACTTTTAAACAATTTGACGCATCCTTATTGAATCAAAGTATTTGTTTTTCTTTAAGAAACCGTTCCTACCCTTAATGGGTTTGAATGGTATATAGTTGTTTTGTATTACCACTATGCAGTGTATTTTAAAAGTGGGTTAGAGAAAATTTTAGAAATATATAAAGAAAAAAGCATGAAAAGAAAATTGCAGCCAAGTGTTGTATTGGATATGCATGTCTGCAGACGTATGTATAGACAGCATGTACACACTTAACCACCCATACACATGAAGAGTGTATGGGGAATTTAGCATGTTCTGGTCTTCATTATATCTAAAGCCAAGTTGTAATGACTATCGCTGAAATAAAGTATCCCTGTCTACCTCAGACGTCAAACACACCCTCCTCTTATCTGCCAAGAGGTCACACTAAAATATTACAGTTTCTGTTGTAGTTTACATTACACATTTAAACAAAAATCCTCAGGAACCAGCAGCAGCAACACAAACTCAATGCAGAATTCACTCCAACATAACATCCTTTTGATGCAGTTTTTTTTTTTGCTCGCTAATATACTAAAGGAGGAAATGAGCGAATTTAGGCCATGTTAACAAAGGCCATGCTTCTCTAGCCAACATCAACAGTCTAAAGAGCATTTTTTTGGTAATATTTGAACATAGAAGTCTTATCACAGCTCATTTCTAAAAGGAAAATAGAGTGCAGCACTGAGCATAAGCGAGACGTATTTTATATTGTTCCTTATCCGTTTTAACTTTCCATGAGCTGTTCTCATTCAGTGTTTTCAATGTAAACAGCTGTTCATGCTCCATGTTATGATATTTTACCATATTGAGGTTACCATGGTAGTAAAGTGTGCCAGGTGGCAACCTTGATCATTGGTCCTTTGGTCTCATGAAATGTGCTGTAATTCCCCCACCTGAAAAGCGATGGAAAAGTAAGGCGCTCTCTGTGAACCAAAATGTAAGAAAAAGAAATAAAGACAGACTTTCCATGTGCTGGAGGGGGGGTGGGAAGGAAAATGAAAAGCGTTTATACGAGTTTGTCATCAACCATAATTGTTTGCATGCAGCCTGGGAAATGAGGGAGGCTCTGGAGAGCCTGTGTCGTTATGACAACACCAGGTTGTCACATGTGTTGCCAGCGGGGCCCAACTAACCAGTACTCAAATCAGAGGGTCTTAAACACGTTGTAACTCACGTATGCATGCTCATTTGCACTCATATACACACAATCGCTCTTTCTCTTTTTCTTTCAAACATTCCCATTCACACACTAATGAGGTTCTGGTGGTTCTATACATATATTATATACGAATGCACAAATGTTTTTAGTTTTTTTGTGTTAACATTAATACACTGCGAAAGAATGTGATCAATTGAACCGGTGCTTCCCACAGGTTTGAACTATATTTGCGGTGGTAACCTGATTGAAACATCCTTTACCCATGGCACATAAATGGTTAACTACATGTGACACAAAAAGTTATGTGATTTTTAACAATACTTTTATTCATTATCATACTGTTTCACACCGTTAGTTTTTTAATAGGTTAAAGTAAAAAAAAAAGACTTAAAATGAAAAGGAAACCACTATTTTTCTTATTTTTATGCTATTTAGGAGCCATCTGCACATAGCTGCACCCTCTCTCGCATTCTCTCTTTTCTCTAGTTCAGGTTGCTTTATTGGCATGACATTTAGTAATGGATTGACAAAGTATTTTGGATATGTATTAAATGTGTAATATATCATCATCTAATGAATAACATATACTGCAAATGAGAAATAAATGACAGAAAAAGTAAATAAAAACAGACAATGTCTCTAAAATGGATATTTATTAATAATTAATTAATAATTAGAATATAATAGTGATCATTCATTCATTTTCTTTTCTGCCTTTATTAATCAGGGGTCACCACAGCGGAATGAAAGCCACAACCCAACAGTGGGAAACACCCATACACTCTTGTATTCACACACAAACACTACGACCAATTTAGTTTATTCAATTCATCTACAGTATACCACATGTCTTTGGACTGTGGGGGAAACCAGAGCACCCACGCAAACCGGGAGAACATGCAAACTCCACACAGAAATGCCAACTGACCCATTCCTGGACTTTTTAGGAGATTTAGAAACACGGGCCAGATGCATTTTTAAGCCTCAAAATGATTCATCTCTTTGGGTCTTTGCAGTGCACATAAGACTGTCTGGGGAAGTGTTGTTGACAGTTCTTGTGCACATGAGCAGTATGAAATGAAGCGAGAAAAGATTTTCCACTGGTTAATCGAACGTGGATGTTTGGTTATCTTAGGCGGATACAAAAAAGTGTAAAAGGATGATAATATTGGTGAAAAAAAAAGTCTTAAAATATACTTGGGCGGCCGTAAATATACTTGGGTGGCTCACCCAAGTAAAGTCTATGTGTGGGAAGCACTGAGTTGCAATTAGAAAACAATTAGCAAAGGTAAATTCTGTAATAATATTTAGTATAATGATATACAGTTGTCAATTCATTTTAACATGCACATCATATGTAATGTATTATGTAATGTAATGTATTATGATAATTTGATTGTTTTAAACATACTTTTGCACTTTAAACTTTTTCTGTTGTTATTTTTTTTATATAAAGATAAATGTATTATAGTTATTTTAACATTTATCTTACTGCCAGCATAATTTTTTTCCCCTCTGACCTCATTGTAGTGCATTCTAGGATTTCCTTCCACAAAGTAGGCATGCAGTTCTAGCAATTTAGTCAAAAGAAATTACCTTAATTATGCCACACACTTTTCAGTATAGTCTTGGCGCCAGGTGTGTGTCTGTGATGACATAAAATGCTGCCTGTGTAGACAGAACTCTAGATTTTGTTACAGAACTCATTAAAGAAGTGATAGACTGTCAGGTATTAGCTTTATTTACAACAGTTGTTTTTGTTTAAACGCAGACTGAGAAATTTGGCCAAGTGACTTATGTTAGGGAAGGTGCCCACACTTCTACTGGTATGCCTCCAGATGGGAATAAAAAAAAACACAAATAGCCCTGAAGTATTTTTCCAGAACTTGCTGGCCAGTCGTATAAATCTCATCTTTCTAATCTGCAGTTCACTATGCTTTCTGTTTAGCATCTAGTATCCGTTTTTTGATTTGTTTGTGTTGTATGTTCACTTTCTTCCTTCTCTTTTCTTGTACTCATCGTGACCAGCTGCTCTTTTAGCATAGATACAAGTTTTTTTATTCCTGACAGGTTTGTTTATTAACATTCCCTTCTGACTCTTGCCACAGATGTTGATACTGTAGGCCTTTGGTTGGTTTGTACCCAATTATGACGTTAGAGGTCCATTTAATACACTGAAAAAAGAGTTGCATGCAAAACTGTTGCAAACAATATATTTGTGTTGAATTTAAATAAACAAATCAAGTTTAATAATGTTTAACTTAATTTGTTTGTTTAAATTCAGTCCAAATAAATTGTTTACAACCACTTAACGTAAAAAATGTAGTAAATCCAAGCAATCATCTTTGAATAATTTTTTTCAGTGTAGGGAATGTTCTTAAAACATTTGGGCAAGGTTCTCTAAGCAATAAATAAATGTTCTTCCAGTAGCATTATTGGAATGTTTATTAAAGTTATCTGATCCATAATGATGGTCAGCACAAAAGAACATTAGCCTGGTTATATTTAATGTAAAATCTGTTAAAACTGAAATATGTTCAGATAATACCCAAAAGTAACTTTACCACACAGGTTGTAAAATGATAAAAGAAAGATGTTTCCTTTTCAAATACATAGGCGAGAATAAAAATATTTTAAAGGAGATAAATACAGTTCAGGCTGACGCAGTGGCGTAGTAGGTAGTGCTGTCGCCTCACAGCAAGAAGGTTGTTGGTTTGAGCCTCGGCTGGTTCAGTTGATGTTTCTGTGTGGTGTTTGCATGTTCTCCTTGCATTTGCGTGGGTTTCCTCTGGGTGCTTCAGTTTCCGCCACAGTCCAAAGACGGGTATGCTAAAAAAATCTTCCGTAGTGTATGTGTGTGAATGAGTGTGTATGGATGTTTCCCAGAGATGGGTTGCAGCTGAAGGGCATCTGCTGCGTAAAACATATGCTGGATAAGTTGGCGGTTCATTCTGCTGTGACAGTCTTAGATTAATCAATGGACTAATCTTAAAAGAAAATGAATGAATGAATGAATGAATGAATGAATATATACAGATAAAGTCAGAATTATTAGCCCCCCCCTTTAATTTTTTTTCCTTTTTTAATATTTACTGAATGATGTTTAACAGAGCAAGGAAATTTTCACAGTATGTCTGATAATATTTTTTCTTCTGGAGAAAGTCTTATTTGTTTTATTTTGGCTAGAATATAAGCAGTTTTTAATTTTTCAAAAAACATTTCAAGGTCAAAATTATTAGCCCCTTTAAACTACATTTTTTCGATAGTCTACAGAACAAACCACTGTTATACAATAACTTGCCTAATTACCCTAAAGCCTAGTTCACACTACAGGATTTTAAACATCAGCAGATCGCTGTGCTGTTCACACTACAAGACTTGACTTTGTGTCTTTTGATCTCTGTGGTGTTCACACTACGCAACACTCCGTGAACGATCCACAAGAGGGGGGTCACACACTACATGATCTGACAACATCTCATTCCCCATCAGCTCATTCAAGCTACCAAACCACAGCCAATGAAAATTTAAGGGAGGAGTCGTCAGAAAAAGCTGAACACTATTGGCTGCTTGTGTGCGGATTACATCACTGACAGCGTTTCAAGCTTTGGAGAAAGCATTTAAAAACATCGTCAAATCAGCTGATTTATGAGCGGATTAATCACTCATCTGCAAGGTTCGAGTCGATAGATACACAGAGAGTTTTTAATTTTTGTAATTTTATAACTCTTTGAAATAAAACTAACATATTTATAACACCCTGCCGTTTTCTAACTATCAGTGTATTTCTTTCTGACATTGTTATTTTTTTTATTACAAAACAGTAAAGAACTGAACATTTCTGCCTTAAATTATCATATTGGTCAAAATGACTGCATGCATGTCTGATACTTTTCGCTGTGACTTTAAATATGTGTGCATTTTCTTGCCTGGCAACTTCCTGCTAACATAAACAAAACTTTCTGATGGCAAAAACATCAATTTACTTCAGATATCGTTCAAAACTGCATATTCTGTGCTGTTAAATAGTTCCTGTTTGAAAGTGAAAATGAAAGCCAAGCCTTTAAGTGTTTTAGTATCTTAACTACATATTTATAGGCTGCATTACCAAAAAAATATTATATTTTAGGGTAATGGTGTCATTAAATATGATGCCAGACATTCAAAGCTTAATTTTAATATCTCAATAATAGCTTTGAATGTGAATATGTTGTGACAATATGGCGTTTCATATGAGAACGATCAGAATGAGCAGTATGGTAATTCTAATAGTTACAGAATTCTAGTTCCACTGATAATATAGCCTACACTCATGTCTGTGCTAACGCAGAATGAAGCGAGTGCACCGATGCCCATTCTGACCAATCACAGATGTTTCTGCTGAGCTCCTGAACACACAGCCATTCAGCTCATGCTGATCTGCTCTCTCATTGGCGGCAGCTCGTTACTACATCTGACCACACGTGGGGTTGAGTCGGCCGACTGCTCTGGAATATTTAGCATGCTGAATGTTGGATTTCCGTCTGCGAGGTGTCGGCGACGCGTCAGCGAGCCTCGTTGATGCGTTGCTCAGTAGTTCACACATAAAGAGCGGCGAGCGCCGAGCACCCGCAGATTTCTTCCCGATCACAGCCCGATCGGTCGGCGAGCTCGTTAACTTCCAAATCAGGCTCAAATCAGGCTCAAAATCCTCTAGTGTGAACTAGGCATAACCTGCCTAGTTAAATTAATTAACCTAGTTAAGCCTTTAAATGTCACTTTAAGATGCATAGAAGTGTCTTGAAAAATATCTAGTCAAATATTATTTACTGACATCATGGCAAAGATAAAATAAATCAGATATTAAAAAAGAGTTGTTAAAACTATCATGTTTAGAAATGTGTTAAAAAAAATCTGCTCTCTGTTAAACAGAAATTGAGGAAAAAATATTCAGGGGGGCTAATAATTCTGACTTCAACTGTATGTGTATAATTCAATGAGGTGCTAAATGTTCAAGCTGACCAATTTCTCTCTCCATCTCTCTTTCTAAAGCCTCCAGACAATGGGCCTCCTCCTTTACCGAGCTCCTCTCTTCCTGAGGGTTATTATGAGGAAGCGGTTCCACTGGGTCCTGGGAAAGCACCAGAGTACATCACCTCTAGTACGAACCGTTTTTCCACATTACACTATTAAGATGCCTGGCACATTTTAGAGCTATGTCAGTAATGTAACACCATCTGTGACCTAAGAATACCAGATCATTTTTGTATTCATTTCAGTGAAACCTAATAAGAGTCCCATCTGTATTCTCAGATTATGACTCGGACGCCATGAGCAGTTCGTATGAGTCATATGATGAGGAAGAGGAGGATGGGAAGGGTCAGAAGATGCGTCACCAGTGGCCATCTGAGGAGGCCTCCATGGATTTGGTAAAAGATGCACGTATCTGCGCATTCCTGTTGCGAAAGAAACGCTTTGGTCAGTGGACCAAACTTCTATGTGTCATAAAGGACAACAAACTGTTGGTGAGCATGCACACACTCACAGACATGACTGATGTAGTTTGCCCCATAGAAGGGTGCAATGTGAAGTCACATTCTAATGTCTTGTGACATTAGTATGTATCATACCTGTCAACCCTCCCGTTTTTCCTGGGATTCTCCCGTATTTTACAGTTCTATCCCGTTATCATCCCGTAAAGGTATTTTCTCGTATTTCTCCTGTATTTTCTGTCTTTCTCTGAAGGGTGGCAAATAAACATTAAAGAGCTGAGCCTCTGCCGAACCACCAAGGGCCGCTCCTTTCTCCTAAATATGAGTCTGTTCTGTGCTTTCGCTTTGTTTAAGCATGAAAACACTATGAAATAAATATAAAGACGCAGGATTCCCTTTCTTTTTCATTAATGGTGCTGTATCCCCTTCATGTGCATTCCTCAAAACAGTCATATAGCAGTGCATGACTTTCAGCTGATGAGCTCAATAGTGATAAATAGACGCTCTTTCCTAAACAGATTCTGTACTCGCGATTTGAAGCGGAGCAAAAGTCTGGGTTTTGGGTGCGTGTTTAAACATACACATAATTAATAATAATAATATCTAAAAATGTCGATCTTGGTGGTTTTATTTTTTCAAACAAAACTAATTTCGTCCTAAATGAGCACAATAGTGATAAATAGATGCTCTTTCCTAAACAGATTCTGTACTCGCGATTTGAAGCGGAGCAAAAGTCTGGGTTTTGGGTGCGTGTTTAAACATACACATAATTAATAATAATAATATCTAAAAATATCGATCTTGGTGGGGTTTTTTTTTCAAACACAACTAATTTCGTCCTAAATGAGCATGAAAAATAGGTAAGCAATTGAGTGCCTTCATTATAACGTTAGATGTGTTCATTTTTAAAGTGACACCTCTGTTATTTACTGTAATCAAACAAAAAAATCTAAATAAATCATTCATTCTTTGCTCTTTAATCAGAATGTGTAAGTTATACAGTCAAGAAATGGCATAAAATCCCTTATTATGGTGGCCATATCCCTTATTTTCACTTCCCAATGTTGACAAGTATGGTTTACATTGTATGATTTACATATACATTGTTTGCTTGAGTATGTTTCACACACAGTTTATCCACTGATGCACATCTCACTCTCCACCATCTCATGTTTTTATTTCCTTTAGTGCTACAAGTCCTCTAAAGACCAGACTCCACAGATGGAGCTCCTTCTGTCCGGCTGCAGTATCACACACATCCCCAAAGATGGCAAGAAAAAGAAGCATGAACTGAAGATCGTTCATCAGGGAGCTGATGCTCTAGTGCTTGCTGTACAGAGCAAAGAACAGGCCGAACAATGGCTAAAGGTAAGCAGAGCATAATTCAAACAGTGGTATCCCTCAGTGCAGTGTTAAGTGATTGGCATTTTAATTCACCGGATTGTGTTCAATGATGAAAATATGGAGTAATTTATTAAAAATCAACTGTTGATAAGCATGTTTTTCAAGTAAACCACATCGGTATGTTTGTAGATTCAGCAAAGTTAAACAAAGCAACAGTAATCATCGGGTCTAGCTGTTCTCTGTTTGTGCTCAATTGGGTGTGTAGGGTTTAAAACAGTTTGGTCTTTACATACTAAATTCAGCACTGAGCATATTATTTTGCTTTGCACAAGATGTGCAATCTACTATTTAGATGTTTATATCCACCCAAGGGATGGGTGAGATTGCAAAAAATAAAATCTAAAAATTTTTTCTCAGAATGTTCCTGACTCAAAGATTACAAAGGGTTTTTTTAGAGTCAATAAAGGAATATAAAACATAGAAAACAGATGGTTTGCTTGCATTTCATATGCTTTTAATTAGCTGTGTCAAAATTAATTGTTTCTTTGGTGCACATACAGTAGTTGAGTTTTTACAGGTACAGTTCATATATCTGACTGTGTGTATTAAAGGACAAAGTTGTATTACAAATAATATGTAAACATAAATATATTTATACACTTTAATACAAGAATTGTTGTGCTGTGAAGAAAATATAAAACTGTATATGGAAAGCATCATCAATGCACCGTGATGCACCGAGATATAGACCAGTGTAGGTTCACACCTCCCCTCTTTATGTACATAAAACTTATTTTTTAAACCAAAATAAGACATTTCGTTTTTTGAAAAACATAAAAAAATTCTGCAATATGATTCTAGTAGTGTTATTAAAAAAACAACAACAACTTAAAAAGCCATCTGGTTAAAGAAAGTTATATTCTAAGTCCAACACTCATGAAGTGTTGAGTGTTGTAAATATTAATGAAGCATGAAAAGATTAATGATCTATTCTTTCTTCTGTACCAAAAACAAGAAATTCTAAAGAATGTTGAGGAAAAAACAGCCATTGACATCAATAGAAGGAACAAAAAAATACTATGGAAGTCAATGGCTGCTTTTCCCAACACACATACAGTATATCTTTATTTTTTTCTCAACAGGAAAAAAAATCACTCAAACAGTTTTTAAACTAATGAAGACTGAGTAAATTAATGTAGAAATGTCAATATTGCATAAACTATCCCTTTAGCAATAGTGCTAGTGAAAGTTTCTGGGCTCATATGTGATGAATCTTTGAGTTAATATTCTAAAAACTTACACTTCACAAAGATGATCAAAACCAGCTGCAGTCAATGGACAATTGATGGAAATCACAGTTCCCTCATTGCTGTCCATCACTCTTTTGGTTGTTCTGTTTATAAAGACATCATTCGTTGTAACCATCCCATTTATAAAGACAAAAGCAATAAGACTTTCTGAACCAGTACCATGTTTCCGTGTGGCAATGGGCTTCTGTTTATTGATTTGTGGGCAGGAAGGCACATGCGGCAAGCTATACAGCACCTTCAAGTGGGTGTGGATTGCACAGACTGTTCAAATATACAGCTCTGGAAAGCAACAACAGCCGTAATTGCTATTTAGGAAGGCAGCGTACATAGCTCTGCACTGTTTGGTCAGGTGTCGTGTATAGTGAAAACATACTGAAGTAATTGATTTGGGCTTGGGATAAACAGAAACCACCCTGGCTCGGAGGGCTTTGTTGTATTGTGTTTCATTCACGCACACACTGTACACCCAACAACTAGAGGGTGTTTAAGGACTCCATCTTAATATGAAGAAACACATTTGCTCTAACATTTAGTCTAGATCATTAATAAACTGGTAAATTATTAAACTGAATATTACTCTAACAAATATTTCGCTGTTTAATGTTACTGTATTTCTCCAGCTTCCGTTTAAGACCATTTATTTCCACTTTTATAAAAGTTATTAAAGTTGAAACAAGCAAACAAAACTTGATTGACCAAATTTGTATAAACTGTTTCATGTGTGGCATTTGGTAATATTTTTTTTCTAATCTTGGAGTTTTGAAAGGGTGATGAAACATTTCACTAGTCTAGTTCATTTAGTTATTTTTTTATATTTTACTACCTATAATTAATAATATTAATGAAACTGATATTTGATCTGATTGGTCAATCCATAGACATTTAAAAAAGGCACAGAGTGTCTACATTGAAAAAAAATACTTTGAACAAACTTTTAAAAATACGGTATTTTTTCAAAGTATACTTTAACTTTAGTTCAAACTTGGATCAAAACATTTAAAATAATCTAAATTGAATACATTTATTGTGGTCAAGAAATAAAATTACATTCACACAGAGTAAAAATATTGCTTGCTATTAAGACACTTTTATTATAAATTATTCATTGATTCATTTTCTTATCGGTTTAGTCCCTTTATTACTCTGGGGTCGCCACAGCGGAATGAACCGCCAACTTATCCAGCAAGTTTTTACGCAGCAGATGCCCTTCCAGCCGCAACCCATCTCTGGGAAACATCCACACACACATTCACACACACACACACTCATACACTAGGGACAATGCTGCATGTCTTTGGACTGTGGGCGAAACCGGAGCACCCGGAGGAAACCCACGCGAATGCAGGGAGAACATGCACAGAGAACATCCTCACAGAAACGCCAACTGAGCCAAGGTTCGAACCAGCGACCTTCTTGCTGTGAGGCAACAGCACTACCTACTGCGACACTGCTTCGCCTATTATAAATTATATTATATATTTTAAAATTTTTTATTATTATTTTTTATTTTGGTACAACTTAAAATTTTATTATAGAAACATTTGATCGTTATATTTTTGCTTTGGACCAACTCAAAAAAAATTACTTTAATACGTTAAAGCTTGATTAATACATTTGTCTCAAATGATAGTTTTGACTTGTTTGAAAAAAAATAAAATTATTTCATATTAATCAAAATATTATTAATTAATATTTTTTATTAATTTTTAAAAGTACATTCAATCAAAGGTAAAATGTTGTTTTTATAACCATTAATTAATTGAATTGCTTTGGTTCAACTTAAAATTAATATTTCAGGTAAAATTTTACTTTGGATAAATATATTGTACAGTACTATAATAAATAAAAATATAACAATAGACTTTTCAATAACAAGGTAAACCATCAGCTGGTGATTTCAATACACGTATGTTGCTATAAATGTCACACGAGATGATGGTTACCAAACTCGCATTAGAAATACGTAAACTGAATAGCACATAAACAATACCTTTTTCCATATAACCACATTAAATCAAATCTGCTAGTTTAAAGTAAAAATACTACTGAATAAAGCAGGTTATAATTGGAAACTATCATTTTTCACTTAATTTAATTTAAAGATGTACTCTATATGAAAAACAGCAGTTTTTCAGTTTATGTGTGTGTAAAGTGCTCAAAAGTCTTTTGTAGATAAGTGAAGGCATTAGATCACTAATAACCCAGTTATTAATAACTCTTGAATATTTACAAGATGAGATTGCTAGAGAAAGTGGTGAGTTTTGCTCTGCTTCATCAGTTTTAAAAAGTGGAAATAAGCTGTTTTATATGGGAACAATTGGATGCAGTATTAAAAAAAGGAAATAAAACGCAGATAAGGAGACTTTCATGGAATACTTTATGTCTTCAAACCAAATCGAGGAATATTATTGAAGCCCAGAGGCGTCTGTGGTCCCTTAATGCTTTATCCAGTTTACTAATGATTTATTTATGGAAAATGTTGGCTTGTTGTTTTCCATGATTCATTTTTGTTAATGCTTTTTAGTGTCGTATCTCTCCTCTGCACTATTTTCCTCTTTGTTCTCTCCGTCTATCTCTTCCAGTCTTCTTTTGTTCAGTTAGTACTCTCCATGTAGCTCTTCTGTTCTGATCTTTTGGACAGGCCTGGGGAAATTCCACCTCCTGTCTTTCTTCTTCTTCCCTCCGTTTATTTTTCTTCTCTCTTTTTTGTCATCTGACGCTCCTCCTCCCTGGGGCAGAATGGTAAGATATGGAGTCTTTATGTCTTCTAGTATATGTTTTTGTTTGTACGAATGAACGTGACTACCATATATTGACTTTTTTTATTGTTGTGAATTATATGCTTTCTGTTGGGCTGATTTTTTTTGCAAATGAGATAAGTCTTGGCTTGTGCGAAATTGTGTAATTGTCTATACAGGAGTAGAGAAAAGTTGCTGTTAATTTATAACACCAATAATCTGATCTTAGTATGTTTAAGACAATACTCTGATTAAGAGTCTACCATGTAAACATCGATTTTTGATTAATTTATTTGATTAGGGTCATAATCAAATTAAACAGAGAAATCGAATTAAGACATGTGAGGTATGCCGATTTTAGTTGCATTATTGAAGTGCAGTACAGACACCTCACTTAAACCATTACCATCGTGTAGGATTTTCGCAGCATTTTGCAACAGGATGGTCTATACACACTAGGGCTGCTCGATTTTGGGAAAAATCATAATCACGATTATTTTGGTCATAAATTTAATCACGGTTGTTCAAAATGATTATCAGTTGAAGTCAAAATTATTAGCGCTCCTGAGAATTTTTTAAAAATAAATATTTCCCAAATGATGTTTAACAGAGTAATAAATTTTAAGGATTCAGGGGGGTTGGTGGCATATGTCGCGGGAAAACTGAAGACCGGGATGGGTGTCGCTAGGGTACTTCAGATCACTTTGGAAGGGCACTTTCTCTTCAAGACTAAAATGGGCATGTGCACTGCACAGGTTGAGCCCTATGTGTGCACGTGCCTGACTGCATATATACAGTTATTTTCCACCCTGCAAAGGAAAGAGAAATAAATGCAATATAACAAAAATATGAAACAAACTGTGCTTTAAGCATCTTCACTGTAAGAAAAGCACTTTAGCTACAAAAGTACTTTAGTCAAGAGCAGTGAGGGATTTTCTCATTTTGTTTGATTAATGATAAAAACAGGCGGTAGCAATAATATTGCGCTGTCACTTTAATGGTTTCGCTTTCACATGTCTATTGATTCTCAACTCGTGTGTTTATTACACAAATAAGGGTTAATATGAAAAACCACTAGACATTGTGTTCTGACACCTATTTGACCATTAAAGTGCTCACGTTAAGATGACTTTAGATGTGTGCGCTCTGCTCGTCTCAGTGTGCGAATGAGAACGAATACTGACCGCATGCTTCTGACTCTGTGTGCGCGCCGCTCACACACACACACACATATATAAGCATGATGCAATAATTGTTTATCTCAAATAATGGTTTTTCATAATCATTAGAAGCTGAAATCGAAATCTGATTTTCAATTAATTGCACAGCCCTAATACACTCACAGCTGTTTGACACTATTCTCTGCACCTACCAAGTCAGAGACGGACCACAGACACCTGCATTGAGAAATGCATTGAGTTTTTTTTTGTTTCTCATACAGCATGAGGTATCAAATACCATTAAAACTACACTCTTCCAGCAGCTCATAAACATTTGTGTGAAGATATGTTTTAAAATTCATTCTTTCATTCATTCTATTTCTTATGAAAAAAAAAAAATTTCTTTGGCTTTTATTAATCTGGGGTTGCCACAGCAGAATGAACCGCCAACTTATTCAGCATATGTTTTATGCAGCGGATGCCCTTCCAGCTGCAACCCATCACTGAGAAACATCCATACACACTCATTCACACACTTACACTACTAGAAATTTAGTCTACCCAATTCACCTGTACCACATCTTTGGAATTGGCGGGGAAACTGGAGCACCTGGAGGAAACCCACGTGAACACAGGGAGAACATGCAAACTCCACACAGAAATGCCAACTGACCCAGCAAAAGCTTGAAACATCGACCTTCTTGCTGTGAGGCGAACATGCTACCCACTGTGTCACCATGCAGCCTTGTTTTAAAATAGTAAGAAAAAAAGCGATTTCTCAGCTTATCAATAAATACCTTTTTAGGTGTAACATCCCATTAATCATATGAGATTTAAATGTAAAATGGAAACTGTCATTGGCTTTGCTTCTCTTCACTATTGTGGTGGTTTTCCATTGCAGCTCAAAGTTTAAACATTTACAGTTTGTTTGACCTTTAACTCTGACTTTTTGGTTTTATTTTACAAAGTAGTTCTCCATATTAACTCTTCTATGAAAACATCAATGCTAATGAGGCCACATTAGCACAGCACAAAAGATTTTTAGACTGAGCGTATCCCAGAAACCCACTTTGTTGCAGTCAAAGCCAAAGAGTAAGGCCACAGCCTGCAATTTTCCCATGAGCCCATTTATGGAAACTGGTAGCCAAACCTCAACGTGCTGCGTCAAGTTACGGTGCTCAGAAGAGCTCAGTGACAAGGATATTTGGTTATACTTTATTTTATGGCATGTGGGCAATTTGTGAAGGCGTTAAAGTGAGCTTCTCTTTGTGACTCTGTATCCATCTAGTTCACTCAGTCAGTATCACTGGTCATGTTTTTTTGGATGTAACCCCCAGGTAATTTGAGGTCACGCTCATATATGGCGACAAGCAGTCTGTGCAGTCTGTAAATCTCTGGATATCTCATTCACACTGAGCCACTGCACAGCACATAGACACAGCCACGAGAGCAATGACGCATGAAACAGCCTTCCAGCTGCACTTCCAACTGCATGTGACGTGCAGGATCTATTTGAGCGCATGTGCATGGCAGAACGTGGAGGTGCCAGAGAGTTTGTGGCATGTTTGATTGGGAGCAAAAACAGAGTTAGATTGATATTTGCTGGGTTCTCACTGGAAATATAATTACAATTAACTGTGCCTGGAAAAAATGTGTAAGTCTCGGAAAAGTGATAAAATATTAGCAATTTATAATCTGAAAAGCATATTGTAGCAGTTTGGGAGTTTCTCTGTGTGCATGTAATGTTTTATAGTTTAAATTAGAGATGGAATTGTTCTGGTTCAATTGCACATGCATTTTTTAAAATTGGAAATACATGTTTTACAGTACATGAGAACTGTTAGATCAAGCATTACAAATAGTAGTATATTAGTCAACAAGAAAACTTTCATCGAATAAACCATTCAACATTACACACTCATGGAAGATGAGAACAGTGTTGCAATTAGTTATAACTAATTATTTACAGTTAACTATATAATTAAAATTATAAAATCGTAAAACCATAAAATATATATAATATTAATGTAGTCTACTTTATTTGTTCCTTTATTAAAAAATTGTCTATCTTTATTTAATAATATAAAAATCATATTGGCCCTAAACACTTGCTCTAAGTCTGTAAAATAATATTTCTCTAGACTAGTTTATTTGTTTTTATTGTTTTCTATTTATAATTGTTGACGTTGAAATCATATATGAGATTAATTTATCTTTATGAGTGCAGTCTTCCTGTATTTTGCAGCTACACTGTAAAAAAACTGTAACTTGACAGTTTTCTGTATTTTTTTTTTGTGATTTATGTTTTTCTTTTTCATTTATTTAGGCTTTTGAATTACGTTTTGGGACCTTGATCTTTCTTCCAACAACTTTTAAACTTGAATAATTGTGACATTTATAAACATTTTTAATTGTCTGAAGTAATATATTCTCTGGGTTGATGTATATTGTGCTGCAAAACCCTGTTAATAAGTTGCCAATATTTTCTGTTATTTTACAAGCTCCTTAACAATGTCTTGTCTTAAACTACAACAGGGTGTCCGCAGAGTCTTAAAAAGTCTTAAAATGTTTTAAAATTCCAAAAATGTTAGGCCTTAAAAAGTCTTAAATTCACTGAAATATAGCGCTGTATGTCTTAAATCATTTTAAACAGCTCTTAATTTTTTTCTGTCCAAGTGAAGCTACCCAATCGGGCAGACATCCATCTAATCACCAACAATCCATCTTAAAAAAATCAGGGAAAGAAAACCAAAAACAGTTCCTCATGATAATAACAGAGCAAAATATCCCTTAACGTTATCTTCCATTAATACAAAATCTCTTTACAGAAGAAAGGGCGAGTAGACATAATATTTATAAATAGCCATGAAACTTAAGGTTGTAACAGAAACGTATAGGTTGAATAGAAGTTACTCTATCAGTTTAGACCAAAAGCCAACAAATATATACTTTAATTTATGTAATTGTCTCCACAATAAATAAATAATACAAAAAGAATTATGTTGAAAAGTGTATACAACTAGAGTTTTCTTGTTTTGTATGTTGCTAATTTTTATTTTTATTTTATTTTTTGAGGCAAGCTAAAAAAAAAAAAAACTAAATTCCATTGGGCCATTGGAAATAATCGTTAGTGTTTAGCCCTGCATAAGTCTAAAATTTAATTTACAATGGTCTTAAGGGTCTTAAAAAGTCTTTAGTTTGATTTGATGAAACCTGCAGAGTCACTTTTTTCAACTGCAGAGTTGAATTTTCTACATCAAAAGTGGACAGAGCAGAGATCAAGGTCCTATAATGCAATACATAATCATAAATATATGGTACACACAAAACACGGAAACTGTTAATTAACAGATATTTTTTACAATGTACATCCCAGATAGACTGTACATGCCAGATAAAGACGTATGGTAACCTGGCTATACATAATTAAGATATTTTTAAATTTGTGTGATTGTTCATAATTTTATACAATAATCACATGAGGATTTCTGCTCTTTATTTTAAATAGAACAAGCCATTTCATTAGATTTCAATATGGAATATCGAGTTTCTGCCTTTTATTTTGCACTTTAACTTTCTGTTCTGTGGTTTCTTAAAGGTGATGAAAGAAGTCTGCTCGAATGGAAATGGAGTGGTGGATTGCGACGGAGCTGGCTCTGGATCCACTGTTCACAAGGCAGAGCTGGAAAAGGTGCAATTTCATAATTATATTTATGGATAATACTTTCTGTGTGTGTGTGTGTATTTACCATGCCTCCAGACGATACGCAGGTCTACCTACATGCAGGTTTGTGTGGCGGTTTGCATGCTTGCCAGCTTCACCACTCCTCAATACCGGCGCCTCCTCTCTGTACTCCTGTACAGTGGCTCTGCCAGGGCATGGAGGGCTATAAAAGCTGCATATGCATATACCAAATTCCATCGTGCCACGGATGTGTGCCAGGTTAAATACTGTAGGTGTGACGGGAAATGTGATCTTATCTTTTTAAGAACACATTCTTTAGTACTGGTAAGCTGTGACATTATTTTTGCAGCGTGTGCGTGTTGCACTTGTTTATGCGTGTGTTTTAAGATATATCTCATGGGGTTTAATGTCAAACCTCTTAAACTGGCACAGCATGCATGAGCCTAGTCTAATTATTCACACTTAATGCAAAACAGATGCTCTTTGAGTTTTGTTTGGGTAGACTGTCGAGGTCTAAGCCTGTGGGGTTTATATCCCATAGTCTTTGTGTGTATGTATTTAATGTGTCTGTCTATAAACAATTTGACAATAAATTTAGGAACGAATGCCGAACACTATTGTTTTTGGAGTTCAGTGTGTGCACTTTCCTCATGAAATGTGTTTTCTTTAAAACGGCTATGGATATCTGAAACATTATTCTTGTTTTGCAGAAGCTGTCCTGCGATCGGCCCAGTTCAGATGGAGAGCCCTGCCATGAAAACGGCATCTCAGATGGCAAAGATCCAGGTGAGTCCTCATGTTGACTTTTTTTGTTTGGAACGCTGGAGGTCACTGAGTAAAAGGTGATAAAAGGAAAATGCATGTGTGTGTGTGTATGCTTTTTCAATGTAGTAAATCAAAATTTAGCACATATATGGTTGAAGTCAGAAATATTAGCCCCCTGTTTATTTTTTTCCCAATTTCTGTTTAATGGAGAGATTTTTTCAACACATTTCTAAACACAATAGTTTTAATAACTCATTTCTAATAACAGTAAATAATATTTGACTAGATATTTTTCAAGACACTTCTATACAGCTTAAAATGACATGTAAAGGTTAATCTAGGTTAATTATGCAGGTTAGGGTAATTAGGCAAGTTATTGTATAATGATTGTTTGTTTTAGGTATCGAAAAAAAAAATTTCTTAAAGGGGCTAATGATTTTGACCTTAAAATTGTTATTAAAAAAATTAAAACTGCTTTTATTCTAGCCGAAATAAAACAAATAAGACTTTCTCCAGAAGAAATAAATATTATCTGGCATACTGTTAAAGTTTCCTTGCTCTGTTAAACATCATTTGGGAAATATAAAAAAAAAAGTTCAAAGAGGGGCTAATAATTCTAACTTCAACTCTACATATAAAAATACATACTAGCATACACATTATTATAATTAGCTGGCAAGCATTGGCTGAAACAGATTTGACTAAAAGATGAATCTTGAATTTTTAAATTACTACAATATAGAGCTGCACAATTAATCGAAAAAAGATCGCGATCTCGATTTGACCCCTAGACGATCTTAATCCAGCATTTTTTACGATTCTGCCAATAATAATTGCAAGTTCAGGGGACAAGCAAAGGCGGCTGCACGAGTCTTTCACACACATTGCTCAGCGACATTGACACCTCCAAATGATGTTAAAAGAGTCACATACGCTATTCATAAGGTATAATTCACCCTAAAATGTCATTTTTGTCTTCATATAATGATGTATTCACTGCCGGGAAATCACACATGACGTGAGCTGCTGACTGTGCAGGCGTGCGTCCCACTTAATGACAGACGCGCACGAGTCTACTTTAGTGAACAGAACCCTCATATGCTGTGAGTAACAGGTAATAAAGTTGTAAATAATAATCCGTTTGTGGCATAGAGTGATCGTTTGAAAGCCGCGCGCAAAGTATGAACAGCACTTAGCAGTGAAAATGAAACTGTAAGCGTGCATATCATATAAATAATCCTATCGCATTTTACAGTTATGACTAAGTTTTCTTTCATAGGGAACATACAGTTGTGAAAATAAATGTTTACAGTATCAGTATAACTACACTAGCCTATATAATGTTGATTTTACCAGTGAATTAAATGGTCTTATAATGTTGTCAATGACAGATTGCAAGCATAGGCCTTTATCTAAAACATAATTCAACATCAGAATTATTATAAGTAGAATATAATTATTTATAGAAACCAGTAGAACTATACATAATATTGTTGTTTTACCATATGTTTGAGAAAAAACAATAATCTCATGTTAAGCTTCATTTTACATCTACAGAATCGTGAAAGAATCGTGATCTTTATTTTAAGCTAAAAAAATCGGGATTCTCATTTTAGCCAGAATCGTGCAGCTCTATTGCAATATGAAATATATGATTTGATTTGACTGATACATATATAATTGTTTTCAAGTATTTATATATGTTATGTTTTTAGTAGAGTTTGAGTGACAGTTTGATTTAATAATTAACATTTTAATATTTTAAAACTAAATTGTACTTGGAATTCTGTCATTTATGTTCCAGAATTGCTTTATTTTACGACAAAAATGTGTATTTATGTATTATTTTAATTCATGGAGTGATTGTTTAGCCTGAACTCGAGAAAAAGGTTGGTAAAACAACATAAGCAACAATGCTTGGAAAAAAGGACACTAATAAATTGAATTCCATTAAAGTGAATTTTATTTGACTTGAAAGGTTCCATTGTTCCAACAATGCCAAAGTCAAGGCAATGAGACCCTTCTTAAATAATCTAATAGGATTATTTATCTAGTATTTACACCACAGTCTCAATCTGGGATTGAGCTTTTCGGGACATCTGTTTCAGGTCTGTGGAAAATTTTTTTTTTTCACAATTCAGACTTGCCTCAGACTGGTTGGTGAAGAATTGCCTAATTTGAGTGGAATCCAAAACTTTTGAATCTGCAAGCTCACATGATTGATAGTGCAGCATCACAGTAACAAGCCACAGTAACTTATGTGCTGCTTTTTACTTTACTGACCTCAATGTATGGATATAAAGTTAGAGTCAGAATTATTACCCCCCCTGTTTATTTCCCCCCCAATTTCTGTTTAATAGAGAGAAGATTTTTTCAACATATTTTTAAACATTCATTCATTTTCTTGTCAGCATTGTACCTTTATTAATCCGGGGTCACCACAGCGGAATGAACCGCAAACTTATCCAGCAGGTTTTTACACAGCGGATGCCTTTCCAGCCACAACCCATCTCTGGGAAACATCCACACACTCATACACTATGGACAATTTAGCCCACGCGAGCACAGGGAGAACCTGCAAACTCCTCACAGAAACGCCATCTGAGCCGAGGTTCGAACGAGCGACCCAACGACCTTCTTGCTGTGAGGCGACAGCTCTACCTACTGCACCACTACGTCGCCACATTTCTAAAAATAATAATTTTATTAACTTATTTCTAATAACTGATTTATTTTATCTTTGCCATGATGACAATAAATAATATTTGACTAGATATTTTTCAAGACACTTCTATACAGCTTAAAGTGACATTTAAAAGCTTAACTAGGTTAATTAGGTTCACTAGGCAGGTTAGGGTAATAAGGCAAGTTATTGTATATTGATTTTTTGTTCTGTAGAACATCGAAAAATAAAGCTTAAAGGGGATAATAATTTTGACCTTAAAATGGTTTTTAAAAAAATTCAAAACTGCTTTTACTGTAGCCGAAATAAAAAAATAAGACTTTCTCCAGAAGAAAAAATATTTTCAGACATACTATGAAAATTTTCTTGCTCTGTTAAACATTATTTAGGAAATATTTAAAAAAGAAAAAAAATCAAAGAGAGGCTAATAATTCTGACTTCAACTGTATATTCGTTTATATAATAATTCATGCAAAAGTCTAAGGTTATAAATGTTTATATGTATAACAAATTTAGGGTAGCGTTTTTGGCAGCAGATCTCTCTCTGATCTCTTTTGTTTGAAAGCACCTGAAATATTCTTTCATCACACCAGCAGCCAACTGCTGCACCTCTCCGATGAAAGATGGAAGAAATTTGAAAAGAGCCATGCAGATGAATCAGATTCGTCATATTCTTTCCAGCTGTCGTAAGGGCTAAGACGCTGTGAAATCATATTAGCCTGATCGCAGAATTTTCCCTCATGATAAAATGAAGAACGGTGCCTGCATAGGTCCTTTAAGGGCCAATGATTTTTGCATCTGTGGCTCTGTGGCTCCTGCATGCCTGAGGCTGCTGCGCAGAGACAGAGAGGCTTTAGAGGACTCTGAGTTCAGATGGGCTCAGATTTAATTAAAGGAGTCGCCAACTAAGATATAATCTTCTGTAGTGGAGCTTGGACGAGGTCAAATTTTTAGAAGAGCAAAAGTTTTTTATTTATTCTTTGTCCATTCATGCTGTTTCTGCAGTCAGATATTAGCTCTGTTTCCATCAACCTATTGTTGTGCATTTGGGAGTATTGCATCAAAGATGCATAATGGAAACGCCAAGATGTGCATACATTTGAACAATGTGTGTAAAAATATATGCACACAACTGAGTAGGATAAACTTTTTAAGCCAAAAGAAATTACAGCTACTGTTTTTCTTTTAAACATTGTCTTTATTGATTTAAAGAGCTTTTAACTATGGAGGACCAAAACTGCAAAAACAATAAATAAATAAATAAATAAATACACAAATTAATGAATAAATGTTTAAATCTACAAATTCCTGCATAAATAAATATATAAATAATTAATAGGGCGCTGTAAAAGTGGTAAAAATCTACTTTCAGTTTAGCATTTTCTTATTCCCCCAACCTGCCTGGACTACATATATATTTATTTATTTGCACATTTATTCATTGTTTTATTTATGCAAGAATTCATGTATTTATTAATTAATGTATTTATTTTTTTGCATATTCATTTATTTGTTTTTGCAGGTTTCATCCTCTATATTAAACATGTACTACAGAAATCTAAACCAAACACACAAAAAAGTATATATATATATATATATATAAGACATATATATATACACAACACACACACACACACACACACACACACACACACACACACACACACACACACACACAAATATATAAGTAAATGCATGTACTTACACATACAACATAAAGGTAAATCATATAACAACAAAGGTATACAGTATCAATAGCAGGTCATACAAGTTATACAGACAAAAGATTTTTGTCAGTGTCCTTCAGGAATCCTACAAAGGGATTCCAAATTTTGAAAAACTTTTCAGGTTTTCTCTTGATGGTATAAGTTAATTTTTCTGAAGCTAAACAATAAGACAATTCCCACAACCATTGTCCAAAATGTGGACTCCAAAAATCAGCCATTATAAGTTTTGCTTGTAATAAACAGAAAGTCAACAGCTTCTTATCTGAACTAGTAAACGTGCTTGTAATTAGGACATTTTGGGTATATCCTGTTTTAATAGCAGTCTCCTTCAAGTAAACTCTGGCTTGGAGATATGACTTCTACAATACATTTGGAGCGAATTAGGAAACAAAAATTTGGCAAAATCTGGCATCCTTTTTTCCTTTACCTTGACAAAAATCTTGTGAACTAATGCATCATTTTATGCAATGTTTTAATATTTCTTTTCATCATATTCTGTTGTTCAAACAAGTCTTTGTAAACAAGTTTTTTGGAATTGCTTGTCATATGGGTGGGGGTTTTTTATTGTTATTATCTTTTCAATTTTCAATTATTGTTTTTCTTTCTTTGTTTATGCAACATGGACAAAATTTGTAAAACAGAGAATCCTTTTTCCTCAATTTCTATCTTCAATAAAAATAAATTTATGTCACAAAAACTTTTTATCCAATAAAAAATGTGCATAAACTATTGTATGATTGAAACACATTTGCCGAGTCCAGCATGCGCATCAAAAAAGTCATGTTTTAACAGATCATGTGATAACAAAAATGGGAGTGATTCTACAGCATTAATGGACAAACCGTCTGACCACATTGTAAAACATCTTGCTTTGACCATTCTAAAATTCCTTAGTACCTCATCAAAGCGGTATGGTATTATTATTACCCCCAGAACCCCCAGAAGTCTTGAGCGGCTGAACTACCAAAAAGTCAACATAGGCTCATTCTGAAAACTTAGCTCTATATACGTTTTTAGAGATTGGAAATTACTGTATGTAGCCTTAAGTACGTATGGGTGCATTTCCTTTATAAAAAGGAATGCTGCAAGGCAGTATGACGGCGTTCCTTTTCGTGCTTACCAGCTGACTACTTACCTCCGTATGGACAGCTTTTCCACTGTTACCAGTTTGTCCAGTGCCTCGCCATGTACGTCAGCGGACTTGAGACGCAGAGAGGAGTTGACCACGGTGATAGGGTTGGAGTCCATTGAAGAATGGTTCCAGAAAGCTTGTGAGACAAAAACAGAATCCAAAAAAATGAAATAAGTAAATAACAGGGTGAAAATGTGGTAAAATCTGAAACGTGGTAAAAAATCAGGCAAAGGCTTTTCTTTTTGTGAATTGCTTTTTAAAACTGCCTGTTGGGTTTAGGGAAGTGGGTGGGTGAGTCGATCTGTGCTTTTGAAAACATTATTGGTTGGGTTTAGGGAGAGAGGAGGGTGGGTCAGTCAGTCAAACAGTCAGTTTGCCTGCGGCCTCTGGTGAATTTACACGAGAAGAGCAGGCGCAAGAAAAGATACTGGCACCTGCGCACCTCTGGTGGATTTGTGAAAACAAACACTGCAAAAAACGTAGCTCCTGGGATGTATTTGACGCTTTTAAAAAATTTATATAGAGGTACGTTTTCATAATAAGCCTGGGTTGTCTCCAAAATCCACTAAGTGTTCATTGCGTTTCATCTTTGCATGTATTTTTGCATGTTCTTACTAAGAAAACTAAGAATGGCAAGTCAAGATCTCAAAAAACAAGGGCTGCGTCCAAAACTGCATACTTCCATACGATACAGTACGCTAAAATCAGTATGCGAGTCGAGTAGTATGTCAGAATTCATAGAATTCAAAAATCAGTATGCAAGAAGTACCCGGATTACTTACTACTTCCGGTGAGATTCTGTAGTGCGCATCACATGCACGCTGAGCTATCTCATGATGCGCCTCGAGAGAATTCATGAATGGGAGTAAAGCGACGCAACTGACGCAGGTAGGTCAGGTGATGATGACAAAATGGCAGATGTAGTACGTCCGAATTACATTCATACTGCTCACATTCATACTGTAAAGAACGTACTTTTCTAGTGGCTGATTAGTACATTTAAATTCAAATGCAGTACCTACTGAGTAGTAGGCAGTTTCGGACGCAGCCAATTTTTCTCTGATTGTCCACTGTTGGTTAGGAAGTGGATGTACTCTGAATGGATTCCACTGTGTGTCTTTGCACTGTCTGTGCTCAAGATTGTTTTCCTACATGATTTATTCTTTTAACAATGCCATTAACTCAAAACCACACTCAGATTAAAGCTACAAAGCATCTGAACAACTTGGAGAAGAATTGAGTGGGTTTCATGCACTGGATTTGGAGTCAATTTAGCATAATTCTCTCTGGCCTAAATGACAAACATTTTAAAGTGATCAGACTGCCGTTTGTCATTTTCCATAATTCAGTCTTTCCCTCATCAAATCCACCCCAAAAACTAAATGTTTTCCAAACCCATCCCTTGTTAATAGTTGCAACACCAACATATCTGTGTAAAATATTACATTATAAAATCCCATACTTATATTTCATGCTCTGACACTAATTTGCCTCTTTTTTTGCAGCTAAAGGCAAGAAGAACTCTAAATCAGAGCAGAAAGGCACTGTGGGACGTGTGACTGGAAAGAAAATCACAAAAATCATCAGCCTAGGCAAGAAGAAACCATCAACAGATGAACAGACCTCATCAGCGGAGGAAGATGTCCCAACATGTGGTGAGCGGTTGCAATACCAGGTTGATATACACTAGCATTTAAAAGTTTGGGGGCTGCATTTATGTAATCTGTTTTCAATTCAATATATTTTAAAATGTAATTTATTCTTATGATGTCTTTCAAGAGTCTATGATCAGCATTTATTTGAAGCAAATTTACTGGCACTGTTGTTCAGTTGAATCCATCCTTACTAAATAAAAGTATTTGTCTCGTGGTACAGTAGTTAGTTATGTTCAGTGATGACAGTGGCTTTGTTTACACGGTCCATATTTATGATTAATAATCATAATTATTAATGTAACTCAGATTTGCCTTAAATGAACAGGTAGAATAATAGATTTAAAGACCAGTCACTAAAACCAATCACTGAATATTGTATATAGACATGGTGTATAAATTAACAAATATCAAGTTTTTGTATTGTGTATTTTAGGATTTAGTGTTATCTCTTTGGGAGCTTTTGCAGTTTTCATCCTCTTAGATATGAAGCCAACATTTAGTGTAGGTTTTTTCTCTCCTTCACGCAGACCCATTACCCAAAGAATGGGCTTTTCTCTCTTTATAACCACAATATAACTGTTTTTATATTTATATAACCTTATGGGAGGTCATTATTGTTAAGACCTTGATAGTCTTAACAATAGTGAATGGCAGTCTTCAAAATATTTGAACGACACATTCCATGTGTAGACTGTAATATTTGTTCAGTGTGAGTCATTTCAATGAGTCATGAAATTGATATTGCAGTGTCAGTCTCATTCTCATTCTTTATTAATAACCAGGGAGTGCATGAGCATGAGCTTCTGACTGTATGTTAATATCACTAGCAATATATGGGCTCACTATCTCACTATGCTCACTGAGGACAGTGTTTTTTTTTTTTTTGCAAATGTTTACTAATTTACTGTAGTTTTACCTGTACCATTCAAAATAACATTAATAATAAGAAAACAAAGTTAACTAAATAATTTCATTACTGAAACGAATTCTGAACAAAGTATCTGAATATATATATACACTCACCGGCTGGAAGTAGCCATCAGAATATGGGTACACTGTGGTCATAAAGGAATGGACATGGTCAGCAACAATCCTCTGGTAGACTGTGGTGTTGACACGATGCTCAATTGGTACTAATCGGCCTAGAGTGGATAGATTCAAGGTTTCATGTTGTTGGCGCCAAATTCTGACCCTACCACCCGAATGTCCCAGCAGAAATCGAGACTTATCAGACCAGGCAACGTTTTTTTCCAATCTTCTATTGTCCGATTTTGGTGAGCCTGTGCTAATTGTATCCTCAGTTTCCTGTTCTTAGCTGACAGGAGTGTGGTCTTCTGCTGCTGTAGCCCATCCGCCTCAAGGTTTGAGGTGTTGTGCGCTCAGACATGTCTTAATTGTAACGAGTGGTTATTTGAGTTACTGTTGTCTTTCTATCAGCTAGAACCAGTCTGACCATTCTCTTCTGACCTCTGGCATCAACAAGGCATTTGCACCCACAGAACTGCCGCTCACTGGATATTTTCTCCTTTTCAAACCATTCTCTGTAAACCCTAGAGATGGTTGTGCTTGAAAATCCCAGCACATTAGCAGTTTCTGAAATACTCAGACCAGCCCATCTGGCTCCAATAACCATGCCATGTTCAAAGTCACTCAAATCACCTTTTTTCACATTCTGATGCTCAGTTTGAGCTGCAGCAGATCGTCTTGACCATGCATGCATGCCTAAATGCATTGAGTTGCTGTCATTTGATTGGCTGATTACAAGTTTACATTAACGAGAAGTTTGACAGATGTACCTAATAAAGTGGCCGGTGAGCATGTGTTTGTGTGTGTGTGTATATATATATATATATATATATATATATATATATATATATATATATATATATATATATATATATATATATATATACAGTTAAAGTCAGAATTACATTTATTATTTTAAATTAAATTTATTATTTAAAAATATATATTTATTGTTGTTATTTATTATTATTATTATTATTATTATTATTACTTTTTTTCCCAGAGATGGGTTGCGGCTGGAAGGGCATCCGCTGCGTAAAAAAGTGCTGGATAGGTTGGCGGTTCATTCCAGCTGTGGCGACCCCGGTTTAATAAAGGGACTAAGCCGACAAGAAAATGAATGAATGAATAATTACTTTATGTATTAATATTGATATGTATTTAAAAAATCATTTAAACTACTATGCTATTCCATAATAATGCTCTTTTTTTACTTACTGGCTTCAAAATTTGAAGTGTAGTGAAAATTCAGAATTTGTTTTGGCTGTACATATAATTATTTCCCCAAAGTCCTTCATGCAAAATAATTAACTTACAATATAAATTCTTAGCACACTTGTCAAAACTTCCTCTCATAACCCAAATCATCAACACCTTTCCACTCTGCGTGTGTGTGTTTCTACCCATTGCCTGTCACATAAATCTCTCTGCCCACTCCTCCATTAACAGGCTATCTTAACGTGCTGTCCAACAACCGCTGGAGAGAGCGCTGGTGCCAGCTAAAAGACAACCAGCTGTTTCTGCACAAAGATCGAGCCGATCTGAAGACGCACATGGCCTCTCTGCCGCTGCGGGGCTGTGAGGTCATTCCAGGCCTGGACTCCAAACATCCCTTCGCCTTCCGTCTACTGCGCAATGGACAGGAGGTGGCTGTTCTGGAGGTACGGGCCAAGTCCCTCAGCTTTTCACGGGTGCAATTAATGTGTCTGAGACGGGACCTCAGGGCAGGGATTAGATGGATGGTTTGGTTGGCTGGCCCTCGCAATGATGTCAGTGCTGTATCATGTGTAGAGTGGATTTGCAGAGATCGCATAGGGTGGAGCTTTATGTGTCTCGTATTTCATTGACACTCATTCATTGCCTTTTCCCATCAGGCCTCCTCCTCTGAGAGTATGGGAAGGTGGTTGGGGGTCTTGCTGGCTGAGACGGGCTCCACAACAGATCCCGCTGCACTCCACTACGATTACATTGACGTAGAGACCACTGCTAACGTCATTCAGCTGGCAAAGCAGTCATTTTGGTGAGAGAGCCTGCATTACTGAAAATATTTTTATTAGCATGCTAGTTACTTTTCTTAACAGCCTAGCCATTTTTAAACTAGCATGTTAAAATATCACATTGTATTGCAGGCATAGCTTTACAGCCAAGTGAGTTGTGGTAGTAAATGTTCTCTCTCGTACAGGATGTAACTCTGGAAAGTCTGATTCATTTTACTGAATTGGTTTATTTGGAGAGTTTGGGCAAATAAACCAGTTCATAAAGAACTGATTAGGACAATTTGGGCAGAGGTTTTCTGTGCGCTTTTTTGTTAATATATTAAATATACAATAAATATTTATAAAGATAATATCTACGGATACATTTATTATACAATTATTTGTAACACTTTATTTTGATGTACCATTTGACTATTAGTAGACTGCTTAATATGTTGATACTGCTCCTTTAACAGACATTTAACTGACAATAAGAAACTTTGCAAGTACATGTCAACTTACACTAACCCCAACCCTAACCCCAACCTAACAATCTACTTATAATCTAATGAGAATTAGTTGGCATGTAAATGAAATGTAACTTAAATTCAACAAACGGACCATTAACATGAAGTGTGACCCAATTATTACACACATTTATCTGCAAACTTAAATCTGGTTATTTATAGAATTAGAATTTTTTTACTTAAATTAATTGTGCGACCTTATGGTAATATAACATTTCCAAATTACCACCTGCTTTGAATGTTATCACACGATTGAATTAGCGTTATCAGTGGTTATCAGAAGATAGATATGGGCCAGTTTGGGCCTTCTGCGCCTACTGGCAGGCTTTAGAAGGCTGTTATCATCCATCCACATGGTTAATCAGCTATACTAAGTAGAGATGACTCCAGATCCAGATCAGTTTTTACATTACTGTGATGGTTGGGTTTAGGGTTGGGGTAGGGGTAGACGTTAATAAAGTACAATCAATAAATATAAAAATAAAAGAAAAACATCTACAGCACATTTCATAAACAGTGGCAATTCAAAGTGCTTTACATAAACACTGTGTAGACAGTTTTTCCATATTCCGAAACACCGGTGTATCATATTTTCTTATTTTACTCTGGTACTTCCCCATTCTGGCGATCCCCCCCCCCCCCCCGTGTGTGTGTGTGTGTGTGTGTGTGTATGTGTGTGTGGACTATCCTGTTACAAGACAGTACTGCATTTCAATAATGTGACTAAAATCGCTGAAATTAGTAAATGTTGAAAATAACTAAGATGCCTCAGACATATTTTTATTGTTAGTTGTTAATGATTAACCATTGGATAACACTTTAGTTTAGATTACCATTCATGTTATTAACTACTGGCTTATTACCTGTCAATTATTAAGAAATTGTTCATTAGTAGTTATAAAGTATGATCCTGTTCTGCATCCCTAATCCTACCCAAAACCTAACTTCTACCTTACTCATTATTAATAAACAGCGTATTGGTAGTTTAATAAGCTAGTAGGGTTAGTTAATGGTTTGTTAAATCTGTGAATTGTAACCTAAGCTAAAGTGTTACCAACTATTGTTAGTTGTTAACATGTTAACTAACACATTAAATCCTATTGTAAACAAATCTTACTGACCCCACACACCTGTATGATATTGAAATATATTTTTAGTCATAATGTTTAATTATTTCTAGGTAGAATTTGAGCTAATGAGTGTATTGATGTGTTCTCAGTTTCACCAGTAAGCGTGCAGTTTCTCCTAACCCATACCTGGATAATCCGGTCAATGGTTATGCCTGTCCCACTGGGGTCGCTCTGCATTATGACGATGTGCCCTGCATCAATGGAACGGTACACATATACTTTAAAACCATTCAGTTCTTACCTTCATTCCTTATCCTGCTGAACTCCTCCTCATTCTTGATCCTCCTTAACTTCTGTTCTCCATTTCTTATCAAATCACTCTTCTCTTGCTTGCACGCTTGCAATATGGAAGATACCAGATGCACACTACTCCTCCCCAGCTTCAGGGGGCCGCCGCTGGAAAGACGAATCTCATTATGAAAATACAGATCTTTATGAAAACATGCCCTCCCCCAAACTAGCAGCTCGCTACTCTCCCAAGTCCACCCGCACATCATCTTCCTCGGGGCATTACAGCACACCAAACTCCACCAAATCTCTGTCTTCTTCCTCTGCTGCTAATACTAACACTAACCAGGTGACTAACCCAAACTAACACAGTTTGTTTTAAAGGTACAGACCTGTATCTTATTTTAACTTTAATAAAAGACAATGTTTTTACATTTGCTGATCAATTTTGAGATTTTTTAAAATATGCTTTCATATTAGGCATGGGGTAGTGTAAGATTCTGACGGTGTGATAACCTTGGATAAAAATAACATGGTTTGATAATATTATAATTGTATTGTGACAATACTGCTTTAAAAAAATATTTTTATATGTCTGGGTAAAAACAAAACTTTTTTCCCCCCTTTGAACACAATATGTTTTATTTTAAGAAACATTTATAATATTTTGTAGCAGAAAACACATCAGGCGATTATTGGCTTCTGCTGTCTTCATTAGTTTCAAAAACACAGATTTCTTTACGATTTAAAACGGCATATTTGGACATTTTCTGCCGAAGATACTGTTATCCTAAAAAACAAAAAAGGGAAAAAAAAATCTTACAAATACCTTAAAAAATTTTACCGGTTTTAAAACCTTGACTTTTCCAAACCGTGCTATACCTCGAAAACGGTTATTGTCCCATGCCTATTTCATACCATGTTTTTTTTCACAAAAATGAAAAGAAAACACAAAATACACTTTTAAGTGTTTATTCCATTGATCGTAGAACTACAGTTTATAGGCAATACTCAAATGTTTGTTTCCCTTATTATAGCCAGAAATGTAAAGTTAATAAACATTTTTCTACATAGAGACTTCTATTCTGAAAGTTTTTATAGAGGTGATTGCTCGTGTATGTTTTATACATTACTTAATCGCTCGCTGTATTGTAAAAAAAAAGTATATATACACTGTAAAAAATTAAGCCAGTACAACAAAAGAAAAACCCTACATAATCCTTATTTTCTTTTTCTTTTTCTCATTCACTCAATGTTTAAAATCATCAGGTTTAAAATCATCAGCTGCACTGACCTCAAATTATTTGTCAATAATACAAAAAAAATTTACTTAGGCTAAAATATGATTATTAGATTTCTGGAGAGGTGAACTACTCTGTAACAAAATATTTTAAATTGTGCCTACTGAACATTTTTGTCTGTAGAACTGGAATGCCTGAGTTGAGTGAAAAAAAAACATAATCCTTATTTTCTTTTTCTTTTTCTTGTGTACTTAATTTTTTGAAAACATTTGCTCTGACCTAAAATGTTTAAAGTTGAGTAAACAAAAATCTCTTTTGGAAATTAGTACCTAGAAATAATACATTAACAGAACAAACAAACATAGTTTAGTTGAAAAAAAAACTTATTTATTATAACTTATTTATAACTTATTTATATTTATTAGTCACAGAATTAGAAACAGAACAGGAGGCAAAACAATAACGGTAAACAAGACAAACATGGCAGGACAAACAGGGAAAAATGCTTTGTAATGCTTCACAGGGGAAAAAACAAGACTCGGCAAAGAATCTGTGAATGAGGTGTCTTTATAGTCCTAGTAATCAGTCCATCATGAGCTTCCAGCTGTGTGTATAATCAGGGACTGGTTCCTCCATTTGAATTATAGTTTGAACAGTTGATTTGCCAGTTAATTATTACAGAATTTTACTAAGTTATTCAAATTAAATATCACATTTACATTTGATTTCTCATTTGAGAATGCATTTTGATCTCATTCATTCTTTTCGGCTCAGTCCCTTTATTGATCAGGGGTCGCCACAGCAGATTGAACCGCCAACTTATCTAGCACATTTTTTATGCAGCGGATACCCTTCCAGCTGCAACCCAACACTGAAAAACACCCACACACTCTTGCTCACACTCACACACACTACGGCCAATTTAGCTTTTTCAATTCACCTCTAGCGCATGTCTTTGGACTGTGGGAAACCCGGAGGAACCCACATTTTGATTTATTATTTGGAAAATATATATGGAAAAACTTCTATATGTGTATACATCAGTTAAATAATAGTCCACCTAACAATCCACATGCGTTAAGCGTTTATTTTTGTCGGACAACCCCTAAAGATAAATTACAAATAATAATGAATAATAATTTAAAAATATGTTAATAGTATTGCAGTAGTATTTTGTTGTTGTTGTTGTTGTTAATAATGACAAATGTTATTATTGGTGTTACTATTTTTTTTATTGTTGTTGTTGTTAGGTGTAGAAATACTGCAACTTTTATTTAAAAGTGAGGAGCTCTGAGATTAACTCAACTTAAAGTAAGAAGTTGACTGAAGCTTTTTTGGTTGCTCACAAAACTTATCTTTTTAACTTAATGAAGAAAATTTTGATTTAGGTCCAGTAAATGTTTTTACAGATTTACAGAAACCAACACACAGACAAAAAAAAAAGTAATTTAAACTTTTTTCAAGTTTGATTTTTTACAGTGTATATTTATATATTTCTTTCTGAACATTTCAAATTTCTTTCTGAAAAAGATTTCAGAAAATTACACAATAAAAACATGTTTAAAAATATGACCTTTAACTTCTGAAAATGTACTCCTTATACATTTAATTCCTTGTTTTTATATTTATAACAATTCAAAAATCAATATAAATAGTAATATGTTTGAGATTCTTGATTAAATACAAAATGTATTGTCATAACGGTGTATCTTGGCCTAAGTTAATATTATAAACAAACATATCATGGAAATAAAAACACAGAACACAGTGCATGCATTATGGACCACCCAGCACCAGAAATGACTGCCTTTGATCTATGTAATATCCTTGTCTGTGTGGCTGTGGCCTTGCATAGATTTACTGAGCCCTTAGTTTGCTCTAGGTTCAATTTTATAGGCTGGGGATATAAAAAAGATGTTTGATGCCAGCTATAATGTAACTAAAAAAAAAAAAAAAAAACCCTTTAGCAACATGTGTGGTTCAGTAAATGTGGTTTGCAGCAGTCACCTTTGAAAAAGTATTTGTATGAAGTTGTAATCTTAGAACTGAATCACAAATGACATACTTAAAATATAACAGGTGTTAACAGTGAAATCCTTATATGTCAGATGTTTGTTAGCAGCCCATATATCAGTTTCTTTTATGTGTGTGTGTATTCAAAAGTTCATACTTTTTTTTTCATCCAATCAGATGAAAGGGAAGAAAGGCTTGATCACCAATGGTTTCGGTGCAAAGAAGTTGGACAAGAATCAACCCAAAAAGGCCAATGGCATTAGCAGCACTCTGCCAGTGAAGCGTAACAACTCCAGTAAGAGATTTTAACATCTAGAACATATCTGACTGATAATCTCAAAATGATCCCTTGCTTTCTTTAATAAGTGGACATTCGGCTAAAACTAAACTAAGCAGACATCAAGTCTGCATCCATTTTCCTTGCTATTACACCACTAATTTCTTTCAAGGAAAAAAAGAAGCCACACAGATTTGTGGAGAATGCTGGTATGTGGAAATTGCAGTGCTGTTAGACAGCAGTGGATCTGTTGACATGCTCTTTATAAACTCAATCACCCCAAATTCCATTTCCAAAAGGCAGCCAGTCAGTCACATCCTAACCATCCAGTGGCCATTTAGGTGAACTCACAAATATTTGGATTCTGTATATTCTGCCTGCCTTTTAATCTGTACTTGCGGCCCCAGAGGTCTTTAATGCAATGAAGTGAGTCCAAATGTTAAAAACAGAGATTTTCTAATGGTTTCTTTTGATTCTAATGCATCATTAACCTTCACAGGTGTAGATCAGTATAAGTACGGGAAAAACAGAGTGGAGGCAGATGCCAAGAAACTCCAAGCCAAAGAGGAGGAGCTGATGAGGAAGAAACAGGAAATCCGAAACCGCCTGACCCAGCTGAAAAAAGACAGAAAGGACCTCCGCACTGCTTTAGAGAACAACACAGGTGAGGATCAACTAAGTCAACTTACTTGTCCATTATCTTTTTCATGGTTAATGATGAACAGGGTTCAAGATAACAAAAAATACTTGATGCACTACTACTAATTAGTCCTCCAGGTCATTAAGGATGTATTTAAAGGCATGGATTGCCCAAAAATCTCAATTCCATCATTATTTTCTCACCTATTTCTCTCCTAATCGATGAGTTTTTTCTTTTTCAACACAAATACAGATATTTTGAAGAATGTTAGTAGCTGGTACCCATTGACTTCAATAGTATGCCAGAAACTACCATTCTTCAAAATATTCCTATGTGTTCAACAGAAGAAGGAAACTCATACAGTTTTGAAACCACATAAGGGAGAATAAGCAATGATTTAATTTTCATTTTTGCGTGACCTATCCCTTTAAGACCTGTTTATTATTGCCCTAGTAGATGAGAAGAAAACATCCTTTATGGCTTTAAGGGCAAGCCCAAAAGTGCAAAGCCCAGAGCTCTCTTCTCTAACACTGTCAGTGTTTGGGGTGGTGTTGGCCTCTCGCAGAGTTTCCACCCATTTGCCACTCATGAATATATCTTTATCAGTTCAGCTGCCAGCATGCTCTTTCAGGACAGCAGGTTAACTGCCTCTCCATCATCAGATTTTAAAACTGATTTTGCTTTCACAGCATTTTGCAGCATGGAAACCTCTACCAAACATCACTCCTTGGGATCTGAAATCTATAGAATCACATGATGGAATTGCAATCGGCTTGTTCTGAAAACGTAGCCTTATATACATTTCTGGAGATTGCAAATTATGTAGCCAGAAGTATGCATCCCTGCATTTCGTCTATAAAACAAGCTCTACGGGGTGGTATGACGCAGTTTATTTTCACACTTACTAGCTGAACGCTTACCTCCATTTTGACAACTTAAATATTTTGAAACCTATTTTAATTGCTCAATATTAATAGCCCCTTTAAGCAATACCTATTTTTGATAGTCTGCAGAAGAAACTACTGTTATACAATGACTTGTCTAGTTACACTAATTAAGCCTTTGAATGTCACTTTAAGCTGAATACTAGTATCTGAAAAATACCTATTAAAATATAATGTAATGTCATCATAGCAAAGATTAAATAAATCAGTTATTAGAAATGAGTTATCAAAACTATTATGTTTAAAAATGGGTTGAATAAATCTTTCCATTAAACAGAAATTGGGGGGAAAGGGTCGCTAATAATTCAGGTGGGCTAATAATTCTGACTTTAAATGTATGTATACATAGTTATTTTCCTCCCTGTAAATAAGGAAAGGGAAATAAATACAATAGAATAGAAATATTAAACAAACTGCCTTAAGCATCTTCACTGTAAGAAAAAAACATTAGCTACAAAAGTCCTTCAGTCAAGAGCAGTGAGGGATTTTGTCCTTTTGTTGTTTGATTAATGATAAAAACAGTTGGCAGCAGGAATATGGCGCATTGTCACTTTAAGAATAGTGCAGCTCTGATATGGTTTCTCTTTCACATGTCTTTTGATTTTCGACTTGTTTTATTTATTACACAAATGAGGATGAATAATCATTAAACACAGCGCTCTGACACAAATGTGCATATATTTGCACTTGCATTAAGATGCAGTTAGATGTATGTGCTCTGCTTGTCTCTGAGGCTAAGCGCGCACAGTTAGCTCGCCATGTACGTCGTCAGACTTGAGATGCAAAGAGGAGTTGACCACGATGACGGGGTTTGAGTCTGGTGAAGAACGGTTCCAAAAAGTGGGTAGACAAAACAGAAGCCAAAAAATAAAATAAACAAGTAAATAACAGGGTAAGAACGTAGTAAAATATGAAAATGTGGTAACAATCAGGTGAGGGCTTTAGATTTTGTGGATTGCTTTTTAAAACTTTTAAAGCTTTTTAAAAATTTGGTTTAGGGAAGTGGGTGGACAGGTCAATCTGTGCTTTTAAAAACGTTATTGGTTGGGTTTAGGGAAGATGAAGGGTGGGTCAGTCATTCAGTCAGTCAGTTAGTCGACAGCGGTGGATTTATGTGAGAACAGCAGACGGGAATGGCACTAACAATAGAAATATGAGATCTGAAAAAGCGTGCACGTCAGCCTCTGGTGAATTCACGAAAAACAAAAACTGCAAAAAAAAAAAAAACATTTGGCAATTGGTATTTGGGAATCTCCAAAAATGCATAAAATGGTACGTTTTCAGAATAAGCTTGGGTTGTGGAATTAGGTTCAAAACTTGTCTGTCTTATTACAATATGTGCTGCCCGCTAGGGTAAAGCAGAAGCAGATTCAATTGCTTACAGTGGAGCTTCAGCTGCTTACAGTGGAGCTTCAGCATCTTTTGTGGAAAGAGGCAAATAGCAGCCATTATTTCTGGTTAGATAAAGAGACGAAGGCGGGTTGGGTTTTATTCTAGATCTGAACCACCATACTCATTAGAGTTACCCAGACGATGACACCGTCAGCTCTGTGAAACTGCCCCCAATAGTGGACAACATTTCACAGTTGCCCTTATATGAGCTTATCATCCTGTTGTTTTTGAAGACTTCACTCCTGCACCTCTTCACCCCTATACCTTCACTGTTGTGGAGGACGCTGAATATGTTTAGTCCAGCCCAGACTCATCACACATTTACATCTACCTTTACTCATTTAGCAGACACTTTTATCCAAATTAACTAACAAGTAAGGATAAAAGAAACACTTCAAATCATCAGAGAGTCGCAGTATACAGTATACTGTATAAATGCTACGATAAGTCTAAGTTACTAAATATACAAGTAAACAAAAATATATATAATCAGTGCCATCACACAGTGACATTTCTGATATTATATCTCTTATTGAGGCATGAGTATTGATATTGATTTGACCTCACTCCACTAGGGGTTTTGCATCCTTCAAAACGCTTTTAAAGGTAGTAACATGATGGTTGTCATGAGAAGAATTATTCCCGCTTTTCTCTCATTTCTGCACATTTCTCTCAGTATGGTGATATGGGTATACAAGTTCCCATAGCATCAACAGCACTGGGTTGAGTTCTCTCAGAAGTACAAGATGCAATAGCTGCCATTTCAATAAGTGCTGTTATGAACTCACCTGTTTTATTCCCCTCAGCTAAGCGTTCCCAGGCATCTTTGACAGAGAGGCTTAAGAAAGTGGAGGATGAGTGCAAACTGAAAGAGGAAGAGCGAGTCAGTCTGGAGCTGGAGTTGACGGAGGTCAAGGAGAGTCTGAAGAAAGCTCTGAATGGTGGTGTCACCCTGGGCCTGACCATTGAACCCAAAACAGGCAGCTCCAGCCCACAGGTCTGGAAAAGCCGCAGTCATTACTCAAACATAGACATGATGTAATACTAACTCTAGGCTTGTTTTATGTTCCGTTAAAGCAAAGTAAGTATCAAATGTGTCTCATCTGTCTTTAGTCTCCAGTATTAATGAGGCGAACGGTGGACAACTCGCCCATTTCCAGCTGTAACACCAGTGACACGGAGACCTGCTCTCTGCCGGTCAACAGTGCGTCTCTGCTGCGCCGCCAGACACAACAGAAAGCCTCACCTGTGCGAGGTCACGTCCTCAGAAAAGCTAAGGTCAGTAAACATGAGAGTTATGTATATATGTATTACACTAGGTGTTAATCACACTTGCATTTGAAATAGTCCCCTGTGCACTCACAGTTGTTGTTGTTGTTGTTGTTGTTGTTGCAGGAATGGGAGATGAAATCTGGCACATAAGTTCACTTTTCCACAACCTTTCACTTTTGTTGTATCTATTTATTTAATTTTGTCCATATATGAGTGATGTTGAAATTGAATTGACTGAACCATAGACACAGTTTTCCAAAAAGAACTCTTGACTGAATCCAGTTCCCAGTGCTGCTGTTTTGTTATAATCATTATATCATTGGACCATGCTTTTACTAGAGCAATTAATTTACATGCATCATTTCATTTTATTTAAAATTCCTAAAATATGAGGAAAAAAACACTAATAATTTCTTACAATTGGGTCAAGAGCAATGCCACAATACCAAGTTACGGTAGTAAATACCCATACACTTCTGTTCAAAATTCATATTTTTAAGGTAATTAATAGTTGTTGAGCAAGAATACATTAAACTGTTCAAAATTGGGAATAATAATACAAATAATTAGGTAAAACTTTAGTTTTAGGACCAATTCTCACTGCTAACTTTCAGCTTATTTCATATCTGTTAATATAAAGGCTGTTTGTTTGTACATATAAAGTACATCCCTAATCCTAGCCAATAACTAAACCAAACTAAGCAACACAGGCTCATTCTGAAAACGTAGCATTATAAATGTTTCTGGAGATCACAAATTATGTAGCCAGAAGTACGCTGCATGCTGTGCTGTTGTTAAGTATGCTGTTTTTAGAATGAACTAGACGGGGCGGTATGATGTCTTTTTTTCACGCTTACCAGCTGACCGCTTACCTCCGTATGGCTAGTTTTCCTGCTGTTACCAGTTTGACCAGTTAGTTCACCATGTATGTCGGCGGACTGATCTGAAAATGTAGTAAAAATCAGGCAAAAAGGTCAATCAGTGCTTTTTAAAACACTATTGGTGGGGTTTAGGGAAGGAGGAGGGTGGGTCAGTTGATCGGTCAGTCAGTCAATCAGTCAGTCGACAGCGGCTTTTGGTGGATTTACGTTAGAACAGCATGCACGAATGACACTAGCAAGAGAAATTTGAGATCTGAAAAAGTGTACACAGCGCCCTCTAGTGGATTTTTGAAAACAAAAACCGAAAAAACGTTGCTTCTGGGACGTATTTTACAATCTCCAGAAATGTATACAGCGATAGGTTTTCAGAATGAGCTTGGGTTGAAGCTACTACCATAATAACTATTAATAAGCAGCAAATTAGGAGTTTATTAAGGCAAAAATCATTGTTAATGGTTTGTTAATATTGAGAATTGTACCTTAAACAATGAGTGTAGCAAAAAAAAATTATGTTACAAAAAATAGACATTAAAGAATGTAGTAATGACTGCTGAACATTCAGCTTTGCCATCACAGATAAATGATATATTGACAAATATTTAAATAGAAGTGATCAAATATAATAACATAACATAATATTACTGCTTTTATATTTGAGATCAAATAACTGTAACTTATTAAAAATACTCATTTCAAAATCATAATGACCTCAAAAAGTTCTAACAGCCAATCATGTGTTAGCACAAAACATGGGACATCTCAGATGATGCTCCATATCTCACAACCTAAATATAAAATGCACAAAACCTCAGTGGTCTCGGAAATCACTTAAAAGTCTATAAAAGTCTGTTTCTTTCTTCAACAACAAGCCATTAATGGAAGACAAAATCTCCCAAGTATTTATTTGTAAATGTTTAAGTAAATATAAGCCTATCTGTGTGTGTCTGTTAATATTTAGTAATGCCTTTCGTTTGGCTTTACACTAGTTGTAGAGAGCAGCTTCGAGATAAATGTACATGACAGAACGTGATCATTCAAAGCCTGTTCTTTATAGAAAAAGTGTAATCTGTATGAAAGTATTTTACCAGTCTCTCCTCCTCCTCCTCCTCCTCTGTGTCTGGCCCATTATTTTCAATCCAGCGGTCTGGCCTTACTTTTGGCAATGGTAACTGCAGCCCATGGGGAACAGGGCAGCTCAGGCCAGGGTGTGTCCTCTGCTGGCTGACTGCTCTGGAAACTAGGCCCGAAAGTACAGCCACGCTTCCCCTTCATCGGACACACTGCACAGAAAACACTGCAAAGACACACACTGACAGTTAAACATGTACTGTATGCTATCATGAAGAAGCGTGCATATGTGAACTTTCATTAAGCTGTGCAGGTGTAGGAGCTGTAAGTAATCTGTGTTACATTTGGTTGAACAAAAAGAATGTTTTATTTGGGCAGAAGAGTGTAATCCTGCTTTGTTTTGACCACTCAGAGTCCAGCCAACTCACGTACTGAAAAATGGTGCTTTTAAGCGATGCTTAAACCGTTTACTCCTAACTCAGCCTGATTGTGGAGTTATGGTGCTTAATTCAGATTGACTTTTGTATTAATGTTCAAGGCACATTCATAGCATTTTGTTTATTGTGCGGTGAAGCTTGACTTGTGATTGTAGCTTCACATTGTCAAGCTTCTCTACACGCAGGGTCTTGTGTAAATATATTTCTCCTTTTCTACTTGGACCCGAAGGTATTCAGAGCTTACTCTTTGTCTAGTGGTTTTGTAAAGGTCAGCACTGGATGAATATTTGGTCTGAGCATATTTGTAAAAGAGAAGCCTCTTAGCGACTTAAAGGGATAGTTCACCTCAAAATGTAAATTCTGTTTTGATTTATTAATCCTTCTCTTGTTTTAATTCTGAGAGGATAATTTGAAGAATGTTGGAAACTAATGAAGCCATTGGCCTCCCTAGTTTTAGATAGGAGCTATGGAATGTGGATAAATGGTGAGTACATTTTCATTTTTAATCGAACTGTCCCTTTAAGTCAGCTCAAAGTAGATGCTTTACTCGTTCTGCACAACTGCTTATTCTTTGATTACAATGATTCACTAATTTGTCACAACAAATGTAAAATAAAACTTTGGTTAAGTCAGCTTTTGGTCTCACTTAGCAGAAATATGGAATGTGAACTGTTTCGCTTTAAATGTCATTTTGCTTTGAGGGTGGGAGCAAGGACGCCTGTTTGTTTTGCACCTTATAGATATTACTCAAGTTTTATTTTGATGATGACTGTTGTTAACTTGACAACTAAAGGACTGTACATAGAAATAATTAAACTGCTTTTAAAACAAATCCTGTGTGTACTGTTTGTTTTCACTGTAAATCATAAACATTTCTTGGAAATTTTGAAACCGTAATTTATTGTATTTTCACAAAATCCTCCAAAGACATTGGCTGTTGTGATATATGGTGTCATTTATTTACAGTCTCACTGACTAGGGGTGATTTTCACAAACTTAATTCTCAGTTAAACTAGTCTGACCAACTAAAAGTTAACCAAGATTAACTTTTTGTATGACTGATAAAAAAAGAAAATAAAAGGTGACTGACTAGTTTATGCAATTAGCCTCTGTTGATTCATGCCACCCATTGTTGTAAATACAGTATACAATACTGTATATATACAATATATTATATATATTGTATGCCAGGACCTAAAATTTGTTTTGTATTTCCGTATTTTGTTTTGTATCATTTGTTCTGTTCTCATAAAAAAGACAGAAGAAAAATGAATACCATATTATAACTAAATAATAATTTTAGTAAGAAAATGGAAAGGGGTAATAAATAAAATAGAGGAATAAGAGTTAAAAGTATAAATTTGGGGCCAAAAAAAGATTTACTAAAAAAATTAAACAACTAAATTTTTAAATTCTGAAGTTTTTAAAGTTGTAAACAGTTTTTTGGTTTAATAAATGTTTGCACTAATGAACATAACGACACACTGCAGATTCAAATTCTCACACGGAACACTGGCGACCTCATGTGACAAAACATACGCATTTAAAAATATACGTTTTTATTCTGGATGTTTTGTGTAAGGATAATTATATATATATAAAAAATGCGCTTGTTTTGTGTCTTGCATTTTGGTATGTTTTAAATACTGTAAAACACTTTAATAAAAAAGTCTGCATGACATAACAAAAATGTAGCCTTTGATATGTGCTTTTTATTTTATTTTTGTGCATAATTAATTTACAAATACAGCAAAAACAGGCAAAAAACTAAAATTCCAAAAATAATTGATATTCCAAAAAAAAAAAAAACACAAAGCAAAACAATTAAGACAAAATCAAATGGAAGACATTCACAAGATGCTAAAAAGAGATTTAAAATAGCTTACAATAGACAGAGCTTTAACATTTTTACAGCTTTAAGAGACTTCATTAACAGAATAAGTTTGTTGACAAAAACCTTGTATAAAGGAGGAGATTTTGAAATTAGGCATTTGTGGATAAAGAAATTTACCATTTAAAATAATAAAATTAACAAAATTGTACATTTATTTATCACCATTTTCCAAATAACAAATAATTTCTTTTGCATTCAGTGTTATCAACATATTATTATTATTATTATTATTATTATCATCAGAATATTCAGATTAACAGTCTTGCTAAAATAATTGCACACTCAACAAATAAGTCACAAAGATTCCTCATGGTTTTTACAAAATGAACAGTCTTTCTCGATATCTGAAAATTTTGATTGGTGCTTTCTTAGTTATTTGGCAAGGCTTGAGATCAGACTAGAAAATTGATTAATATTGAGGAAGGAGGTCAATGCGACTATGGATGTAAATTCTGCATTACATATAAAGAAAGTAACAGATATAGCAGGGGTGAATTCGGGAGCAAGTCAAAATAAAAGAGGAAAATAATAAAGTACAGTGGCGATAGGCTACCTAAAAAACTTCTTTGCAAATGCCAGTAGCTGATCTGCAGGTGCTCTTTAGTTTGACAAAGCTAGTCAGTATGAGACAAAAAATATTTAATAATACTCCAATCTACAGACTACTCAAAAACTCCCAACTCAGGTTTTATGGCAGCAAAAAATAGATAGCTTTTTTTTTAGATATCGTGCTTTATATTGTGTATTGAAGAGTACAAGATTGATTTATGGAAGTGACTAAAACTGGAGAACTTTTAACTTAGGACTTTTAAGAGATGGTGCGCAATTTTCACAATCAAGAGATAATATATTCTAACTTATTATCAGCATTAAATGGTTTTTACAGTAGAGATAATCTTTAAGGCAGGACTTTCTGTGTGAAATTTGTACAAAATCTATACTAAAATAAAGAGAAACACAAGTAACATTTTTAATGAATGTCTCCTCACAGTAGAGGTGAATGAGGTGCAGAGAAGCTGACTTAAACTTGCTCAGTTAATGCAGTTGTTACCAATCATTGTTTACTTCACTTTGTCAGTTTATGGCGAAGGGATTGATCCAATAAGCCTATTGATGGAAAGTTCGCTAAAAAATGTCATGCTCCCTTGAAAAATTATTTTCAAAATACAAAAATAAGGTATTTTATTTTGGTTTTTTTGGCCGCTGTATTTTGTCGTTTATTTTGATACACCTAAAATTGAGGTATTTAGCATTTTATATTAAAATACATTTCTTTGTATTTTTGCCTAACTCTGTTCTTAGCTGCTGCTGAAGTTTCTCATGGGCATCATTTCAGTGCACTCTAGATTACTTTGGCACGTGATGTCTGTTACATTTCTCGTCGCTTAATAAGAAGTGCCAATCGTTGTTTTTAGTTGAGTTTTATAATTGATCGTTAATTTATTGTTATAAGTGTTATATTTTAATTGTATATATTTGGTTTATTAAGTATATAACTTTATTTAGATTTTTGTATGTGTAAGGTAACGTTTAAAATCTTGAAAATATAAAAAATAAATAAAAATAACAATTATGCTTTGTAATTTATGAAGTAAATGAACTTTCCGCTAGAGGGCAGAACTGTGTACCTCAAATGTTCCCATCATCGACAGAGTTTATCCGAAGAAGAGAGAAACGTTTAGCCCTCGGATGATTTTTTCTCCTTTCTATTTGATTTGTATTTACACCGTCAGTGTTTTTGCTCATAGAGGCATTTTCCGGTGAAAATGAATGATGATATATTGACCACTCTGAAAATACTGATCATTGGCGAAAGTGGAGTAGGCAAATCCAGGTATGAGACTTAAAGTTACAGATTCCAGCTGATAGAACAACAACAACAACAGCAGCAGCAGCAGCACATACACTGCATGAGCTTCTTAATAAAACAGATTGTTTTGGATTAAAAAAATACTCAGTATTTATCAACCGAGAGTATTCAAGGATACGTGTTTTCTTAAATACCACATCCAGTACACATTTGCAGATGTGTGCGACTCTCTCTATGCGTTGTAAAGAAAGTGTAATTCCTAATGCGAAGCTGCCAAGGTTAACCATTTTTAATTTCCTCCCTTCTCTTTCTTAGTCTTCTTTTGAGATTTACTGATGATACATTTGATGCAGAAATTGGTGCAACAATAGGTAAGTCCATGTAAAATGATAAATGTTTAAAAATAAAGTAACGTTAATGATTATAAAGGGTCTAACACGCTAACAAAAACAGTGGAGCAAAGTTAGGTATTGAGGAAATGTTGGTCCTATATTCGCTCATTTTGACTTTCTCCTTAATAATATCATTTCAGTATTCTTTGCAAATTCTAAATGGTGAAACCGTATTTCAATGACTATAAAATAACAGCATTGTTCACGGTCAATTAAATAGTGTTAATGTTGTTTTGAAGTCATACTTGAAAGTGATTTCAGACTGAATATTCAAAGTACCGTGGTAAATAAAATACAAGAATAATAATATATAGTAGGAAGCATGTCATTACCAAAAACCAACTTTAACTTATCTCTATAAGTGAGGTAAGGTTTTATATTCCCACTTTCTGACTTGCTTGTCAAATAATTCAGTAAAGCTGCATTTCATCGTCAACAATTTAAAGCTTTAAATCAAAGTAAAAAGTTGAAAATCCTTAAGGATTGGCAATAAAGGCACAGTTTACCCAAAAATGAAAACTTTTCCATCATTTACTCATTTTTCAGTTCTTCCACAAAGGAAGATATGCTGACGAATGTTGTACAATAGAAACCATCGACTTCAACAGTATTGTTTGTTCCTATTATGTATGTCCCTCCAACATTCTTTAGAATATTTTGTTTTGTGTTCACCAGAAGAAATTAATAGTTTTGTTTCTCATCACTGGCTTGCTTGGTTTGGCACTTGTGGCACTTGGCACTGTGGAGCTGCCCATCGATTTGCTCTTCAGTGTTTGGACTTTCAGCAGTGATAATTAAACCACACTAAGCTGAACTTAAAATCTGAACTGACAGTTTCAATTGACCAGAACTTCAATGTTAAGTTGCTTTGACATAATCTACATTTTAAAAGCGCTGTAGAAATAAAGATGAATCGGATTGAATTGAAAAAAAGTTTAGAACCACTTGAGTGTGAATGAATAGAATGACAATAGTGTGGAAATGTAAATTTTTAGGTGAAAATCCCTTTATATATTGCAGCACTGCAAATAATGTAAAACAACAACAAAAATAATACGCTTCAGCGTTTTTATTTACCGATACAAATATCCAAACAACCTTGGATCAAGATATTTCAGATATAAATATGAAAATTAAGTTGTGCTTTGTTACATATTAAGTGAGTTTATGCTTCAAGCAAAAACAAATATCTTGTCAATGAATTGTAATAAGTGTCAAAGTCTGAGAAAAAAAATGTTTTAAGCACATTATCACAAAAATCAAGACCTCATTTTACATAATAAAGCTCCTTTTCTAAATCTTAATCACTTCGAGTTGGAATTAAATAAAAGTTTTCTCTTCTTATTTTTATATGTTTATAGTAGTGTTAGTAATAAATTAGGAATACAGTGCTCAGCATCACACCCCATTTTGAAAATAATTTTAGATGAATATAGGCAATACATTTTGGCGTATGTAAACAACAGTTTTATTAAACAGATATATTTATTAAAATAATATTTTAGTCACCAAACATATTTAGAAACTGAAACATAATACAATTACATTTAATTACAAAATTTCAACTAAGTTTTTCTTTTCTTTTCTTTTTTTCTGCTTCTCTTGATTTTTCCTTTTTTTTAAATTTGTATTTAATATTTTTTCATACCATATAAATTTGGCTGTACTAGTTTTTGGACCATTATCATAAGTTATTTTGTTAGATAAGCTCCAGATTTGGCTTCAGTACTGACTAATCTAATATAAATGCACAAATGTAATACTGCACAGCTTCCTGTTACAAATATGAATTTAAAAGAGAGATTTGTGAGGGGTGTACTCATATATGCTGAGCACTGTATGTGCACTTCATTATTTTGTAAAATTTAATTTGCCCTTGCAGTCTTTAATCAAACATCACAACCTTCTCTACCCTTCGATACAACATTGCTTCACTTCTGGTTAGATGGAATGTTTTTTGGGAGGGGCTATCAGGGCGTATCTTGTTTCTGTCCTGCATTCATCCATTCCTCAGTCTTTCTTCAATTTGTTAGCAACACCTATATTTCAACAATCCAATCAGTTCCCGAAGGATGAAATCATGCACCTCCCTACATTTGTTTTTTAAATTTTTAATGGATGTACATCAAGATTGAATGAAAAAAGGTGAATCTTAACTTTGATGCATTCACCTTTAATAATCATTAAACATTTGTAATGGAAAACAAGACAAAAATACTGATAAAGAGTATTACTTTTTTACACAATGGTCAGAAGGTCTTTGCATGGTACCAAAAAGTAATTAATCTTCGATGATGACACCTGTAGAAAACCTGTTGACTTATAGTTTGTTCTTGGTGTGTGACGTATAGATTTTTTTACAGGTCACATATTTGTTGTGTAAGCACGAGAAGCTTGCTTTCCTGGTTGCTCGGTTAATGACAATCTATAAAAACAAATATCTTCTGATTACCCTGAAGCCAACATCAGTCACACATGCTGCTCTAGATCTGGTTTTACTTGAAAACCAACATCACATTCATCGCTCAAATTCTAGACCTAAATTTAAAATTATGAAAATCTAAAAGTGCATTTATTCATGTTAAACATTGTTCAGGGGCTACATTAACACTAATGTCTGTGCAATGAAAATCAACACATGATCCACTGCTTCTTATGTTGTGGAAATCCATCGGTTGTCAAAGCAGTGACACATTAAAAATTGATATGTGTATGTGTGACCGCCGTTTTCGTTTCAAAGCCCTCCAATCCAAACCAAACACATCCAGGTCTCCCTCTTCCTCTGGTAAATCTGTCAGTGCTGTGCTGAAATTCGGCAGTACTTCATGCCTCCAGATCTTTCATTCACAGAGTGCTGAGAGATTTATTCCCCCGTCGTCTTTACACATACTTTCATTTTTCTTTTATGAATGTAAATCACTTATGTTTGTAAGTGATGTGGCTTTGCTGAGTGATGAGGCAGGTGGTTGATTCGTCCTATTTTCTTTTTTATCTGTACGTATTAAACCCACAATTCCCCGTTCTGCTGTAAATTTTGGGATTTTTAGCTTTAGTCACTCTGGGCTTGTTGCCTGACAAATATCTCGGTCCATCAAAAATTAAATCGATCTCACTATATATGTATGGTTTTACCATAATCCTCATAAAACTTCTGGACGGTAATCTTGAATTTTTACAAACGTTTAATCTGTCCATCTAATTATGACAGTATTTATGTAAAAATCTACAAAATTAAATAATTATTTATAATAAACTAAAACTGATGTATATATAAAATGTAGTTACATTTTATTTTATGTAATATTTTATTGTAATATTTTATGTAATAATTTATGAATATAAAAATAAAAATAAATAGTAAAAACATAAAGAAAAACAATTATATAAAAAAAGAAAAAGTAAGAATACAAGTAAACTCACTAAACGTGATTTGTTTTTCATTCAGGTGTGGATTTCAAGGTGAAAACGCTGGCTGTAGATGGAAACCGAGCAAAACTAGCAATCTGGGTAAGAAAGCAAGTGTTTTATTTCCTCCTGTCTTATACATGTGGAGTTTAGAGCAGCATTGCCTTATGTTTTTAGAATGATAATAACTTATCCACCTTTTTTGTGCATTATTTTATATTATGGGGTTGTCTTTGTGCTTTTTCTATTTTTTTACTCTTTAACCTGCACTTTTAGAACATACATTTTTACCAATTTCTTCATTTAAATTGTGTTGCTGACACCACTCTAGCTCAACCTAAGGACTGTTAAACTAAGTCGATATAAGTTTGTGTTTTATTTGAGCAAACTCGAGACGGAAAGTTGGTTTTAATCTGGTTTCAACACCATGGTAACTTGCACTGCTTAGCTAACTTGCTCCAGAACAGGAATTATTCTGGGATAGAGATTGCAAACTAAAACTGCACCAGTCAGTTGGGAGTAAAGTAAAGTTTATTTGATGTAATAAACCCACTCCTAGTCCACTAGCATCTTTTTTGCGTCAAATTAAAGCCTTTTACAATGAATCATTTCTGTTGCTAATAATTTATTCATGTGGCTTATAATTATTTATACTTTTATTATGTTTGAACATTATTTATTTAAATAGGGCTGTGCCGATAAATAATATTATATCGAATTGCAGTAAAATGTATGTCAATAACAATAAGCTCTGGACTTTATTACTCTATTGGTCTAAAATCCAATCTCACAGCAGAAATGTAGAACAATGGGAAAAGTGTGTTGATATTAGAGACGTACCAAATTTTCTACCACTAAAAACTTATCAGCCAAAAATATATTAAGCCATTTAATGGACCCTGTAATTTTTGTGACTTCAGCCATTGTTGGGATACTCTTTTTAAATCTGGACTCATTAACAACTTATATTGTCATTGTTCAATATGAAAAATAATTAATGAGATAGCATTTTTTCTCCCAGCCCAATATTCAAATAATTTTGACTTTTAAAAGTGGGGGACAGCTGAATAAGATCCAAAAGTTTATGTTCATATAATTATTAATGACCTGTTTCTAAATGGTCTGTCTGTAAAAGTGAGGGGGAAATATCCCCCGTCCCTCCCAGTTGCTATACCCCTGATAGCATTTATACATAAAGCTTTTAAGCTGTTGGTAAACCTATAATATTAAAATCAGTTGATTGATTTGGATTTAATTAATATTATTCCTTTAAGTTTCCTTTTCAAGCTTTTGCTGAATCAACAATGGTTATTACTTTCTTGAAAATATGTTTCAATCCATCATATAAAAAAACAAAACAATGAAATCTCTTCAGCAGAGAAGTGAATTGCTCTTACTTACTTCCTTTTTTTTTGAGTAATCTTTAAAACTGACACTCGAATGTGATGTTTGATTGGCTGTTTGCTGAATGTGCAACACCTCCAGCTGCATGTGGTTCAGAGTTGTTCACAAACTCTGTTGTAAGTTTACAGAACATTTATATAAAGCATTGTGAAACCACTTAACCTGATCCTAACCAGGTTGGATTTGTTTGGTTTTGTCAACTCGAAACTTAATCTGCAACTTGTAGTTTGTTCAACTCATTTTGTGCAACAGGCCTCAGATGGTGACAATGTTTAGAGGTAAACAGGAACAGCTCATGTTGTAAATGTTATTTTAAAATAATCTGTAGATCAAATGAAGTCCCTTAGCAGAATGTTTGTAAGAGTCTCTATAATATCAGAATTTGAAACTAGAAATTGACAGTACAAAAGAGATTAGAGTTAATTGACAATAATAATAACTCTCTCATCCGATTTAGATATTTTCATGTGCAAAATTAATACATCATATATTGTAAATATATAATATATTTATGCATTATTAACTTTATTATCCAATCATCTCCAGGAAAATTACTGTATACGACAAATGTAACAACTATATAATGTCAAACTCAGTTCCTAGATTGCCGGAGCTCTGCACAGTTTAATTCCAACCCTAATTAAACACACCTGATCAAACTAAGTCCTTCAGTCTTGTTTGAAACTTGCAGGTAAGTGTGTTGAAGCAGGGTTGGAACTAAACTGTGCAGGGCTGCTGCCCTCCAGGATCTGAATTTGACACCCCTTAACAGTTCACAGTGTTTCAGTTGTGCACCACAAGATGGCAGTGTTTCCTAAGAGAAAAGCATCTTTTTTAAATATATGTAATAATAATTCAAATAACCATTGTTACTTCTTTTTAACACCATTTCTCTTAAAGGCTGATTTGTTGTGTGTTTACAGGATACAGCAGGTCAAGAACGTTTTCGGACTTTAACACCCAGTTACTACAGAGGAGCTCAGGGTGTCATTCTGGGTAACTGTTCACTGTTATAGTAATGATTAGCATTAAAATATCAATTCCAATTGTTGAATAATCCGATGTTGTAATTTTCTGTTCACATTGTGTCTTGTAGTGTATGATGTCTCTAGGCGAGAGACATTTGCTAAGCTGGATAATTGGTTGAGTGAGCTGGAGACGTACTGTACAAGAAATGATCTTGTCAAGATGCTAGTGGGAAACAAAATCGATAAGGTGAGTTCCACTTATATTACTGCTCACTCTCAAAAAAAAAAAAAACACCTGCCTGTGTATTAAAACCTGACATGGAGCAGCTTTCTGCTTGGCATTTATAATATACACGGCACCATATGTGTCTACAAAAAATCTTTATGGATAAGCAATGTAATTAGTAATAACAACTAATAAGAATAGCTCGTGCCCCCTTTTCCCCTAATGTACACTACTTTACTGTACTATTACTGCATTAGGTCTTTTCTACTATATAAATATAGAGTTACATCTTGTATTCAGTCTTTTGTTTATTGTTGATATTTTTGATTATTTGTTCGGTCACACTTTACAATAAGGTTCATTAGTTACTCTTAAGTAATGCATTTACTAACATGAACAAACAATGAACAATACATTTACTACAGTAGTTATTCATGTTAATAAACATTAGTTAATGATAATACAGTAGTTCATTGTTAGTTCATGTTACCTCATGGTGCATTAAATAATGTGAACAAGCATGGATGTTAATAATGCATTAGTAAATGTTCAATTATGATTAATAAATGCTGTACAAGTGTTGGTTATGATTAGTTCATGTTAGTAAATGCATTAACTAATGAACTTTATTGTAAAGTGTTACCATTTGTTCCATATTTATTATTGTTGCTTGTGTCTAAGAGCTACCAAACAAAATGACAATACACTTCTAATTATAAAAAAAAAGATGTTCTTGAAATGCTGATTTTCTCTGCAGGATGATCGTGAGATTGAGCGAGAGGAGGGCCTGAAGTTCGCAAGAAAACACTCCATGCTTTTCATAGGTAAGTCATCTGTAGGATGTACTTTGATGAATAACCCGAGCCCTCATTATTCACTAAACCGCAGGCTTTAAATAGTCATACATTGCCCTTTTACTTTCCCATATTTCATTTCAAGATTCATTACTTTAACACATGGAAAAATCCGACTTTTGACGTCAGCTAGTTTATTCAACTGCTGTACTACACACATGCTGCTATTTTTAAACACTCGGGCCCATTCACTAAAAACAAAGATTATGTTATTTAATTGAGAGGATGGATTGTTTGTATGAGTTGTCGTTCATTTATTATGACAGCAAATTCAAGTCAGACTTCACAATGCTCTTGAGTTATTTCTTGTATGATGGTAGCAGTGCTGTATATGTGTTTGCGGGTGACGTCCTGCATTCTTCTGCGCTGTGGGTTTGGTTTGCAAGTCATGTGACGCACCTCATGAGTGGGGATGTAAGCAGTAATCTGTTTGAATTAGCCGTGAAGCCCTCACACCAAATGAACTCTGCAGATGGACAATATGGCTAGAGCCCGTGTGCTGGAGGCCAATGGTTTTTTTTTTTCTTTCTCAAATGTAGTGTTTCCTATTCCTTTCTACTTTCTGCAGTTTTCTTTTTAAATTAAATGTGAACAGTTTATTGCTTCTTTGCACATAATTCACCATGCATTATTTCCATTATGGCAGCATTTACATAAACGTACACATTTGTAAGTTTAGGGTCACGAAGTTTATGTTTTAAAAAATATATATAAATTTTATTAAGCAAGTATGTGTTAATTGTGACCGTATTTAAAATGTAACAGAATATCTATTTATCTATCCATCTTACACTTTTTCTGTTTTCATAGTTAGTGTTTTTTTTATTTATTTGTTTTATTTATTTATTTTATTCTTATTTATAGTCTTTTCTTAACAGTTGCTCATTTTGGGTTATAGATATTCACAAAAACAGAGAGAACAATGTCAATTGTTCAATTTTATTTTGTGAAGAGCCAAGATGGCTTTGTAGAAAAAGCAAGATAGAAGGTTCCTCGGAAGTTGATGCTGTTTGTATTTTTGTAAAAGTGTTGAAAGCTCATTTGAAAATAGATTTTAATTATTACAGTTTATTGAGTGATCTTAATTTTTTCCCAATATATGGTGCTATAAAGATGTGTTTTGTTCTGTTGTAGAAAACAATTAAGTTTTCAACAATTTGTTCTTTTAGGATTGTAATATTTTGTTGATTTCTTGTAGGGCTGCACAATATTGGGAAAAAAAACTGACATTGCAATACATTCATTCATTGCGATATGAATGAAATTTCAGCAGATGACTTGGATAGCTATGTAAAGAATTTACATAAAATATGCAAATAAAATAAAATGATTTATGATTTTCTGACAAGTCAAATGGTAATCAAAAGCAGAAATTAAATAATCAATGTGTTTTTAACCTTAAAAACACATGCAAATATTAAACTTTCACTCTCAAGTTTTTGTTTTTTAAATATTTCCCAAATGATGTTTAACAGAGCAAGGACATTTTCACAGTATTTCTGATAATATTTTTTTTTCTGGAGAAAGTCTTAGTTGTTTTATTTTGCCTAAAATAAAAGCAGTTATTAATTTTTAAACACCATTTTAAGGACAATATTATTAGCCCCTTAGCTATCTTTTCCATAGTCTACAAAACAAACTATCATTATACAATAATTTGCCCAAATACCCTAACCTGCCTAGTTAACCTACATTAACTAACCTAGTTAAGCCTTTAAATTTCACTTTAAGCTGTATAGAAGTGTCTTGAAAAATATCTAGTAAATTATTATTTACTGTCATCATGACAAAGCTAAATAAATCAATTATTAGAGATGAGTTATTAAGACTATTTTGTTTAGAAATATGTTGAAAAAGTCTTCTCTCCATTAAACAGAAATTGGGGGAAAAAAATAAAAAGGGGGTGAATGATATATATTATTTAATTATGAAGACAATTGTATTATGTCTTACAAGAAACAAACTATTTCAGTCTTTTTAATTCAAAATCACAGACTTATTTGTCACCATTGTACTAGCAATTTTATGTTAGGCAATTTTATAGTACATCTTTTATTTTATGAGTACTCTTTCTTTCTTCCTTTCCTTCTATTTAATTTTCGTATAGCGCTCACAATTCATCACATCCTATTCTCCAGGTGTTACAGACCTCTTTAGTGCACACTAGGGTATATACACTACCCGACAAAAGTCTTGTCATCAATCCCAGTTGTAAGAGTAACAAATAATAATTTGACTTCTAGTTGATCATTTGGAAATGTGGCAGAAGGTAAATTTGTCAGATGAATCATCTGTTGAACTGCATCCCAATCATCATAAATACTGCAGAAGACCTACTGGAACCCACATGGATCCAAGATTCTCATAGAAATCAGTCAAGTTTGGTGAAGGAAAAATCATGGTTTGGGGTTACATTCAGTATGGGGGTTTGCGAGAGATCTGCAGAGTGCATGGCAACATCAACAGCCTGATTTATCAAGACATTTGTGCTGCCCATTACATTACAAGCCACAAGAGAAGGACAAATTCTTCAGCTGGTCAGCTGCACAATATTAACTCCTTTCCCACTGCACCAGGACTTTATATTCTATACTGTCCATTATTTCTGTTAAGTGACAAGACTTTTGTCTAAGCAAAGTCAGATTTGCTGTCCTAATTAAATAATTAATAATCAAGCCATGATCATATTTTATTTTGCTAAAATAAACATAATCTTCATATAAGCCGCTTCTGATACCAAATGATCAACTAGAAGTCAAGTTAGTATCTGTTGTTCCTAAAACTTGGATAGACGACAAGACTTTAGTCAGGTAGTGTACTCATCTCTCTTTCTCTCTCTATTTCACCCAGAGTCCAGTGCTAAAACAAGGGATGGTGTCCAGTGTGCCTTTGAGGAGCTGGTGGAGAAAATCCTGCAGACTCCAGGCTTGTGGGAGAGTATGCATAAGTCAAGAGGAGTTGCCCTGTCTGAACTCTCTGAAAGTAGTCAAGGAGGCTGCGGGGCGTACTGCTCACTTCTCTAACACGCACACTGGTGTTTAGACAGTGCAGGTTAGATTAGTTAACCCATACAAAGGATACATATGCCTTTTTGGTAAGTGTATCCCCGCGAGCACACAAACAAAACTTTCATAAGTATTAATCATTTAACAGAGCTGACAAAAACAAAGAAGATGGCTGGAAATAGATAAGCTTTTCTTGTGTTAAAATTCATTTGACGATTTTTATCGAAGGCATGCTGATCATTTGTATTCAGGAGGGGGATAAAAAAAAAAAAAAAAACTTGATTACTCCATAATACCTCAGATCAGTTTGCTTCTCGGTTTGTATATTGCTCGTAATGTTTTACTTTGTTTTGTCCCAGTGCCTGTGTTTCTTATTTAGGAAGAGGTAAACACTCATCAGTCTAACTCGACCTTTCAAACTGCTGGAATGAGCTCTCAGTAGAACACAGATTTCCATCAACATGCCCTCTCTTGATGTCTGCAACGTGCGGAACTCCGTTCTTTCTTTATCTGTCCATCTTTGGATCCCATTTTTTCCCTACTGTCAGTCACTTGTTAACTTTAGTTCCTCCCTCTCTCTCACTACATGTATCTGTCTTCAATTCACTTCCACCATTCCCTCTGTTTCTCCACTGAATAATAGAGTTAGCAAGCGTTTGGATCTGTGTTTTACTGCTTTTATTGACTTGGGCCGCCCACTTCAAAACATGTTTTTGAAGGGTTTATAAATCAAACATATTGGCGCAATGAATCTCTCTTTTGTACATATAAACAGAGGGTAAAACTGGCTAAAAATAAAACTTGCCTTCAGACTTATGGACAGTGTAACATGTCTGTCCATCATAGAGAAGAAAAAAAAAAGATCCTCACAGTGTGACTATAGATGGTTTTTACGCACAGAGAAATGGAACAAAAGAACACATTTAGAAATAATAAATGTTCATCCCAAAAATGCACGGCACTTAATGGCGATGCCAAATGAATATTTCCATTCTCCCGGTTTAATCTGGACTATTTGATCTGGACTATTTAGTCTGTTCTGTTTGCTTTAGAGAAACATCCAGGGGGTCCCAGATGTCGAGTCTTGTATTCATTGCTTAAAAACTGGGTGGTAAAGTCCTTTCGAGAGCCAACTTCAGTTATAGCAGTTTTAGAAAGTGTGTGGCACATGTGGAAGGAAACGCAGGGTTTGAATGCACACCCACAGAAAAGTCCTCATTTTTGCATTCCTTTTTACTTGTTTTGATATTTGCTGATAATTAGAAGCTGATTTATGTATTGGGTGGTTTCAAGTTGCATGCAATATGTCTTATGTGCATTTTTAGGGCAGTTATATAGTATCTAATTGTATATTTTTTTCACTATTCATCATCATATAATTCTATATGAGAGTTAATTGCCATTGATTGAAGGACTTTTGGTTTAGGTTCTTCACTGTTTTATGGATATTTATGTCCAAACCTTATGAGTATAATACACAAGAATGAGTTTACGCAATATTGCCTACTGTTATTGCACATTAATTACTCTATGTAAATATTTGCTTATGATGGTCATAAATATATTGTAATGTTGATGTGTGAGTCTCTGCACTATAATGAAATGACAATATTTTGTCTTTGAATACCTTCTTTCTTTCTCTCTTTTTCACATTCTCTCATATTTTTTCCAGCAGTGAGTTCTTGTTAAATATGACCCACCACAGGAATGTATCTCCAGGCCTCTGCGATTTCACCGTTTCCCGTTACATTTCTGCGTGAATGCTGTAGTGACTGAGGTGTTTGCTTATTCATGCGTTCGGTCGTCATCTTCATATGGTTTCCGTGATCATTCAATGTGTTGAATCCAAATTATTGCATTTAGATGGACAGGCAGGTTGGGTAACCATAGAGATTGCAGGTTTTCAGGTTTTTCTGCCCTTTGACCAGGAGGTGTGTAATTCCTAGATGACAAATGAATGTCTGGCTCAAAGATCTTTTTGGATGCAAAATTATTTGAAGAAAGTTTGTGTCGATCATACATCAGCTCTGCTTTGCGGTGTCTGTACTCTATTGTTCTTATATGACTGCTAGACCTGTAATTCAGTATGTTGAATTTCTCCTCTAAATGCTCCCACCTGCCAGTTTCACCTTTCTCTTGGATCAGGAATGGATATTCCAGGCGCAATTTCATAATTGCTTAATATAATACTGAGGCCTAATTTCTGCTTAGGGTTAGTAGAAAATCTTGGTTTGGAGTAGTTTTCTAAGTATCGGTGTCCAAATTTTAATATTTGCGGGTGACCAACCATTCTGGTCTTTTCAGGTTAATTGTGTAAAGCTACTTCTTTGGATTCTTTCGCACATCTTTGCTGAGTTTTTAACATAGCATTATTTTTAGGAAGAAGTGAGTTATAATGTGTTTAATTGTAAAAAATCTCATACTTGATGTTTTTTAATGACAACTGTTATTAAGTTTATTATTCTTCATTATCTGTTCTGCCTTATTTCACATAATTGTTGATTTTGTAAATGTTATGATTTATGGTACCAGGATACAATTTGCATGGGCTTATTAAAAATTGGGCAGTAGAAAAGGAAAAAGGTTGCCTGGTACAATATTATTTTAGCAAACTAAGACTAAAAATATTAGTCAAAAAACATTTTCATTAATTGATTTTTTTTTTTTACAATAAATAAAAAACTAAAACTAAACAAAACTAACAACAGAAAAAACTGAAATAAAATAGTAATTAGCAAACACAAATAATCCTTTTCATGTTTCTTATGCACTGTTTAGAGAAAAAACAGAAGATGTTGCTTCACAGTCAAACACAAGCTCATGATTATACAAACAGATCTTTCCTATATAAACAAAATGTGTTCTAACCTTTTCTTTATTTGCAAAAATAAATAAATAAAAAAAACCTATAAAGTATGATGTTTAATATTAAGAAGAATTACTAAATTTTTACTTTTATTTGGACATGGATCAATCTTACCTTGTTTACTTTTGCACCTTGGCACACTTTGGGCCTCTTGGTAACAACTGAGCGTCACAGCCTACTTAAGTGTTGTTGCTGATCATGTTCATTTTTTATAAGCATATAGAGAACCAATCTTGTGATGCTACTGTACGTTCAGCAGGAAAATTTACCGTCACAAAGGTCAGATGATTTTAAACTGGCTTAATCCAACAGAGCACCTTTAGGATGTCACACAACAGAAGATTCACATCATGTAATCAGAAACTGCCTAATGCTATCATGTAGATCTGATTTTATTTTTTATTTGTTGAATATGTAGTGTGCCGTGAATAATAATATATTTCTAAAGGCTTAAGCGGGTCCAACTTTGTACTACAAGCAGTGATGGAAAGAGTAATGAAAAAGCATACTCAATTAAAAGGACCATTACTTGCCTAAAAATGTAGTGTAAGTAGAGTAAAAGTACCTGTTGTAAATATTACTCACAGTACGAGTAAAAAGTAGCCATAAGTACATAAGTACTCATAAAAGTACTCATGAGTAGTTATTATTATGCTGATAAAAGTTGATGCATTTACATGTAATTTGTGGATGTGTGTAAATGTAACATTCTGTAGTGCATTTAGTTATTGCCCAGCAGGCACACAATGTCATAAGACGTTAAATTTAGGTTAGATTTAGGTTGTGATGTCAGGTGACCAAAATTTAATGTCTAGCCAGCGTCTAAGGACAACATTATTTTGATGTCCAATAATGACATCAAATGACGTTGATATTTGGTTGATTTTAGGTTGTTAGAAAGTGACCAAAATCCAATGTCGAGCCAACATCTTAAACCAACATCCTATTGACGACAAATTCTGACATTTATTCATCAGTTATGGCAACCAAAATTCAACATCTGATAGATGTCATGGTGGTAACGTCGACACAACGTCAAGCTGTAACATCATTAGACGTTGAAATTTGGTTGGTTTTAGGTTGGACGTTGGACATTGACATCGGGCTGACGTTGAGTTCTGATGTAAACCCAGTTTTCATTTCTAAACAAAATGCAGGGTTTCCACAACATTGAGGTACAATTTCAATCTGACATCATGTTGACGTCTTGTGCCTGCTGGGTGTTTAAGGCCATTTCGGTCATCATACAGTAAATATCCATCATCTTCTCATCAGTGACATGCATCTAAACCAGGGGTGCCCATACTCCTGGAGGGCCGGTGTCCTGCAAAGTTTAGTTCCAATCCCAATTAAATGGACCTGGGCTAGCTAATCAATCTTATACTAGGCTTTCTAGAAACATCCGTGCAGGTGTGTTAATGTAAGCTGGAGCTAAAATCTGCAGGACATTGGCCCTCCAGTGTTTGGGCATCCCTGATCTAAACAGTCTCTGGGTCAATGCGTGTAAAGATTTTGAACATCTTCTTGCACACTTTAATGCTTCCAAACAATTTGCTGCAATGTAAAGTGCACATGTCTAGAAGTAGTTCATTATGGTGCAATTTACCTTCTATGTGTGATTTGATTGGACAGGAATTACTGGACTGATTTTTCTAATTCCTATAAACAAGAAAAAATAAAGTAGTAACTGCAGGTTGAAGGAATGTAGTAAGAGTAAAAGTACAGATACTGCACTAAAAATGTACTCAAGGAAAAGTAAAAGTACACATTTTTAAAACTACTTAGTTTTACACCCAAAAACCGCCACCCACCAATCGTGGCTTAGCAATCGTAGCTACACGCAGGAGCTCCTTCAAGCGTTCGAGTGTGGGAAACAAGCCAAAGCGTTGTGCATATGGATTGTGCAAATCTGGTACCCGGTATCCTTAAAGTTTAGACAAGGTGGTGGAATTTTTTCCCCTTTCAAAACCAAAGGAGAAATGCCATTGTGGATCAAGCTCTGTGAGGGGCGCTATAAGGAGCGAGTTAAGTGATTTGGTGATAGACCGATGACAATAACTCGCACACCTCTTACCCTAAAAAGATCTAAACTGTGTTTCTTACAAAAATACAAAGCAGGTTATGTTTCACAGTGGTCTTTTTTTTCTTTCTTTTTTTTTTTTTGCTCTATATTATGAGCACTGCTCCGTTTGCCATAGTCATACTAATAGTGAATAGGTCATGTCATTGATCAGGAAAATACGAATCTGCGAATCTGCTGCTAACTTTACTGAACTTCATATTTCCATCTATTTCAAGCTGCAAATATTTTAAATTACAAATCAACAGAACAAACACAGAGATGCGATCAATATACTTTACCAGCAGCTGTTTTTCAGTAAATTATAAAGAGCACACAAACATACTGACAGTTATAGGTAACATTGTTATGGGTCAATGATGCTAATACTCGGCACAAATCTATCAATTTCCCCTTTCTGATTGTTCTTTCTATGAATGAATGATGTAGAAGCACTGTCCATGCGTGTTTCCTCGTCGGTTAGTAACGCTATATTTCATTGCACAACAATTAAACTAGCAGGCTTTTGGGCTAAAAAAAAGAGAAATCACGGCTTATTTGTTATTATTATTTTTAAATTTAAATTTCACCTATCCTGCTGAGCTTGAGCTAAGCTGTTGAATGGTCAGCGTATGAGGCGGCTAGGCTAACCTAGCTTCAATTTTGATTGAATTATTCTCTAATCAGTTGCCTATTATGTGGTGACTATACCCCTGTAATGCATACTGCAGTCCATTTTTGTCTGGCTTTCTCCATGGAGGAGGCAGACCCAGCCCATTCACTGCTTTGTCCTGATCGCACTTTGCGCCTTTACATGGAACAAACACAAAACTTAAGATCTTGTGAACAACTTTTTATCTGTTATGGTAGTCGGCAGAAAGGATGTGCCGTATTAAAACAGAAGTTAGCCCACTGGATAGTTGATGCCATCGCCCTTGCTTACCAATGCCAGGGCAAGCCTTGTCCCCCGAGCGTGAGAGCACACTCTACTAGAAGTGTCGTCTTCTCTTGGTCGTTAGTGTGCAGTGCCTTTCTCAGAGATATCTGTAGAGCTGCAGGCTGGGCAACACCTAACACATTGCGAGATTTTATCATCTTCGAGTGGGTGTAACCCCAGTCAATCGGGAGGAAATTAAGCTCAGTGTCAAAAATGCTTGCTGCGCCATGCTCCCAAACCTGGAGATACATACGTTTGTTTCTACTCTGCTAGAAAGCTCCCCGTTGGAAAACCCTAGAGAATTCCTCCAAGACCCCTAGCACCCAACTCAGTGAAGGAGCCGGGTGCCTGGCTCAGTTTGATGCCTGGTATGCCCACTTGATTACTGAATGGGTCCTTGACACGGACCAGAGCTTAGAAACGCTGCTTTAGAAGATCTGTGCTTTCTGATTCCCAGGCTCTGTCCACTCTTTACACTAAACTAAGCACTTCTATTAGTACATTTCTGTCTAGGCCATCAGCCCGTGTCTCATTAACCACTGTCTTTTATGCTTACATTCCCCTTCTCTTTCGTGCGTGGCTCTGTGCTCAGACGAGCTCTCTGTGGGCTCGTTACACTGTCCTGCATGAGATCATTATGAGGCTGCATTGTTGGTTTCATTTGGTGTCAAGTTCCCCAAACGTCACAGCATTTGGCCTGTTCACGTGCCCTGTTCTGGTTATCAGTCTAATTGATTTGCCGTATCGGCCAGGGGAGCTGAGCCAAAACAGTTGTGGTTCGGAGGATGGCTTGAAGAAAGTGCACCAGGGGTCAGAGTTTAGTGATCACTGTGGAATCTCTATTTCTCTCCTGAGGCACATTTAGCGTATTGTGCTGTGTATAAACCAGAGGAACATTTTCATTAGCAATATACGGTAACTGCATCTTAATGTGGGGTGAAATGCTGGGTTTCTTTGTACCATGGATCTTCTAGTAATTGATGGCATATTTGGCCAGTTTTGAAGCATGACATTGGTCTGAAAAGCTATTTGCTTGGCTGCAGTCCATTTCTAAATCCTTCTTAACACAGACTCAGGTCTATCTGGAGCTGAAAGACTATTTATGTTAAAGGGCCATGAAACCCCCTCGTTTCAGCAGGGTGTTTTCACACCTCTACTTTGGAAAAAGTTAGAAAAGTGGGCGTGTCCAGCTCTGTTTAGGGGGGAGTGTCGGAGGAACTAAAGTGGGAGGGTGTGGGAGTGTCTATTTGGGCACGCGCGAGTTTCAGAGTAAAAATACACACACACACACACACAGGAGAAAGTGATGGTGTTTAACCTACATGAACATCTGTAGTCGAATTATTTGCCAAATTATTAAATGTTGAACTTTAACTGCAGTTTGGCTCTTTCATTCAGGGAATTCATTCATGCCCCTCGCGACAAACGAGATATTTGATTTGAGGAACTGTTGTAAGCGTGTATTTTTCATGCAATGTTTGATACCGCACGGCGAATGAGAGAAAAAAACCCTCCACATTTCCCGGAAACTTAGATGCACACGGCAGGTAGTGTCAGAAAGCCGCGTGTGTTATTCCGGTCACTTAATGCGGTAAAAACCCTTCACGAGGTTAAAGTTTGGTTGTAGTGCTAACATGTTTACACTCGGTGCAATCGTTAACTTAGTTTGATACGAACAAACTGAATAAACAAAGAGCACTGGTCGCTCACTTACCAAATCTGTAAAGATAGGACAATCACCAGCAACTAGAGCCGCGTCTTTATTAAGAGAAGACTACAAGCGAATCCGGATCTCTGCGTTTGCAGATGAGAACAGCTCTCAGGTAAACAATAATCCTCCTTAGACACGTAAGTTATTGTTGTCGAGCGTCGCGTACACTGTTAATCCACACGTGACTCCAGATGAGCTCTCACAGAGAGAAAATGAAAACAAAACTTAACTGCAGCAAACTATAAAAGCAACACTTCACGCTTGTTTTGCCAACACAACGTGGCGTCTCTGTCGTGTAAACACGGTGACACTAATGAATATTAATGAAGTTGCACAATAGAGCGCGCTGATTGGTTTGAACCAAGCCTTACTCATGCATTAATGCATCACACTGTAAGACGTAATAAGACACACTCTGGCACAGACGCCCAGTCTGCACGCTGGAATACAACGCTATTATGTCATGACTGTGACGCAGCTTCAAAAATTCGTTTCAAACCGTAAGTACGAATTTGCTTGAAATAACGCAAAAACAACCAATTTACACTTTTTATTGAAATATAGGTGTCCTAATAGTGTTTTTAGCAGTGTGGGACACATATACGACTGTCAACAGCTCAAAAAATGTGTTTTGGTGTTTCGTGACCGTTTAAGTATCAAGTTGATTAGGAATGTCTCTGGAAACATGCGTATATATTTTTTGTATTAATCCTATAAATTGTCATAATCAGTTGACTCTAAGTAATTCAAACATGTGAACAGTCAGAATAAACACAGATTATTCTTTAGATTATTAGATTCTCTGACTATTTGGCTTTGCAACATGGAATTCATATTGGTCACAGCGTAGCACCTTAATACTGACCTACTCACGCTTATGACATGCCTGTCCAACTTATTTAAAGAATTGTTCTTTTAACAAGTTTTGATTGATACTTTTTATACAAAATTAATAATAAAGGGTCATATTTGTACAATTTATACTCTTTAAGGGATTATTCTCCCCAAAATGAAAACTTCTGCCATCATTTACACACAGTTCACTTGTTTAAAACCTACTTGAGTTACTTTTGTTAAACACAAAAGAATATATTTTTAAATGCTGGTTGCTGGTACAATTTCCTTCCATATTTATTAATTTATAAATTAATTATTTTATTTATGAATGTATGTCGATGGAAGTTGATGGATGCCAGCAACCAGAATTTTCAAATTGTGTTCAACCAAAGAAAGAAACTCATAAAGGTTTTAAACCATATGTGGAAGAAAAATGATGATGTTTTAATCCTTTTTGGGTGAACTATCCCTTTAAAGAGTGCATTGGAGGACTTTATAGTGACGTTTTAGTGTCATAGCAGAATTGCAAATGTAGGACATTACACCCTCTACATTTATCATGGCCTTTCAGTTTATTTTACATTATTCATTTTATTATATAGTAAGTTTATTACACTAGCGATTTCCTTTGCTGTTCTAAATAAGGTTTGACAGTAAAGAGCTGATGCTTGCCAAGGAACTGATTTCAGCTTAGCTGTGGAGAAAAAAGGGTACTAAGTTTTATCTCTCTTAAAACACAAATAATCCATTCGGTTCCTCCATGTTGTAAAAACACCTTTTAGTTTTATTTTTTGTTTTACCCTACATGTTTTGGCAAGTATTTGAACATTAGCTTGCACTTCTGTCAGAAAATATTTTTTTAATGTAATGCCTCAAACATGGTCTCATACCTGTTCATCACTCATTGGTTCAACCCGCTTGCTCAAGTTAGCCATGCCCCAAATTCTTGCTATAATCTATGTGGCAAAATTGATGGAAAGTCTTGTTTGTAGTGTGGGAAAGAGTCAGGACTGTGGCTTCTGCCTAGAACGGAGTGAGTCGGTCGGTCGGTTTGTCTGTCTGTCTGTTATTTTTCTTCATGGTTTCCGGCTTTACTCTTAATCAAACTTAGTCTGGAGGTTATGAATATCAGAAGAATATAGCTATCATAATATTTACCAATCAGATGAATCCAAATGCACAAGAATAACCAGATTTCCTTACCTTAGTCACCCCTTTCCACCCTTCCTAGATTAAACCAGGATAGGGTGGCACGGCGGCTCAGTGGTCAGCACTGTTGCCTCACAGCAAGAAGGTCACTGGTTTGAGTCTCGACTTGGCCAGTTGGCATTTTTTTGTGGAGTTTACATGTTCTCTTTGCTTGCGTAGGTTCCCTTGAGTATACTCTGGCTTCCTTCAACAGTCCCAACACATGCATAAGTGAATTAAATAAACCAAATTGGCACAACATATGAGTGTTTTAGTACTGATCATTCACATGTAACCATGTGCTGGAATAGTTGGCGCTTGTTCCGGCCATGGCGACCCCCATGGTCAAGGAATAGGCTGAGCGAAATTATTCGGGTGAGCTGTCGAGACCTATATGAGCTCAGACTTCTCTCTCCTGATAAAATGGGAGAAAGCCCCAGGCTCAAGGATCTTCTGAGCTCAGGGCTCTCTACCAGGACAGGAAGCTAAACACGCTTTATTATCAATCATCAGCTAAGTGTGAACTCTTGTATTAGTATACAAGAATGTAACAAGAAGTGTATGCTCCAGACTGATGTGAACATGCTTAGGGCTCTGTGATGTAGACTTGTATTTTATAAATCACCAAGGACCATGGTTTAGGCCTAAAATCTTCTTTAAAGTGGTACTGAAATACATCTGGTCTAAGTAACAGATTTTTTTATTTTTGGATGAACTATCCCTTTAAGCCACAACATGATTTTAAATGAGCAAGAACATTCGACAAGTTATTTTTAAATTGGCATGTACTGTAAGCTTACTGTCTGGTCCCCGAACTCAGTCTTCAAAACAAACTTTTGAATTCCAGTTTTCAGCTCTGGACAGTTGACATCCTGGCTGTAAAATCCGCTGCACGCAATTAAGATTTGGCTGGACAGTCCACGCTCTCAAGATTCATTAGGTTCCAGTGTCTATATTTGACAAAGCGCTGACATCCAGAAACCCAATTCTGCTTTCTTCTCTTTCCTCACCTTTTGTTTTCCAGACACTGAATGGGCAGCAGTGCTTTCCTCATCAATACAAAGGAAATGAATAATGCTGTCTAAATTCCATAATGCAAAGTCTGCCGCATGAATTCTGACATGACCATGACCAGCATGTATTGATTTAGTGGTGATGGAAAATAAAAGACCCTTCATAGAAAAAAAAAAAATGTCCTTTGCTTTCAAAGTCAGTTTTTAGCACAAAGCTAAGTGGGCACATGGGAGGCCAACATATGAATTAGTGGCTTCATTCATCTTTGCAGATCTGCGGCTTTTAGTGTGCTCCCATATGACATCCCGTTGGCCCCGATCCCCTCAGAGGGATTCCTGTAGGATTCTGTCATTCACTCCACACGTACATGCACACATAAAGACTACCAGATTGACTACTACAGTATAGAAGGCTGTAGCCACAAGCTTCTATAATAAACTAATCACATTGTATCAACACACAGAGGGTGTAAGCTTTCCTCAAGCACAAGAGGCAGTGCCATGGAAAAACCGCATGTTTCAGCAAGACAGTCCCTTTTCTGTGTTCCAGGGGAATGAAAGGAAAGCGGATGAAAACAGTCTGGTGGTCCTATGGGTCATATGATTGGCACACGCTGTAACGGAGTCTTTATTTTGTGTAAATAATCTTGCCTTGTGAAATAATTGTAGTATTTATTTCTTTTTGACTGTCTGATCTGGTGCACTTGGACATGCCGCTAAGTCAAATGCACATAACTGCCTGAAATGTCATGGATGGATGTTCTAAAGACTGGAATATAATGTGAAACCCATCATTTTGTGTATTACTAGTTGGCTTAAAAGTAGCAGTAAATCACTGTTTTGTTTTCACCAGTCTGTCACAGGTTGTAGATAACCTGTCTGTTTTTACTCACCTCTCCTAACAGGCCGGTCTGCTTTAAAAGCATCAGATTTAAACACATTCTCTTTAGTGCACCACTTGTTAATGCGCAAACTTTGATTTGTTGGCTCATTTTCATTTTGTACCCTGTACGGTACTGCAATGCAGCTAGTGATTAATGTTTTTAAGAGCGCCAGTAATTCTTTCTTACACTTCTGGCTTTAAAACGTGCAAAGGTAGCCCTACTTTGAGATGCTTTTTTAGTGCGCTGCTGGAGGTCTCAAGGCTGATTTCACCTTTTGGCAAAGTTCAGTGCTAAAATGTTTACGTTTGGCCAATCAGGCTTCAGACAGTAGCGCCTACACGAGAGTGAGGTCATGCATGCTCTCAGCTAACAGTCCTGCCACCAGCAGCATTATTACAAGGCACATGACAGACCAGGTGGGCTGTCATATCCCTTCTTCAGAACGCACTCAACAGCCCTGTCTAAACCTGATTTGAACTTTCCACGTCTCTAACTGCTTACAGTATTTAGTTTTAGCATATAAACCTGCATTATGTTAAAGCATGAACAATAATATCGCTTTTAAATCTGCATGATGGAAGTTAAATATTAACTGAAAAATGTTTTGATTTTTGCAACTGTCCTATTATCTTAAACTTAAGGATTATTAATGTTAGAAAAACAAATAACTTGCACACTTTTTATTACTGTAATTTTGAAGTTCATTTCAATTTTACCACTCAAGATGTTTTTATATACTTAAGATGTTTTTAATACTTCTGCTTAACAGTTAAATCTGTGGTACTTATGTACCTCAAAAAACTCCTGTCTTTGGAAATAGTGTATATTTATGTTCATTTAATTAACCACAACTTTTATTGTTTCAAAAGTTTGTCATATTTTTATTCAGATTAAACTTGCTGTAAATAATTTACTATTACCTTCTTTATTATTTCTTGGTATTTTCACTATTATTATGATAGGACAGTGTGTAGTCAGGAAGCAAAATTGGAGAAAGAAAAGGGGGATGATATGGGTATGCTGCAGCAAGTCAAAGGTCAGCTGAATACCTGAATATACTGAATCAACAGGAGTCTTATTTATAAAATTTGCGTAGAAAACCTTGATAAAATTGAACATTCACCAGAATAAATTCTAATTTATTTATTTATGGGTAATAATCGATGATAATGAAATGATGATTTAAAATGGTTCAATTTAGTCAATATTTAAGTAAAGATGTTTACTTAGGGTTCGCTTACAGTTGTGTACATTCTCCTGTCAAGTTAGGTTTTTTATAGATCACATCATTTACGTGAAAAGTTGCGTACGCACATTTCCGCCCCTGTTTGAGTTCATGTCACGTTTATAAATGAGACCCATTATTGTTCCATCATTCTATTTTATCTTCCCTTATGAGACAGGCATATTCCAAGATGACAAAGCCAGAATTTATCAGACTCAAATAGTAAAAGAGTGGTTTAGAGAGCATGAGTATTCATTTTTACACATAGTTTGGCCACCCCAGAGTCCAGACCTTAACTTTACCTTTAGGGGCCCTATACACCCGGCGCAATGTGGCGCAAGGCGCAACGCAATTGTTATTTGCTATTTTCAGCTTGGCCAAGGGTCATTTTGAGGTGTTGCGCCACACTGTTTAAATGGCAAATGCATTTGCGCCCATAGGCGTTCTGGTCTAAAAAAGCAGGTGTGTTTTGGCGCGTTGCTATTTTGAGAAACTGTAAATAGTCTGTTCTTTAGACCAGAACAAAGTCGATCTATTGTCTGGCGCAGAGTGCGCCTGGCTTACACACTACACACAAGATGTAGAGCAACACGCAAATATCTTTACATATGAAAAAGATAAAATATATTAAGGATATATATAATAAGGATATATATAGGATATAAATATAAATGATTAAAGTATTACAAAACATATTAATTTCTAGCCTACATGAATTTAAAAACCACTGCCTTACTTTCTTCATCTCGGGAGGCTTTTTCAGTTCATTCAATTTGCTTTTGTATAATGTTATTATTATTAGCAGTATTATGTATTATATTTATATTTGTTTTATTAAAAACAAGCTTAGATTTGTCCACCTGTCAGGTTTTAGACCATATGTGGCATAGCAGGTGTATTTGGAAATAACTCAGTATTTTGAACACACTTCGTTATTATTGTTCATTTATTCGTTTGCTGGAGATTAGAACTGAATTTAGAAATAGTTTTAAAACAAATCTTTGCGCTTAACAAACAAAATTAATTATTTATAGCCTAATTGATGTCTGTGCGGTAAGGTTTCCCTATCCACGAGAGCAAAAGCAAAAGTGAACTTACATTACGTCATGTAATAAACAAATGTGCTTATGGCACGATGCAGCTAGCTCTTAAAGGTAATGGGAGATGAGAATCTGATTGGTTTATTCTCAAAACACACCTATAACTCATTAAGAAAATAAACTCAACCCTTGACCATGCGTCACGGCGCAAAGCAGATTTTCCCGTCCTTAAATTAGCAAAAATACGTTCTGACTCGCCCTGAAAGCGTTTGCGCCCTGGGTTTTGCGCTCTGCGCATGGACCGTCAAAATAGTGCCCTAGGATGTGCTAGTAAAGGCTTTACGCAGAAATCTGATTTTATGGAAAAGTGTCATGCAATTCTGGACAAATAAATGTTGTGACATTGCAAAAGCATACTGGAATGATGCCACAGTGAATGTGTTTCATATTTAAAGCAAAAACAGAGCTTTGGTCCAATGAAATAAAGGAGGGAGAGTTTATTACTTTTTTTTGAATGGGCAGTAGCACAAGCCTGTCAACACTGACATAATATAAAGACTTAAACTCATCTTTTTTTTGTGTTTTATTACAAAAATGATGTATGATTATAATAAAATAATAAATGAGCCACAGAGTGAATAAAATTGCAAGTCTTTGGGTGAACTAACCCTTGAAGTTGTAATTGATGTCATAAAATCTTATCTCTGATGATGTTGGAAGACTACAAACATGGCACTATTAAGATAAAACTTCACCAAACTAAGATATTGCACCAAAAACGAGCTGAAAGTACTGGATATTTGCATGGATGAAAAATATGGTCGATTCATTTTATATTACTAATAATAGAGAGTGATTAAATAGTTTCTTACTGACTTTAATTTCAGACAGCCTGTTAAATGTCAGTGCGGTACCGTAATGAAAACTCCACACCTCTGAGATTCTACGATCTCAAATGTCAAAAGCAAAGCCTCTAAAATATCAGTAAAACAGCTCCTGAACGATGGCTAGTGCACTCCAAAGAGGAAAAACTCACGTTATGCTGTCAGTTTTTATAAGTCCAGTAGTTTGTCTAATCTTCAGGCCTGGATTAAGCCGTCTGTTATGGTGGAGACCTCATAGGACCTTTGATGGTTAGCAGTTGTTTGACTGGAAAGTGGAGTGTTTTAGTGAACTACAGTGGACGTCAGAGGACCTAGAGAGACATATATTACCATCATAGAGCGATTCCCAGGCACATCTCTCTGTTTTATTGTCTTTTTATTGCTTTGGATAGACGACAAAGAGCAAGAGCCCTATTTGTAATGTGATGTGCATGTGCACAAAGATTCAATGTTGATTCAATTATGTTGGCCAATCAATCATTTTCCAGGAGCAAAACAAAGGAAGAAGCGGAAAAGTTGCAGTCTGGCCCAGCTTTTCTTTTCTTTTCCCCCTTGAGATCTAACCTTTTTTGTTTGATTACTGACTGTCTAATTTAAAAAAAGTTTTGCTGTCAGAAACCTTTTTTAAAAAAGAGATAAGACCTTTATCAAACTCTAGGTATTGTCTTTTATTATTCTTCTGACACCCTAGGTGTTCAATTTCTCCTCGCTTAAAGAGAATTGGGCTCTTGTAAAGTGACTCCTGCTCACCACAAGCCTCCTGTCGTGGAGTTTAAATCCAGACATGAGGGTTATATCAAAAATACAAACACTCATAGACATGTTTAGAAATGAGTGAGTTAGGGAGCAAATCAGCATTTGAAGGGCCTGAGGCCTGCCTGTGGAAAGTGTCCGTCAGCACTGGGATTTATGAAGCTGTCATAGCACTTGCATATGAGCGCTGTCCTAAAATACCCATTGGCAAAATGATGCCACACGGCCTGCCAAGTTTACATGTATAATTGTAGATTCCCTGTGCGAAAATATGTCACGTTCAGTGTAAGTGCATGTGCAAGTATGGCAATTATTAAAGCTGTCATTTGGCCGTAGGCACGAAGCCGGAGGTAATCATAACCACATGCTCCTATTCAGACCAACAGAGTGATTGCAAGTTTTACACAACAAATAATAATTTTTGATTTTTCTGGCAAAAAAACACTATGTCCTAAAAACACGTGATGTGACAAGATTCCAGCAACAAGCAATGTGTGTGTCTACTCCAAACATGATGCAACACGACAGAAACATTTAAATACTAGCCATTCATTTAAATATCAGCCACTACCCTGCCACTGAATGGTAGGTTATCATCTAATTATTACATATGTAAATTTATTAAAAGTACATAGGCTGTGTTACTGAGTCACAGTTCTGACTTTCATTTTCAAATTTTATATTCTCAAGATCTGAGGTGACTATTTGCTTCTGCTTTCAGTAGTATGGCAATAAATGTCACATATAATGATATTCAAACTCACATTAGTAGCATTTAACACTGAATAAAGCACATAATCAGTACCTGAGGTGATAATTGCCATACAGGTTTTGGTGTTGTTTAAGTGCAATGTTACAGAAAATAGAAACCATTTCTAATTTAGAAATTGTTTGTGTCGCCAACGCTGATGGTTAGGAAAACGTGTTTTAACACAGAAGAAAGCAATTAACTGCTAGGAGTCTCAAACAACAGTTTGTTTTTTTTGATTAATTCCTGATTAAATATTTTGAACAGTTTATTTGGGTGAATGATTAAATGACAGAATCAAAAAAAATATTTGCAGATGTTGTGCAATTTGATCAGTTTGCTGGTTTGTCTATTATGTGCCCATTTTTGTTATCTCATGATTGGTTATATCAAAATCACATTTTAAAGGCACACAGTACTGTATTTGGTAAATGTGCTTCTGTAGTAGGTTATGCACATTTTTATTATCGAATTATGCACATTTTCGCAATTTATTTGCACATTTGTATGCAGTATTCCAATATGCACATAAAAATAGGTGGATGGAACCATACAGTAGCTAATGTATAAAATTGCATTCTGTCAGTTATTCTGTAAAAGGATTTTTTGTGAATAAGCATTTTTTTACTACCATTTAACATGTTGTACACATTTGAATGTGTATATGAAAGCAAACTGTATTCATCAAGTGTCATTGTCCTGTAACCCACCAGCATTTTATTCCAGAATTAGTATTTTAGAACAATTTATTTGAGAAAATGTTTCAGAGACTTTTCTGTGCACTATACCTACAGTATGTGTAGTAAAAGCTGCTACATCTGAAAACATGTGAAAATCCCTTCATTCATTCATTCATTTTTTTCCGCTTATCCGGGGTCGGGCCATGGGGGCAACAGTCTCAGGAGACAACCCCACACTTCCCTCTTTTCCTTCTCCCCAGACTTCTTTTTAGCTTGAAGGCGTATAGATAAGGGTAAGAGTTAAATAGCACTCGAAACAAAGATTTTTCAGGACCACACTCGAAACCAAGGGGTATGAACATTTCCCAGAATACACCATCTACAACAGCAGCATGGCTGCTCACCGAAGTCAGGAGATGCACAAATTGGTATTTTTGGTTTTACAACAAACAAGTACATGTTTTAATATATTCATAATGGCATTCATGTTTTACCGGTATGCTTCTAAAAAAAGAAAAAGAAAAAAAGGCAACATTTTCCATATAATTTTTCCTATAATCCATATTAATAACTCTTGTATAGTAGTTCCACAACATACTTTTACATGTCATTCAATGACACTTAAATACCCTGTCAGAAAAGTCTAGTGGCTGGGACACTTACAGTGTCTGGTATAATGTTAGTGTAGTTTTTGTATAGATGAATAAGGCCACGGTGTAAATACACTACAGTTATGAGCTTATTGCCACATTATATTGTTGTGATAAAATTATATCGTTGACTTCAGTGATTTGCTGAAGATAAATACCCACAAACAACGCAACTGGAATAACTAGAGCAGTCAAATAAAGAACCCTTCCCCTTCACTCTCTGTTTCAAGGGCCAAGAGGAAGGGTTAAGGGTAAAAACAAATAATAGAATTGGGATTGGGCCATAGTCTCTCCGTTATGTCCTTAGTCTACCCTGAAGCCTCCTCCTGGTGGGACAGGCCTGTAAAACCTCCCTAAGCAGGTGTCCAAGAGAGGCATTCAATTCAATTCAGCTTTATTTGTATAGCGCTTTTACAATGTAGATTGTGTCAAAGCAGCTTCACATAAATGGTCATAGTAACTGGAACAGTGTGGTTCAGGTTTTAGTGTTTAAGTTCAGTTCAGTTCAGTTTAGCTCAGTTTAGTGTGATTTAATCATTACTGAGATTTCAAACACTGAAGAGCAAATTCATCGATGCGTAGCTCTACCAGGCATCCGATTCCCGAGCCACCTCAGCTGGCTTCTCTTGATGTGGAAGAGCAGTGGCTCTACTCCGAGATTCTCTCAGCTGACAGCTCCTTACCTAGACCAATATCTGAAAATACCTATATATAGAATAAGCTGAGCATTTGAAAGAAGTCCTTCTGTGACATGATTTCATAGTCATGTGATTATTATTAATTGCACTAAATTCATAAAAGTGAAGTCTTCTGTTTACAAGATTTCCTGGCTTTTTTTTTCTGAGGCTGTGCTCTGCACAAGAGCACCCTCTGGCCTTCGTCTGAGATTTACTCCTGATGACACAGCCGTGCTTTCCTGACAAGATGTGCATGACAATCACAGTTTTGCTTAATCACTTTTGTGATTGTCTCTTGATTAATTGCACCGCCCTACTCTTTAGGCATGTTTTTTTCTCTATTTCTCTTTTGACAAAAACCAATAAGGTGGTTTTAAACTGTAATATAATGTACTCCAGTTTTTAGTTTAGTCAACAGGGTCCACTTATGTTAAATGTTTTAGCATAACCACTGACCTAGGGAAAGATCTATGGAAACATTCTGGAGTGAAAAACATAATAAAAGTCCCAGTGCCTGGACTGTTATATCAGCACACGTACTGTAGCAAGATATCAAAGACTGAGTCCCCTGTTTTACTTTACTATGGTTAGGATTCAGATTAGGTGTGAGAGAAACTGAACGGGAAACATTCACTGCTGATATATTACAGATATATTACAGACACAGAAATGGCTGAACTAACAGCAAAGAAAAAAGAGAGACACCGAGAGTAAAGTGAGCTGGGCTTTTGTGTTACATATGGTGATTTGTAAATCATAAGCCTCATTCAGAGGTCAACTTTAAAACACCACAAGTCTGAGGCTGATGGAAACTTCTGTCTGTAATTTTTCATCCTGATACGATGCGCTAATATGTGTTACTGTCAGTTTAGCTGTAAATATTGTCTGCCTGAAAAGGTTTGGCGAGCAGACATAGGTATCTAATATGATTTCTGTGTATTTATCATTGTATAGTCTAGAATACATCAGAAACGTACCCGGAGAGCAATAATTTGAGTTGGAGTCTAGACACTTTGTTTATTGACAACAGTAGGTTTATCCAAAGTGGAGTCGTCGCTGTTACCTTTACATTTTTGAAGTGCTTTCTTTCGTTTGACTCCATGCCACACACACAAACACACATTTGATTAACAGTGTTTAACCGGCTCGAGCATGTGAGGATGTTGCTTTCTTTCTTACTTTCTTTCTTTCTTTTTTCCTTCTTTCTTTCGCTGTCCTTCTCAGCCAAACCGCATTCCAGCTGCATCTGCCATCCCTTCCATCTGCTCTACTGACGCGGTTCCACTCCACTCTTCTGAGGAATTTATTTAACTTTCGCTTTAGAAATATTAGACAGAGAAACATGGGCCCTGAGGTTTGGCCCCCTGCTCTCCGTGTCTTTTATGTTTGATCTTGTCATTATGTGCTGTGTGGTTCGGGCTCCTGATTTGTAATAGGTTTCTGCTGTCATAAGCAGTCGTGGCGTGGCATGGCACTTCTGACCTGGCAGCAGCTCGTCCGCTTCAGAGATGAAAGGCAGTTCTTCTAAACAAAACACTAGGATACAGTATAGCGGCGAGTGCACATGATTGAAGAAAAGACTAGTTTAGATTGAAGCAGACACTGGTGGAAGAGTCAAACTTGGATTGTTTGGTTTTTTTATTTGATTCAAAGCAAACTGAAGATTAGATCATGAAGAACAGAATATATATAATAGTATACTGACATAATTCAAAATTGGAGCAAAATAAGAACATTCACTCACCGGCCACTTTATTAGGTACACCTTGCTGGTACCAAGTTGGACCCCCTTTATCCTTAAGAACTGCCTTATTCCTTCATGGCATAGATTCAACGAGGTACTGTAAATATTCCTTAGAGATTTTGGTCGATATTGACATGATAGCATCATGGAGTTGCTGCAGATTTGTTGGGTGCACATACATGATGCAAATCTCCATTTCCACCACATCTCAAATGTGCTCTATTGGGTTAAGTCTGGTGACTGTGGAGGCCATTTGAGTACAGTGAACTCATTGTCATGTTCAAGAAACTAGTCTGAGATGAATTATGCTTTATTACATGGTGCGTTATTCTGCTGGAAGTACTGTAGCCATCAGAAGATGGGTACACTGTGGTCATAAAGGGATGGACATGGTCAGCAACAATACTCAGGTAAGCTGTGGTGTTGACACGATGCTCGATTGATACTAATTAGTATCATTACTTAGTGTGCCAAGAAAATATCCCCCACACCATTATGCCACCACCACCAACCTGACCTGTTGATACAAGGCAGGATGAATCCATGCTTTCATGTTGTTCACGCCAAATTCTGACCCCATCATCCAATGTCATAACAGAAATCGAAACTCATCAGACCAGGCAACGTTTTTCCAATCAGTCATTGTGCAGTTTTGGCGAGCCTGTGTGAATTGTAGCTTCGGTTTCCTGTTCATAGCTGACAGGAGTGCCACCTGGTGTGGTCGTCTGCTGCTGTAGCCCATCTGCCTCAGGGTTTGACGTGTTTTGCATTCAGAGATTCTCTTCTGTATAGCTTGGTTGTAACGATTGGTTATTTGAGTTACTGTTGCCTTTATATCAGCTCGAACCAGTCTAGCCATTCTCCTCTGATCTCAACAAGGCATTTGCACCCACAGCACTGGATATTTTTGCTTTTTTAGACCATTCTCTGTAAACCCTAGAGATGGTTGTATGTGAAAATCCCAGTAGATCAGTAGTTTCTGACCAGTCTGTCTTGCACCAACAACCATGCCACGTTCAAATTCACTTAAATCACCTTTCTTCCCCATTCTGATGATTTAAAATTGTACTATTATTAATTATTATTATTATTATTATTTTATGGTTTTATTATTATTATTATTGTTGTTGTTGTTGTTGTTGTTGTTGTTGTTGTGTCATCAATTGAATTAATTTAAAATCTAGGAAACTAGCTTAGCTTGCTATTTCTCTATTTTGGTTGGAATTTGTTGGAAGACTTTTTCTGTATTGTAATAATAAAATTAATTTATGTTTTTATTTTTTATGTTATACACTGAATATTTAAACTAAATATAATGGCAGTGTCTTTAAAATTTAGATTTTATTATGACATCATTAATCTTAATATTTACAATAACTTCACAAAAGCAGGGGAAGAGTCTTCATTTTCTTAACTAGTTGAAAGCCCACCCTTTTTAATAGTTCACTTAGAAATGAATGAATGAATTAGTTCATCAACAAACAAATAACATTTTAAAAAGAACTTAAAACAAAGTATTAGTTACCTCTGTGTTTCAGTGTTTTAACAGTGTTAAAACAAGATCTCCTTTTTTGGGCCACAACACATTTTGGTGCAAGTGGAAATTCCAGCAATGTCTCTGATTAATCTCCTTTTCCACGAAACATCTCTGTTATATGTCTACACATGCGCAGAATATCCTGCATTTGTGGTTTAATAACACGCCTTTGAAACCACTGATTTTCTCTGTTAACATTTCTGGTAGTTTCTTGGAGGTTTGCAGTATAAATTAAAGACCGGAAATGTTTGGAGCACCTCAGGTTAACGTTTTAGCCAGAATAAAGCAACGACTGAGATTCCTTGAAACATCTGTGACTGGAAGAATAAAAACTAAGGAAAACTACAGTAAAACAATGGCAACTACTATATTCTGCTTATCAGGATATTATCTGATCCATCAGGAAATATAATACAACAGGTCTAACTAATTATCTGACTTAAATTATATTTTAAATACTGTAATTTTTTGCACCGTTTATTCATAAAAGAAATTGAAGAAAGAATTTAGGACATATTACGCGACGCACACTCTATCAAGCTGAAAGGTGAAAAGTCAAAAGGTTTGAAAAGGGTAAAACTGCCAGTGTGTCTAGGCTGTATTTCATCAGTAATACAGTTGAAAAACAGCATTACGGTAAAATTACTTCAAGATTTTATAACATCATTGCTTCAGCCTTCAGTGTCACGTGACCCTTCAAATATGAATATGCAGAACATTTATTGTAATTGTATTAAATTTTATGTTCGATAATAATATCTCAATCATCTGTGTACAGTATTTTATATTTGTTATTTATAACATTATAATAGGTGATATTATTTTTGTCAGGCTGATATCACATGAAAGTGGACTGAAGCTGTCAGTTCAAAACAAAGAATGAACAAAGTGTCCTTTATTTCGTCTTTCACTTAGATGCCATCTTTGAAAAGCCCATCAGGCAGCTATTTTAGTCATTCTTTTAAATCTGAAACATCTCATTGAACTTATTATCCTCCACATTATTTTAGTAATTCATTTCTTGCCATTGTAGAGATGAAGAAGCATATTCATCTGCCGTTTGATGGCCTTTCATGCAAAACATTTGGCAGATGCTTTTATCTGAAGCTATTTAAATTGCACACATTTAATCAGTTCTTTTCTTATACTGTAAGAATCAAACATACACCAAGGTGTTTAATAGTTCCATGTTCTGTTTTTACAGGAAGGCAGTTGTGGACAGTATTAGCCACTGAGTGTGCAAAAAATATCAGATCATTTCTGAGTCACTTGAATTAGACCTGCACAACACTGGGAAAATAAGCAATACTATTCTTCAGTATTGTGATAACGATATTTGTTAGAATATGTTATTTCCTTACACAAATGCTATTTTTAAATAATTTGTATAATGATATTAAAATAAAGAGGTAAAATATATTAGATTCATTTTAATTTTGAGTAAGCTTTGTCAAAGATATAGTCTTTAAAATGCTACAAAGAGCTCAGCAGATATTTTAACACAATCTCACGTCAATGTGTAACTTTTTGATATAGTGGCTTATTTGTATGAATTTGTACAATATACAAAAAGTATATGTACATTTTAATATGATTTGATCATTCCCCAATGACGGTTGGGTTTAGGGGCAGGGTTTGGGTGCCCCTGTTCTTTTTTTAAAATAGTAAATTTTGTACGACTGAAGTTGTATGGATTCATACAAATTAGTCACTAAACGGAAAAAGCATAAAATAGTTACGTTTCCTTGTGAGACCAGGCTGGAAATTCAGAATCGGATTGGCTGTTGTCATTCTCTTCTCTTGTGTCAACTTTATTTTCAGTTCTGTTTTCACCTTCGGGTCATTCCAGCCAATAGCAGCACAGCAGCTACTGGGAAGGTGGGGATAAAGATAGCAAGGGCCCATCTGATCGTCATCATTTAAATAAACAACCAATGTATAAAATAACATTATAAATTTAAATTTAGTAATTTATCCCATGTCTTCAATACATATATCTCATATCTTTTTAACATGATAATGATACTTTTGCTTTTTATTGTGTAGCATTAGCTCCTTTCAGCATACACAGTAAAATACACTTTTGGGTTCCACACAATCGAATTGTGTTGGGACAACATGAAGGAGTTAAGTTAACTTATTTGTTTTTACACATTTAAGTGGATTGAACATAAAACAATTCAGTTGTAACCCTCAAAAAAAGTCCAGATTTTTATGCATAAGTCTGCAAACATCTTCTTCTTTTTTTTTTTTTTCTGAAGGTATACGGCACACTTCGATTTGGGACACACTAGCTCTGATGTCGAACACTGTATTGGAGAATGAGTATGCAACAGTGTTGGGCAGAAAGTGATTGGCTATTTTGTTTAGACGTCATTTCTGATACAATTAGAGTTTCCATTTTCCATTCCATTTTCTCCCATTGATAATTGCATTTAGGCATGGGCCGGTATAAGACTTTGACGGTATGATAACCTTATATTAAAATATTACGGTTTGACGGTTTTGTGATTACTGCTCTAAAATATATTCTTTATAAATGTCTGGGTAAAAAACTAAAACTTTTCCCCCTTTGAACACAGTATATTTTCATATACTGAAGAAGAATCATTGACTTCTGCTTTCTTCATTTGTTTCAAAAACTCAGATTTCTTCACCATTTAAAATGGCATCTTTGGATAACTTTTCTGCTGGAGATACTGTTGTCCTAAAAAAACTAGTAATTATTAAATCTTACACGTACCTTACGCAATAGCATAAAATTTTGGTGGTTTAAAACCTAGACATTTCCAAACAGCGGTATACCTTGAAAATGGTCATTGTCCCATGCCTAATTGCACTAGTTTTGTATATCTTGAATACCTATATATATATATATATATATATATATATATATATATATATATATATATATATATATAATCAAATCAGAATAACCTAATCAGATATGAGATCATACACTATTAGTCTCCAATTCACCTCAACCTTATTAACTGCCATGCTGTTGTTTTAGCTTGTTTTTATTATTTACATTTAAAGGATCAAGTCATTTAAAAATGAAAATCTAATCTCACTCAAGTAGCTATAAACCTGTGAATTTATTTCTTCTGTTGAACAATTAAACAACCATTGTCATCTGTTGTAGAAACCAAAAATACGATACGTTTTTATCCAGCATTCAACTCAAACTCAAACAGCTTTGAAAGAGGTAGAGAATGAGTAAACAATGGAAAAATGTTTGTTTTGGGAGAGCTATACCTTTAAAATATTTGTCATAAAATGTCAAACATAAAAATAATGCATTTATAATGGTTCTAGGGTTCAGATAGGGTCTGATCCCATGTCTAATCAGTGCTCAGATTCTGGACTCGGCATTCCGTCTGTGTCTCTTTACAGCCAGTTGATAATTAATGAACCACTTAGGAAAGGTAACTAATTATTCCAATATGGGACATGTCTCAAATATCTTAGTCTGCCTGAAGCTTCCCCCTGTTTAGATGATTTTGGATATTCTTTGTAGTCCTTCCTGTTGCCAGAGAGGAAAAGTGTGTGTGTGTAAGTATCTTTTGACAGGAACTTGGATTGTGTGTGCGATGAGAAGGGTGGAGAGAGTCTGGAGTGTGTCACACACTGGCCAGCTCAGCATCCCAACCTGTTTAGCTAGATAATGGGTGAGATCCACAAAACCTGCTCAAACATTTCAGCAAATAGCCTTGATGGAAATTTCAGCTCAGAGCACTGGTCTTTGCCAGTCCCTGAGAAATAGGAGAAAAGAAACTGTAATGGGACAGAGAGAGAGAGGTGCTTGATTTATAATAGTTCCCTTTATAGTGCACATTATGATATGATGTGAAAGTGATTCTTCAGCAATTCTTTGTTCATTAGTAGCCTATTACATTTATATAATAGCTCAAACGTGCTACAAGTGAGGAAATGCATCTTCATCAGCTCAGACCTACGGATTCTATCTGTTAGTTTTGCTGTCAGTGCTAAAATATGTATATGTTTAAATATATTAGCTAAACTTTTATAAATGTATGTGGCCAATCCAGATTTACCTATTGGAAAGATGGAAAAGATAAAATGATCTGGCAAACTGGCTAATGCTAGTGTGTGGGCACTGGATATGGCCACAAAAAAAAGTTTGGACAATGAATTTGCATTTTGTGTTGAAAATTTCAAGACCTTTGAGCAGTGGTGTAAGGCTTTTCTCAGGAATCATACCTTTGTTGGTAGGTATGCACTTGAATATTTTTTATGTTGTATCTGTACTTTTTTATGGAGGCTGTAGAATAGGTAATAATTTTACTGTAAATAACATTCAGTTTTGGGCACAGATTGACAGTCTAGCTTAAAAGACTTTTGCTTGTCAGTTACTTGGTCAACTACATCTTGAATCTAAGTCAATGACAGTGAAACATTTCTCTTTTTTAAAAATGTATTTTATTTATTTATTTATTTTTTTGGCAAATGTGTGGAAATATGTTTCAGGGTCACTGTATATAGTATGTGTTTGTAAGAGTGTATTAAATAAATGACACTTTTGTTTGCAGTAGAACCACACAACTAAGAATTAAAGCATCATGATTTTAATTCAAAGACTCACACACTCTGATTCATAATTCAATCAAAACAGCTAGCCTTTGTCTATTAAAACTTACCAAGTACAGCACCGTCCCAGCAAACATGCCAATCTGATGGAGACTCAGAGAGAGAGCAGATGACATAAAAGATTCAGTACTGGGTCATTTTAAGCCTGTTAAGGATAGGCTGCACGGTGGCACAATGGGTAGCACGTTCGCCTCACAGTCTCATGCCTTCACCTCACTGGTTCGAGCCTTGGCTGGGTCAGCTGGCGTTTCTGTGTGAAGTTTTCATGTTCTCCCCCGCGTTCGCGTGGGTTTCCTCTGGGTGCTCCGGTTTCCCCCACAAGTACAAAGACATGTGCAATAGGTGAATTGGGTAAGCTAAATTGTTCGTTGTATGTGTGTATATGGACGTTTCCCAGTGATGAGTTGCAGCTGGAAGGGCATCTGCTGCGTAAAACATGTGCTTTATAAGTTGGCGAATCATTCCGCTCTGGCTACCCCAAATTAATAAAGGGACTAAGCCATAAAGAAAATGAATGAATGAATGTTAACAATATTCAAACGATCACAGAAATACTGGGGTAGCCGTTTATAATTGAGATGTTGTGATATAATAAAAAAATTAAAATAAAAATTCAATTAAAAAAGTATTAATTACATCAGTGTACTAGTAGGTGACAGAAAGTAGCTGTTAAAATGTTTTTTGTTATTGATTCATTTGTGAAAAGATTTGTTCTAAAACGCTGAAGCTAAGCCTTAGTTAAAAATAATTTGCATTAAACATTTTAATTAGACTACAATAAATATTCTGAAAAAATGTGTGCCTGTTGATTGAAGATGTAACTTTATGTGTCAAAATGTCAGCCCAGGCTAATTGGAAATGCATGCTTCAGCCTATTTTTTCAAAATGTAAAATCCCTTCCTCCAGGAGCCTTTTTTTGCACATATCTAATGACAAATCCACCAGAGGGCGCTGTCTATATGTTTGAATATCTGAAATTTGTTACTTAGGGTAAGTTTTATTATACATTTTTGATATATGTCCTACTTGTACATGTCCATGAGAAGGCAGGGCTTGTTGAACAGATTACCCAATGCAAGGGTTAGGGGTGGGGTTTGGCAACACACCCTTCACAGCAAGAAGGTCGCTGGTTTGAGCCTCGGCTGGGTCAGTTGGCATGTCTGTGTGTAATTTGCATGTTCTGCCTGTGTTGGCATGGCTTTCCTCCGGGTGCTCCGGTTTCCCCCACAACTCCAAAGACATGCACTATAGGTGAATTGGGCAAGCTAAATATTGACCGTACTGTATGTGTGTGGATGCTTCCCAGTGATGGGTTGCAGCTGGAAGGGTATCCACTGCATAAAACATGTGCTGGATAAGCTGGCGATTCATTCCACTGTGGAGACCCCGGATTAATAAAGGGACTAAGCCGAAAAGAAAATGAATATCCCAGTAATTATATGTGTGAAAAGAAAGAAAAGTTGTTGCTGTCATACCCTGTAGTGTCAATTTTACCTAGAAACTTTGAACAAATTAATGTATGTTGAAGTCCATTTTTCACAAAAAAACTGCATTTCCATTTCATTTTGGGCATTTCTAATGAGCATGTATCAAAATCATGTTTTGTAGTTTACACAGACACAAACAAATACAGTGGTCCCTCACTATAATGCAGTTCACCTTTCATGGCCTCGCAGCTTCACTGATTTTTTTAGAGCAATTTGACATGGATTTTTTATTTTATTTTTTTTACAGCATATTGTGTTCTGCGTCCTGATTGGCTGTGGACCTTGTCAATGAATCTCCTACATGTCTCCTGTACAGTACAGAATGCGTTCAGCTTGCTAAATTAACATAAATCGCTGATTGCTGGCAGTGTGAGTTCTAAAAAGGTGCAAAAGAGTTGTAACAGCAAGACCATTATCAAGGGGGTGGAAAAACCAGATGCACACAACGCCATACATTTTATAATTGTAAACATAGGTTTATTTCAGCATATGCACAACGGCGCCACAAGTTGGCGGTCATCCCAGGACACTGTTCACATTTCTGCCATGCCATCTGAATAATTTGGATCTTTGGTTATATTCTGTATTACTGGACTTTTTTTTCTACGAAAGTTTAAACATTTTAGGAGTGTTTAAACAAGAGAGAAAATGTTAATGCCTGTCTGAGAAAAGTGTATTAAGTGTGTAGTGAGAGGTTTTACAGCCTTAAAACATCTATAATAATTATGAAAAATAAACCAGACTACTTTGCTGATTTCTCCTATCGTGGGTTATTTTTAGAAATTAATATTTTCGGGAATAATCAGAAATGTTTGCAGCCGGAAGTTAACGAGAATTATTTCTATTATTTATTAAATTTCCCATTTATTGTATGTTATTAACATCTACCCCCTCCTTAACTCTAAACCCAACCGTCACAGTACTTCAAAAATATTAATTATTGTTATAAAGTGTCATAAAAAAATGCTGCTATATTAATGTGCATATCGCACTTCTGGCCGGCTGCATATCCAATCTAGACTTTACCTAACGAAGGATCACTGTAGTCGCATGCCTGCTTTTGAGTAATGCTCCTGGCCATTAGATTGCCCCCTGGGGGCTGGCTAAGTCATAAAGTGCGCCTCCTCCATCTTAATGAACGAGATTTGAGCCCAAATAAAAAAATTAATTACACTTGCAATAAATTGTCCCGAAAGATGGTTTTGGTCAACTAAGGCACTGGTTATCATGCTGATATAGGTGCAGATCTTCATTTTTTTTTAAACAGTATGTTTTTAGCCAGTAATTGAATACTATAAAAACGGGTCTCTGGCCCTCTGGCTCCATCTGGTAGTCCCTTCCGCGCATGCCCAGGCTCCAATTTCAGCAGTCTTTTGCGACATTTTTTGCCCGTCATGAGGCGTTTTGCCTTCAAAGCGTTCAATGGGAAAAGGCGCTATTGCGTCGTCCATATTTTTTACAGCCATTGGCTCAAGCTTGGTGAACTCTGACCTGCCAAATCGCATCATGTGATGGCATGAGACCAATAGATGATCAAAATGTGACCAATCTGTACAGAAATTTAAAATATTTTATCAACGTCTAATCATATTGTTTGTCCTACCTCTTTTCACAGAGATGTACGACTTAAATGGCTTAAATGAACAGCCAAATTGGATAAAAAGCATGCGCAGGTATTTGACAACCAAAACCAATTTTTTTTGGTTGTCATAGCCATCAAGTGTCCTGGCATGCAGAATGCTGTATTTTATTGATCTTTGTGAATGAAAAACCGCAAAACATTTAAAAAAATGCAAGTCAAAAAAAAAAAAAAGAAATCTGCTTTTAAGTTGATCATTGTCATGCAAATGTACATTTAATACAGCAGAGGCGTGACTGATTATTTGTTCAGCTAAATGATGAGCGCAGCTTCACGACACTGTGCTGCACACAGTAAACACCACAGTCATCGCTGCATGCCCATTCCCAGCATTTGTTCAGGATTAAACCCTTAAGGAAAGACAAGATCACACAGACCTCCGTTCTCATCATCCATTTCCAGCTCTGTTTGTGCTGTGTGGTGTCTTTGTATTTACTGGGCTGAAACCAGCGTGAAGGCAAACAAGGTCTCTCCCTTTGGCAAAGTTAGCAGGACCGCTTTCAAAAAAGATGCGAAGGCTAAAAACCAAAAGGAAAAAAAAAGAAGCTTGTCATTTGAACTTGGGTCAAACCGCAGAGACAAATTAGCCAAATTTAATTCGTCTGCCTCGATGCTGTGTGAATTATTCAGCGCTAAAACATTTCTGTTTGGAATTTCTTCATTTAAAACTCACAAAAAGATCATGTTTATTCATAAACAAGAAAGTTAAGCCTCAAATGGATTCCCTGTGTTGAAATGTTTGCATTTATATCACCGATCAGAAAGATTCAGAAGGATTCTGCAGAGCTTTAAACTTTAATAATGATGAAATGCAAAGCAACATCATATCATCAAAATGTTTTATTTAACGTTCCGTTGAAGTAAACAAGGTTCCTGATGTAAAAACTGAACATTAAAAGAAAATTAGAGAATAAATGAGATATTATGCATTCCTTCATTGGATAAACATCCAGTCTCTACAATAAAAAAAAGAATATAACTTAACAATAAAAAACAGACTATTATTACTCGTTTCTTTTTACAGTCTTTAATCATTTCAAAGGTTCTAAAATGTGCACAAAATAACTTTGTCTGTCAGCGTCCTTTTGAACACAGTTAGTGAAACTCGGGTAACTTTCTCATCTCTTTGTTCACCGTAAAGGCCAAAAGACATTCACATGTGATTCAAGAGGGAAAACAAAGGGAAAGGAGATTTCAAAAGCAGATCAGATCATACATTTCCCCATTTTTAATAGAAAATTTACCAAATAAAATGTGCTACAGTGCTCTGCTGAGCAGAAAAGCAGGGGCATAGTGCTAACTGATATTAAAAATGGGATTGGGTGCAGTCAGATAAGTGCATACTGCTTTTTCAATAAGTCTCTTTGGCCTTTCCTTTAAACAGACATACTTGCTTATTACGACACTCAAAATTGCTCTTTTAATTCTGTAAATGGAGTAAAACTCGACTCTACTGTAAATAACACTGCATCCAACATAGTTTCTTTCCATTCCTTCAACACAACCAAAGGCAAAAACCGCAAAACAAACAAAATGAGATTGCTCACTGAATCTGAGATGTGGTAATACTGCTATACTTTTTATCTTTGTGTGTGTGTGTGCGCGCGTGTGTGTGTGCGCGTGTGTGCGTGCGTGCGTGGGTGCATGTGTGTGTGTGTGTGTGTGTGTGTTTTAAAATGGAAGTATCTTTTGTACTTTTTGTAAACAACAATTCGAGAGTAATTCTGTCCAGCTGAGAGGGAAAAAAGGGGGATAAAACATGACTGGCTAAATTATTTTCTGCTTCCACTGAAGTACGTTGTTCTGAAAAAAGATGGCAACACGTTGGCTTTTAAGCAATAATACCAACTTCATAAATATCCCTTTGGGTCCCAGTCCTCGTCTCAAAACAGATACAGGAAAAAAAAACAAAAAACCTTGAAGTCTGTTTCTATCTTTCTCACTGTGTCTGAGAAACGTGGGCAAACGAGAGGAAGCAGAGTTTGAACTTATCTCTCAGCTCACGGCTATTGTTGGCAGGTGACAGTTGAAGTTTTCAAATTTTGGAGACAAAACACTGTTGTAGTCACAGCCAGAGGAGATATCAAGACAAAACATGCACAAATGGCCTTATGTGGACGATGATGATTGGATCTGAAGGTCATCGGCGGTGAGAGAAGAGTGTGTATTATACACGCGTATACACACACACACACTCCTTTGTCATTTCATCCAACTGTACATTCTCATTCATCTCTCCTTCGAGACGCATCAAGGCACTTTGGTGCGATACAATACAAATTTCTGATTAATATCAAAATAAGTTAACATTGCAAAAGTGTCTCGTTCAGAAATACTGCTGTTTCGTCAACACTTATCCAAAAGGAGAAAAAGAAATGCACACATTGGTGAACTAAACAAGTGCTGCATTTCAGGGCACTTCATTGTACTTATAATAACAAACCAGTACCACAAAGTAATGTAGAATATTCCAAAAGTAGAGGAGCGGGGTCTTCTGTCACTGTGTGTGCGCGCATTAGTATTTGTGGAGGAGAGGCACTTTAACAGTCTTGATCTCGGCTATATGTGAGGATTTCTGGATGATGCAGCTGGTGGTGGTGCCAGCGGTGGCCGTGCCTTTAGGCTGAGCCAGGTTAGTGAGAGCCATGGCAGCGTTGATCTCCCTCCAGTACGTCTCATCTTTCCTCTGTCCCTTCTCCTTCTGCAGACTCCTGTTGACATATCAAACGCCTGTTACTTAAACAAACTGACAGCTTTTTACAAGCTAAACATTTAAGCATACTTAACTGCACTAATGAGAAAGTGTGAGCTTAGAGTTTCTTAAGTGACCCCACCCCACAATTGTCTATATCACACAGTTTCAAGATGAGCAATTTCTGCTTTTAAATTTTGAGTTCATACTGTAGGACTTTTTAGTTAACATGATGTGCCATTTTAATTTTTCCTCAATTTTTCAAAGTTATCCGGAAATTCTGACTTTGTCTACAGATATCACAAAATGTTATTATTGGCTACAATCATCAAGTAAACCAAACTTTCATTTTGTGTATGTTACACCAATTAAAGTTAAAAGTAACACTTGACTGAGGTAATTGATGTGTATGCTAGTTCCAGTCATACGCACCTGTCACATTTATTTGATCCATGCTCCACAGTCTCTGTAAACACAAACACAGAACAAAGCCAGTGTCAATAACAAAACACACAGAGGCAAAGGAAGACAGTAAGTAAACATTCAGAGTTCTTGTTTATGTGTAGATCTGCGCTACTTTTGAGAATGGAGGAAGACGCTTCACTAACTGAGACTGCAGAAGCTTGTTTCCGTTTACTCCATTGAGAATAGTGGAATCATCCCAGATGCTTGGCACAGTGCTATTTGTTAAATACAGAGGTCAGCAACACACTTAAGGCTAATTACTTAATGGTAATCACCAGTTCCTCTACCACACACACACACGCACAGTCACACACACAAGTACTGAAAGATTATACTATATGTGTCTAATCAAAAATCATATTAAGATGTGGATTTAGAGGGTAGTTAAATTACCCCACACATTTGGAGTTTCACTTTTAAAGGGGTGGTAAATAGAAAAACACAGACATTCTGGATTTAGACACCAATAAAATAACAGAATAACCTCTGTAAATGTTAAAAATAATTTGTGTCCCAATGAGAAGCAGTTACCATCTAAATAATGTTTAAGCAATTTATCTTTGTTTATAATGTCTTTGAATCTTGTATTTAGATGTCAGCATTTTATGTGGAAGTATTTTTCCTGAAAAAAACTCAAACGTTTCTGACAGGCTAAAAAAAAAAAAATTGATTGACAACGATTGGCACCAATCTGTCTGACACCAATTTGATGGATGATGAAAGGATCTTATTTTGTTCAAGAAATGTTTTGGAATGATACATTTCAAAAACGTATTAATACATGAGATTGTATCTTAAACAAGAAATTAAAAATTCTTAGTAATCTGACATATATTTTCAAAGTTACAAGTAATTTAATGATCTAAGCAGAAAGCATGGCGCAAAAGCATTAAGGGCATGTCCGAATCCCATTTTGCTATTGTAAGGATTGAAAAATACACTCTGCACCCCTGCGCATGGTCTAACAGGGTTGTGCTTATTCTCTTAATGAGTTATAGGAGTATTTTAAGCATAACGTGCATTAAACCAATCAGAGTCTCATCTCCCATTCCTATTAGAAGTCATTTGCGTCATGCCATTGCGCATTTGCTATTTACATGGCGGAATTTGTACGTGGAAAACTAACGCTTCACTAGAGAGAAAACAGACCATCTGCAGCATGAGGATAAAGAATAAGCCTTCTCCATTCGGCCTCCACACATTTTATTCTTATGCCCAATATGGTGATGCATACATCTCCAAAACCTGACAGGTGGACTAAACTTGTTCTTAATAAAACAAATATAAATATGCATATAATTAATAATACTGCTAATAATATTAACATTGTACAAATGCAAATTGTCATGAATAAACAACAACAACAAAAAAGCCCCCCAGTAATGGCATGGGGTTAGTTTTTTATATTTCCGTAGAAAATTATATATATATTTTGTAAAATTTTAATCCTTAATTTTTTTCGTATGTAAAGATATTTGTGTATTGCTGTACATCATGTGTGTATTAAGCAATGTGTAATCGTTTGGACCCACAGAGGAGCATAACTAACGCGCTCTTATTACGCTAGATGTATGATAGGGTCCATAATCAATAAAATCTTTGTTAACGAACCGTTATGTATTTTTAAAAAGTGTTTACAAATACTCTAATCACTGCTAGTTGATCTGCAGTTGCTAATATAGCTGTGGTAAAAAAAAAGCAGTCAAAAAAACAATTTTGCATAAATTCTGAGATGCAAACGAAATGTATCACTATTCTCGCTTGAATCGATTCTGAGCTTAGTTCTTAACAGCAGATGGCACAGTATGCTTTGCATCCAGTTCCTCACAAATACAAAAAATCTTTACACTTGAATTTTTACACTTGAATCTAAAAGAATTAGTAATAAAGATAAGAAACCTTAAAGCAAATAACAAAATTATTTATTGTGAGCTTTGTTTGTTTATTTTATTCATGACATACAAGCTAATATACACGACTCAGCCGTATGCACTTGCTAGTGAACATTTGAGTGTACCAAGTTAAAAACTAGCCTAAATCACAATCTGCTGTTAAAAAGCTCAGAATTGATTTAAAAACAATAGAGATGTATTTTGAAAATCTCTAAATTGATGCAGAATTGATTTCTCTATTCCATTGATTTCTTTATTCTATGTTTTTTTCACTACAGCTTTAGTTGAAAAGTCCCTTTAGTCAACAGAATGTCTAAATGGAGACCAAAATAAAAATAGATGCCAAAATAAAAATATTAATGAAGTACTTTATACCTCTGTACACTTCCTTTCTCTGAATATTCACACCTTGCACTGCAATACTGTAAAATGATTGCGCAGAGATATCTGATATTACACCAGGCCGATCTCTTACTGGACATGACAGTTATGGTTTAACATGTCTCACACTTTCATCTAGGATGAATTTTACAGACGTTGAATCATTCTCTAAATCCAGATCCATGATGTCGTTTGTCCAGCGAGTTAAACCTCATGACTTTACTCCGGATGTCTCGGCTCTCTCCCCGGAGGCAGCGTTTTGCATGCGTTCACCTCATCCTATCCTAAACCTTGCACTCACACACAGCCCTTGGATCCAGAACGGACACTGGAGCGCTGCCCGGACACCTGCAGGGCCAAACAGCACCTAATCATCCCCAACGGCTCGTCTGAGCCTGTGCTAAACTTGTTTTTCCTTAAAAACCATTCACATGTGCGCTGAATGGCAACTGGGTGTTGAGGAAAGGCCAGCAGTGGGCCAGTAGCGCCTGAGGCTAATTGAGAAATATCCTGTTGTGCTCTGTGTGTTCTGTAATAGTTTTACACGGCTGAGAACGAGCGTGTTAGTCAGAATAACTCGATACTCACAGATGTGTTTGGGGCCCAATTAAATGAACCGGAGTGTGGGATTGCAAAACAAGTAGTTCATGTGAAGATGGAGTGATTAGAGAGCCTCCACTGGGAAATCTGGCCTTAATTCGTACAGTCTGAGTTAGATTTTTCTCAATATCTGCCTAAGTGATCCCATAATGTTCCTGTCACGATTTGTAATGTCTTTCCCTTTCTTTCACTGTACTTTTGGGTTAATGGATTAACTCTACTGGCTATGAGAGTTTTATTGTATTTAATCTTGACCGAGCAGGTGCTGTTGCAGGGTTATATACAGGAATATGCTGCTGTGAGCATGTGAGATGTGCTGCTGCGGTTGCATGAATGGGCGCCAATAATTATGTAGCAGATCAGGTGAAGTGGCAGGAGGAAGAGGCTTTCAGATAAGCCTGTGTTGCTGGACCATTCATAGCAAACACTGTACCAACTAGTCTTGCATTATATACTGGTACTAAAAAAGCATTGCAATATTCTGCTGTTGAAAACAGTTTTATTTCTTATTTAATAAGTAGCCTCGGTAAGCAACTGCAATTCTTGTGCTGACTGACCCAAAACTGAAGCATGTTAACAGAAAGTGCCTCAAAGATAGAATGTGATTGCCAATTTCACTTTCATTACTGCCTTGTTGCAATAAAACACACAAAATTAAGTCCAAATGGACATCTTGATGAATATCCTTGCAAATACAGTTGGAAAGCCTTTTGAATGTAAACACTTTAAATACATTCAACTAGGGCTTGACATTCACACCTGCCAAACTGCCAATGCTGGTAGATTTCAGCTGTGATGGGTTAGACAGCCACTCCCACTAGCCGGTTGAAAATAATTTTTAAACTGCCAGTGCTGGCTCGTCACTAAAAATGACAATTTTAGATCATTGATGTTTGTAAATATCTGTGCAAATGTGATCTAAGAATTGAGAAGCAGCACGACTAACAAAAAAACTGTTCACACAAACAAAAGAAAACAGGTGAATACAGAATGAGAGAATGATCAGGTGCATAGTGAGACACAGGCGTGCTTCACTCATTGATGAGAGCTTAAGTGTGCTCCCGTTTCCTTGTGCAAAGCAACTGTGCCTAGAAACGCAACTGGTGCGATTGATTCTCTTTGAGATAGACATGGAAAAAAACATTGCTCGAGCAAGCAGCAATGTAAGCAGCAGTGGCCACTTTTGCTTTAACCATTGTTTGAAGCGATTATTAAGATAAGATTTGTAAAGTCATAAAGTTCCCTATAACTCAAAACAGCAACCACTAGTCTCTCTTCAAATGTCTCTGTAGTCGTCTTGACAACACAAACACTGCTGTCACCTCAACGGAAACTCCACCTCACCTCATTTGATTAGATAATAAAAAAGATGCGACTGATGTAGTGGGAATTTTTCAAGACTTTTTTTAACTGTAAGTGCACTGCACACAATGACAAAAACGTGAGGTACAGCAGGCGGGTAAAATACGAGGCGCAAATCATTAAAAAGAAAGAGGCTTCTCTCAATGCAAAAAGCGCATTCGGTGTAATCGGACCCTATCTCTCCATATTGGGACCTTTAGCCTGGACAGACTACTGTGCATAGTTTTAGATACATGAAAACTTTTTTTAAAATGTCAATAGTTTTTTTAAGGACATTTTTGTTGGATGAAAAGTGTACTGTAAACAGCTATATTTAGCTTGTTTTCATACATTATTAAAAATTTGTAGCAAGGAAATAATTAGTTTGGTTGTGGCCAGAGAAAAATTTGGTAAATCCTTGGTGTTAAGCCCTGAAAAGTCATGTGAAATAAAACTAATTTCACTGCAACACTAAAACCACAGACCATTTGCTCATGAACATTGAGCAAGGTCATACACAACACGCACAACAAATTAAAAGAACAAGGAGAGATGTGGACATAACACAAAATATAAATCAAGTCATTTTAGCATGCCAAATTGAAATATATTTTCCCAACAGCACAATTATGGCTTGTGAAAATGGCGAGTGGCTAGTAACATTGGAAAACTACCAGTAAGCACAGTGGTTGTTGATCAAAACAGTTAATGTCAAGCCCTGCATTCAACCATTCAGATAGTGTCATTATTGCGGGTCTGCACAGCTCTTAAAGTGACTATCGTATTGACCCACTGGCATGTGATAAGTCATAATAGATCATAGGTCATGTATTATTCAGTTTGTTTTCTGCTGTTTTTTTTTTTTGTGTTGTGGTGTCAGTACATTATCTGTATTGTGATATACTGACAAGGTAAGTCATTATTTTTTTGTATCGTGGCAACACTACCCAGCAAGCATTTTTTGCTTTTAAAATATGTCTAATAGATGTCTAATAGACATCTAAATATAGTCATCTTGGCTAAAACGAGGCTATATTTGGGCTGTCAGTGAAAATCTAATAGACGTCTAAGAATAGGGCAAAACTACACTAGTCATCAAATAAACAGAAATGAATGACTACATAAAAAATCTGTCTGTTTGACGACTAGTCTAGTTTTGGACTATTCTTAGATGTCTATTAGATTTTCAATGACAGTCAAAGTTTAGCCTTGTTTTAGCCAAGATGACTATGTTTAGATGTCTATTAGACATCTATTAAACACAAAATCATTTAGTGGGTAATACCAACTTTTAAAATATTGGGAAGCCAGCTCATTGACAGCAGAATGAATCTGTCTGGTCTGAATCTGATTTCTCTCAGTGTCAGCAGGTTCACTCTGCTGATGTTTTTTAGGCACATGTGGTGTACAGTATGTAGCCTTGTATCCATTTTCTCTTTTTGTATCTCTCTGTATGCTTCTCTGTTCTCTGTTGTAGATAAGCTCCTGCTCTCTGAGGCTTTTGTGATTTGCTATTCTCAGTGTGCTTGATACAAACAACAAACCAAGATCTGTGTTTTGTCAAACGCAGGTATTCAGTCCTTAGCTGCACATGCCATTAAACCTTGAAATTATTATTCTTTTTTCCCCAGCAGCATTCAGCAATTCCAAGTTTGCTCTTCGCTCAGCCTCGTAACTGTCTTTTCTGTCTCTGACACCTTCATTTATCAACAGTATAATAACACAAACAACCCAAACTGCTTAGACATTGCTTTTGTTCAGATTTGGGGCTATTTTCCTAAAATTACCAGCTCTAGGATTTGATGTGAATTTGATATGGAGGCCATTCAGATAGTGTGATAGAGCTGATGCTTTTGTCTGACATTATTATCGCAGTTACAGTAGCTCATTTTACTCTTTTGGCATTTGTTTGTCTGGTTTCTACTGACAACCACCAGCCTAAGAAATAAAGAGCAAAACATTCTGTCATCCCTCGCTCCTAAATCATGCGCAGTAATGGTATCTAATCTTAACTTGAATGACATGAATCTCTTGATGGCCAGGAATAGTAGAAGGGGAAGGAGTAGGAAGGGAATTAAGTCATTAAACAAGGGAATATATGAATTAAGAGAAATGGACCAATTATGATGGTTCAGAAATGCAGCACATTTATACACAACCAGTATAATCCCTGTTTTTATGCTTTTTTATTTTATTTTATACTTTAGAGATATTAACAAAAGTCTTGTTGTTGATCCCAGTTGTAAAAGCAACAAATAATAACTTGACTTCTAGTTGATCATTTGGAAATATGGCAGAAGGTCGATTTTCTGAGGAATTATCTGTTGAACTGCATCCCAATCATCACAAATACTGCAGAAGACCTATTGGAACCCGCATGGACCAAAGATTCTCATAGAAATCATTCAAGTTTGGTGAAGGAAAAATCATGGTTTGGGGTTACATTCAGTATTGCAAGACATCTGCAGAATGGATGGCAACATCAACAGCCTGAGGTATCAAGACATTTGTGCTGCCCATTACATTACAAACCACAGGAGAGGACGAAGTCTTCAGCAGGATAGCGCTCCTTCTCATACTTTAGCCTCCACATCAAAGTTTCTGCAAGCCAAGAAGGTCAAGATGCTCCAAGCTTGGCCAGCCCAGTCATCAGACATAAATCTTATTAAGCATGTTTGGGGTAAGATGAAGGAGAAAGCATTGTAGATAAATCCAAAGAATCTTGATGAACTCTGGGAGTCCTGCATGAACACTTTCTTTGCCATTTCAGATGATGTTAATTTATTTGAGTCATTGCAGAGATGTATGGATGCAGTCCTTCAAGCTCATGGGAGTCATACACAATATTTATTGACCAGACTTTTGTCCTAATTAAGTAATTAAGAAATCAAGGCATGATCATACTTTACTTGGGTAAAATAAACGTAATCTAGAGGCATTTTCCTTTCATATAAGCCAATTCTGTTACCAAATGATCAACTAGAAGTCAAGTTATTATTTGTTGTTCCTAAAATTTGGATAGGCAACAAGACAAGTAGTGTAGAGAGCAGTACTGACTTCCATAGTATTCGTTTTTCTACTACAGAAATCAACGGTTCCATTTTTCAGCTTTCCTCAGAATATCTTCTGTTATGTTTATAAAGAATAAAGAAAAAGTTTGGAACCACTTGAGTAAATAATGTGTAAATGTAAATTTTGGGTAAACTATCTTTTAAACGGATTAATACAAGGTGACGCAGTGGTGCAGTAGGTAGTGCTGTCACCTCACAGCAAGAAGGTCACTGATTCAAGCCTCGGCTGGGTCAGTTGGCATTTTGTGTGGAGTTTGGATGTGCTCCCCGCGTTCGTGTGGGTTTCCTCTGGGTGCTCCGGTTTCCCCCACAGTCCAAAGACATGCCCGATAGGTGAATTGGATAAGCTGTGTATGTGTGTGAATGAGTGTGTATGAATTTTTCCCAGAGATGGGTTGCAGCTGGAAGGGCATCCGCTGCGTAAAACGTGCTGGATAAGTTGGTGGTTCATTTTGCTGTGGTGACCCCGGATTAATAAAGGGACTAAGCCGACAAGAAAATTAATTAATTAATTAATACCACTGATAGAGAAAAAGAAAACATGTTGATTGATAAGATGTGAGATAAGTCTTCTCTGTACTGCTGTGCATATTTGCCGTATGCACATGCAATTGTTGAGGACGCGTGTATGTGCTTTTTGTATACATTAAACATTGCTTATTTGTCTGTTTTATGCCATCAGAATATTTATAATAACTGAAATCATTTGGTGGAATGGAAATGTAATTCAGTCAAGACCTTCCTGGCACCACTTTAACTGCTCATTTCCTGAAAAAAATCATCATGATGTTTGGATTTTATTATTTTGTTGCGGCATACTGACTCAAACCTAAAGCATGTTCATTGCATTCTAAAACTGTCCCTCATGCTGATCTGATATCTTCAACAGTGTTAAGGGGGCTTGTCTGCAATGCATGCAGCATTAAGTGACCCTCTTTAGGGAGCAGACTGCGTCTCTGCTCTCTCCCCCAGGAAAACTCTCAGCTGAAAATTGGATGCAGACCCAGTGCAATTTCCAAATGCTGCTGCCTAAAACATCTAAAACTCAGATTTTCAAAAACAACAGCGGTGCCAAAGAAATTATAAATCCTCTATAAATCATAATGTGCTAGTTGTAACTATTTTCTGGTATTTTTTTAAATTCGTTTTCGCAGTATTTGCTACTGAGCAGGTCTGGTTTGACATGGCTCTGTTTGCAGTGAGTTGGGCGACTGATGATGCCAAAGAGGCCTGATGGATTGAAAATAGCCCAGCACTCTTACCATCACCACAGGAAATGGGAAGAGAAAGAAAAGAGCAGAAATAAGTGTTAAAAAGGAGACGAATAGCTCTGCCAGCTACTGATAGATGTTAGACCAGTGAACACCTGGCGCAGATGTATGGTCTCTGTACACTACTTACTGCCGCCACCTGCTTTCATTTAGCCAGACAAGTAAATACAAACACACAGCACTGTATAGTGTTTAAAATGGATGGATTTTAGGTGGAGCCTGGCAAGTGGAGAGGTTTAGAGGAAGAAACTAAAGTATAAAATCAGTAGTGGATATGAGATTTTTAAAATATTTAATAACAAAATGACGATAAAAAACATCCCTGAATCCAAATCCAATTTTGAGCTTTATACATCGAATACATTTTTTCATGTGGCCTTAACAACTGAGTAAATCGTTTCACAAAAGAGAACATTTTTTACTGTATTACAAAATGTAGTCACTTCTACAGTAACGTTAGACAGTGGCTGCATCTCCTCAACAATAAAAGCAATAACCTTTTTTTTTGTTTAGTCTAATTAACTGCTTTACCTGGAGAACGTGAACTGATGTCAATCATTTGTTGTTTAGCTGGAGGTGGTGAGTTTTACTTACACATAATCTACACTCATCGAAGAAGAGAAGTGAATTGTCATTGAGTTCAAAATAAGGATCCATGGCAAAAATGTGAATCTCCGGCCTGCCATTGTTTCTGTTTCTGACTGTCTGTAGTGATGACAGGCGATTCATGAATAAATTGTTTCTTCTAATTGGACCAGTCAAACCAGTTAAATAAATTGAGTTGTTGTGAAACAGTTTGCGCCTTCAGTAAGTACTAACATACCAGAATCCCCCTTTGACTCAAAATAAACCAGAATCCTGATTTATTCAGTTACTAGAACAGTACACTGACTCATCTGCTGTGAAAAAAGAGACCTGATGATGATGATGATAAGTGCAAGCCGACTGTTTCGTCAAAGCATGCTTTGTCATTCAACCTGACTAAGGTCATTTTTATTCTGCAATATATTTTGTAAAAGCCAATTAAGCAAAGTAAAAAGTAACTCATGTTAAATTTTTTAAAAGTAACTCAAATAATATAAATTATCTTTAAAAGTAAAGTACTTTACTCGTTACTTTGGAAAAGTAATATTATTACATTCCGCAGGTTACATATAACGCATTACCCCTTAACACTGATTATAATAGTACTTGCAAAGAGCTGCACAATATTGGAGAAATCAAACATTGCGATATTTAGTTTTCGTTAAAATATTCTTTTTTTTTAAAATATTCTATTATTAAAATTCCCCAGAATAGTAATAAATGATGACACTGTCATGTTATCTTGCATTTAGAGGCAGGAGCCCAGCCTGGTCTCATGAGGAAACATAACTATCTTTTGTTTATTAGTTTAGTGGCTATTTCGTTCAGTTGTCTGAAAATGTACGATTTTAAAAAGGAGGCGTGGCACCAAACCCCATCTCTAAACCCAACCGTCATTGGGAGATAAGCAAATCATACTAAATTGTACAAATGCGATCTTACAGATTTATACGAATTAGCTCCTAAACCAAAAAATAACGAATCGCCGTGAGATCGTATCGAGGTGTGACGTTTAAGAACACAATCATGTTTGACAGTTATGAAAGGTAATTATACAAACTCATTTTGATAATTGACAAAATATATATATATATATATATATATATATATATATATATATATATATATATATATATATATATATATATATACTTTATAACAACAACATTTTAGATGATCAGATTGATCATATTTTGAAACAAAATCACATTTCAATGGGCATTGTTTAAATTAATTTATATTGATTAAAATAGGTTTATTGATAAAAAAAAAAAAAATTTAACTTGCATGTATTTAAGCGTGTCTAAAAATAGGAATCTATTGAATAGTGGTGTTCTTCATCTAAATAATCCATGTTTGTGTGTCTTTAGTTGTTTGAAAAGATTGTAAAACTGTTAAAATGACATAAGGGTGAGTAATTGATAAATACTCTTTGATTAATCTTTCCTTTAAAGTGACACATATACTTGATGGAGAAAATATACCAACACTCACCAGAAACACTCCAAGAAATGATATCAAAAGCTGCTTTTCCTTCAAGTAGAAATAACAGTAGATATTTGAGTCGATTATTTGAAAGTATTATCAGTCCAATCCTCTCACCCTGAACTGGGGTCAGTACCATAATCAAGAGTATCTGCTAGAGATTACCCAAAGAGAGCAAACTTCTCATTGTGTAACACAAAGAACACGTTGATCTTTCTGTCCCTGAACAGCAAACATTTGCCAAAAAATAAAAACATTGACTCCAACTGTACATAAGCAGTAGATTGTAAAAATGTTGGGTTCCACAGAATTCTTTTATGTTGTCACAAAAATAAATGGATTAAGTTAATTGAATCGTTTTACAAATTTAAGTGAATTGAACAAAAAGCAATTAAGTTGTCCCCTTCAAAAAATAAAGAATTGTATTGGTTCAACTCATAATTAATAAGTAGTTTAAACAAGCAGCAAACAAAAGTAATTATTTTGGTGCATATTGGACGCATCCTGTAAACGAGTGGCTAAAATACTTCAGACAGGTCTGTTTCTGTGCAACTGTCAATGATCAGTCTTAACGGAGACAAAATGTCATCATGGTTGGCATGTCAGAGCAGACCAGGGCTGGAAATATACCTCCATCCAACCGTTCATTCTTTCTTTTGATCGTCCATCTATCAGCTGCATGAACTGAAGTGACAAATGGAATCTGGGCAACATGTCATGGCTTTTTGGCTATTGAGGCGAAGACGAGAATGGAAAAGATGTCAGCGTCAATCTGTGGTGAATGAATGTGGCACATACTGCTTCAAAATCACAGAGAAACATCCCCGCATGTAGAAGAAAGAGGGACAGTTACAATTCAACAAATAATCTCGTGGCCATAATCTCTGCCTGTTTTTACTGGTTTATAAAATAGAGCTCACATCTTTCACAGCCTTTCAAATAAAGAGGAGGAAAATGGGTTCTGTCCAAAGCAGACAGACATCATCAGGTCTTGGTGTCTCGTTTTTACGTCCACCGTATGCATGAGAAAAATGAACGCTGTTCTTTAATAATGTCACCGAAGGCCTGTGAATGATGTTAAGATGAGGTTGGCATGTGTGTCGTCTCAGGTTTGCCAGCTCTACCCTCACTCATCTGTTTCTCTTTCGGGTTTCTGTCTCTTCAGGTCACTCTTGAGATAAATCCATCTCAAACGGGCTGAGTTTGTCTTCTGGTTTGCTTCCATTTTTCTCACTGTTTCCTGTGATCATCATTTCTGTTCTGTTTCTCTCTTCAACTCGTTTTTGACGTTCACAGTTTTTTTTTTTAAGTCAATGTCTTGGTTCTTGTTTTCCCATTGCCTTCCCAGATCATACTTTTGGTTGAGGTTTCATTCACTGTAATGGCCTCGTCTTTTAAAAGCAGCCCAATTACTGACTCCATTCTTCCATTCTCTCCATTCCATTCAGGTTTATCAGTAATCGCCGCACTATAAATATCCATGATATCCTCCGTTTCTGGGTCAGGGTGGTTGGATGAGACATGAGGGCCAATAGAGCAATGAAGAATGATAGTGATCCTTTGCACATTATTTAAAACCTCTCCCTGGTGAAAAACACAGCAGTATTGACACTGTTGGACTTCCTCTTCTCTGAGCCTTTGAATCACAGCGCATTAATCTATGATGGATCAAACTGTGTTGAAGGTGCTGACATGTTCTGGGCTGTGGATTTGACTGGTGAGCTGAAAGAACAACCCAACAGTGGCTAAACTGATGGGGTAAACAGGGTGAGAGAAATGATGGGGCAATTTTATTTAATATTTTTAGTATTTCTGTGGATCTGCGGAGCAGATGACACACAATGACAGTCTGACTGCTGCCAAAATAAAGCAGCAGCCTCAGCATCTGGGTGTGAAATCTGTTAAATCGTCCCCTCATTTTATATTTACCAGTCAGAGTAAACACAAATCACCACAACATATTCTCTACCACAAAATAGCAGAACAGTCTGTACCCTGAGCCACAGATGCAACCCAAAGGGACGCAAATACCCCAGATCTAGTCTAGCACACATGGTCAGGTCTGGATTTCTGTTGAATAATACAATACATTTAGGTGTGTTTTTCACCAGACCCTCTTGAACATCAACTACTTCTTACTTTCAAACTTCTTCATACTTTTGATTTAGGCATAAATATACTGAAAAACTTAGGTCATCCATTTACAAATGCTGTTTAAAAATAAATGACTTTCTTAAGACAATTAACGATGCCAGGTATTTGAATGTGAAATGTGCTAGGAATTTTTCATACAATGAAAGTCAGTTGGTGACCAACACTTTCCAGAACCTTCTTTTGTGTCATATATACAGTGCCCGAGAGAGCTTAACATGCTGTCAAATTAGTCAAATTAATAAATTATCTTCATCTCTTTGACAGCACACATGCTGAAAATTCTCACAACGCATACCAGGGGCGGATTTAGTGATTTTGGTGCCCTAAGCAGTTCCAGCTATGGGCGCTAAGTCCTGAAATGTACCCTTTCTACTTTTAATAAATTTTTATTTATATTGCTGTGTTTTTTTATATCACTCAATCTTCTTTATGGCATTTTAAATCTCTACATTTTAAATGATTAGTTTTCTTAAAATTAATTTACAACTAAAAATAATAAATATATATATTTTTTATAAATCTGACTGCTGGACTGCTCTATGATGAAAATTTTATTTTATAATATTATAATTACATAACATTCAATTATTATAATAAAATTATATTTGATTGTACACTAAATAAAATTTATTCATTCATTTTTCTTTTCGGCTTAGCCCCTTATTAATCTGAGGTTGCCACAGCTGAATAAACCGCCAACTTATGCAGCATATGTTTTGCAAAGTGGATGCCCTTCCAGCTGCAACCCATCACTGGTAAACATGATTCACACACTGATAAACACACTCCCAGACCTTCTTGTTGTGAGGCGACAGCACTACCTACTGCGCCACTGCTTCGCCTATTTCTAAACATAATAGTTTTAATAACTCATTTCTAACAACTGATTTCTTTTATCTTTGCCATGATGACAGTAAATAATATTTGACTAGATATTTTTCAAGACACTTCTATGCAGCTTAAAGTGACATTTAAAGACTTAACTAGGTTAATTAGACTAATCAGGCAAGGAAGGTTAATTAGGCAAGTTATTGTATAATGATGGTTTGTTCTGTAGATTATCGAAAAAATACATATAGCTTAAAGGGGCTAATAATATTGTCCTTAAAATGGTGTTCAATTTTTTTTAAATGCTTTTATTCTCTTTGAAATAAAACAAACAAGACTTTCTCTGGAAGAAAAAATATTTTCAGACAGACTGTGAAAATTTCCTTGCTCTGTTAAACAACATTTGGGAAATATTTAAAAAAGAAAAAAAATTTAATGGGGGCTGATAATTCTAACAACTATATGTGTTTTATTTCTTCATTACATCAGTCTAATAATACAGAGGGCATCTGGCTCACTGTTCTGGACGTGTGGATCTGCTATTTGCTAATGGCTAGAAAAGTGATTCTGATCTCTTACACTATCAGAACCTATAAAAGTCCCACAAACAGACTTCAAACACGTTCACTAGAGGACATAGCACGCCACTGAGGTATTAGACAGTATCTGCAACCTGACGTACATGAGGAGAGAAAGAGAAAGAGGCTCATGCTGAAAACATTTGCCTAAAGTGTTATCAAACAGAGATAAGCTCCATCTAGAATCTAAAACCTTTTTCAGCTCCAATAAAACAAAATGAAAAAGAAAAACATTGAAAGCAAGCAACTTCGGAATCATTGCAAATGATGGAGACTGTTGTTTTGATCTCATATTGCATGTTTCTTTGCAAACTAATTCTGTCCAGAGATGAATAAAGAATTACTTTCGACCGCAACCTCAGAGAAAAAAAAACATAGTAATATAACAATGTTTGAAAGTATTTTCTGAGCTAAATAATGATTGCGGACTCGATCCAAAAATACATAATGAAATGAACTACGATGTTCCTTTAAAGTCTGATCACACACACACACACACACACACATACACACACACATTCTCTCTCTCTTTATCCTACGCTCTTTGATTCTCCAATTTCTATTTTCATCTGTTAATCTATCCTTGTGAAATTGCCTTGTTTTGTTTTCCCCTTCAGTCAGAACTGTTCTTTCCAAGTTAGACAAAAAAAAAAACACATACAGGCCGTGCTGTACTCTTTCTTATGGTCAAACTCTGTCGGTTTAAAGCCATTAGGTTCTCCACACCCCTCAAACCCTGCCATTCATTCATTGCTCCTTTCCTCGTGTCTGCTATCTATTCTCGTGTGTGAGCTGCCAGAGCAGTGTGTGTCTGTTTACACCTCTCCTCCACACAATCCACACACACTCAGTTTTCAAGTGGGCCTCGGACTATTTGCAATTCATCACGATACATTGCTCTTGAGCTTCAGCACAGTTTATACACCGAGCGCTGCTGAGAGACTAAGAATTCAGTTTCTGGAATACGTTTTTGAGCAATAATTTAAGTTACAAATAGCTACAAAAACGAAATTATAAAAGATGGATGAGAGCTTATTTAACAGTGTCTGGATAAAAGACATTACTCTGTGCTGCAAAAAGGATGCTCAATTGCTTATCAAAAGTCCTACTGTAAACTTGCTGAGAATACTAAAAATAAATAAATAAATATTTAATATTTAATGTATTGTTATTTGTAGGATTGTTATTATTTAATATATATGTAATAAATAATAGTTTGAAGTCATGAAAACAATATACTGTTTTTAAAATCTGATATTGTTCAGTTTACTTTGCTTTCTTTGAGGGATTTGTAGCTGACATTTTATAGTTTTGAGATAGCTATGTTCTATTAATTAATAAATAGCCGTGCAATATTCTGCAAACAACAGCACTTGTCCAGTCTCTTAACCCTTCACCCTAATGTATTACTCCACCCACATACAGGGGCAAGCAGAGGAAACTCCAAAGTTTGACAAAAATTGCTGCTGTTGGATAACATGATGTACTTTTAAGGCTTTCAGGTCAGGAATGTAGTTGTTTAATTGTAGGGTTAATTATTGTGAAATTTCAATTGCAACAGAGAAATACTGGGAAATCTCTGTAGACTGATGGCATTTCATTGTGTTCAGCCTTATCATCTTATAATGTCAGCAAAAATCACCTGCTTTGTCATCCCTTTAGACATTAGGCTAGAGAATCATTCAAACGCTAACTCTGAAGTGACGCTTGTAAAGTAGCAACGGTTTTTGCTGTTCTGACGTCAGCTGCAGATGTGAATGAGTGGCAGAAGAAAGTAGTTTCTCCTACAAAAGTGTTTTTGAGACTGATTTTCTTTTTTTATACACACGATTATGCTGTCAAACAGTTGTATAAACGCAATATCACACTCGTAGCAATGGAATGTGACTATTTTGTTACTGGTGGTGGCACTAAGGCACTCAGCTTGTGGCCTTGTGCCATCGCACGCCTCCCATGAGTGCCGATATACAACCATATTGCACTGCTACTCATGTGATATTGCTTATATATTATCTTATATTATACTATATTATAACTAGCTGTGATGAAACACTTGGCTCATAAGAATACATACCAAAGTTTGGGTTCATAAAAATGGGATGAATATTTTGAACAGTATTTTCGAGAAATCCTCAATGACTAAATATATGACTGGGAAAAAAGAGCCTGCAGGTGCATTTTAAATGTTGTAACTAATCATCCTGCAATGAATGTCACTGCAGAACTGAGTATGAATTATCATACGCAGTAAAAGACAGAACAATTCTCTCAGACCTGAGGATAGTGCATGAATCACGAGTGTCTAAAACTTCTGATTGAATCTGTATGTGACTCTTTTCAACAGAAATCTTGTATAAGGTTTTGGGGATGCTAAAGCCTTGTATTATATTCTGTAATATTTAGGGCTGTCCATTTCATTTGTCATTTGTTGTTATAATTAGTTTTATACAGTTTGACGATGCAGGCAAACAAACAAAGAACACATTTATATGCTCCTATATATGTCTAAAATTTAAAGGGTATTATAAGTCTTAAGAAATTTCACATAAGAATAGGATTAAGCAACAAGTTCATATCACACATTAATAATGCTGTATTTGTGCAGATGTCATAATGATACGGCAGTTTAGTAAATAAGAAGTTAAATGGACAGTTCACCAGTTTTGTTGAACAGAAAAAGATATTTTGAAGAATGTTGGCAAACTGTAACATTTTTGGGTAAACTATTGCTATATTATATCATATTATAAAGTACATTTAGTGATTTTGCAGGTGGTTTTTACCCAAAATAGAAATTAATCCCCTGCTTTTAACCCATCCAAGTGCATACACATTATGAGTGAGGAGTGAGAGCACACACACATAACCATGCCCTTAACCAGGGGAAAGACCCACCCCTCATTGACAAAGGTCCAAAATTTGCCCTATACATGAGCTCACTTGTCCTATTTTGACAGCTGTGTTATTATAAATAGTGAAAATAGTGAGAATAAAAAGGCCTTAAGGCCAATCATAATCCTCTGCTGGCTGTCGCTTTGGCGTGACTTCAGCTAATCAGTTTTGCCCAATGCTAACAAATAGTTTTCATTAGTCCAACAACCTGCTGTGCAAGAAAATAATAATAATAATTCCTTACATTTATATACCGCTTTTTTGGGCACTCAAAGCGCTTTACACAATGGGGGGGGGAATTTCCTAATCCACCACCAGTGTGTAGCATCCACCTGGATGATGCGACGGCAGCCATTTTGCGCCAGACCGCACACCACACACCTGCTGATTGGTGTAGAGGAGTCAAAGTGATGATATGCCAATCATGACATGGGGAGGGTTAGGAAGCCATGATGGACAGAGGGCAGATTTGGCCAGGATGCCGGGGTTAAACACCTACTCTATTTCGAAGGACATCCTGGGATTTTTAATGACCACACAGTCGGGACCTCGGTTTAACGTCTCATGCGAAAGACGTTGAAACAAACAATCTGATGTAAGAGAAGTCACCTTTCACTACTGTATTTTTTTAAAATAGAGAAAATATTTTACAAGTAACATTTGTTCCAAATCTTGGACCTTATTTTTGAAGCAGAAAATGACCAATAAAAAGATGTGAAGCACCAAAAGCACACATATTATGGTACTATTACTATTACTAATACTAATACTATTTGGCCATTGTTCTTATCCATGAATTTTCAAATTAAATTGTTTACAAGAGAGGCAAGAAAAATTGTTACACTCGACATTTTATTCCACTCATATTCAATTCATATTATTACACTCGATATTATTATTATTATTATTATTATTATTATTATTATTATTATTATTATTATTATTATTTTGTTTTAATAATTTTTTATTCAAATAACCAAACTCTGACTGAGGAAAGTTGAATGTGCTGGCCAGTTTGTTATTGATCAAATAAATGACAATAGGCTACAGTTTTTATTTAAACTTTAACAGATTCCTTTTTTTTTTATGATATATGATGTGATAAATTTGTATTTATTTTATTTTTTCAATTTTCTTTATTCTACATTTTAGAAAATTTTTGATCTTCAGAACATATTTTTTGTACATTAAAAATTGTGGTTATGATGACCATCCGTCAAGCTAATCCAGGTAAAAATAGTGCTTAAATTCACTAAGTATTTAAATTTCTTAAATAACTATAAAATGAGGCAAATAACTGCAAAAACATCCACATTTTGAGAGAAAATAACCACCTCTTTTACCAGGCCTGCATAAACACACACTGTGAGCATACATCCGGAGCAGTGGGCTGCTATTGCTTACAGCACCCGGGGAGCAATTTGGGATTAGGTGCCTTGATCAAGAGCACCTCGTATGGAAGGTGGGTGAGAGTGTGATTTGTTCACTCCCCTGATCTTCAGTTCCTGCAATGACCAGGAATTGAACCTGTAACTTTTGGATTACAATTCCAATTTACTATCCATTAGGCCATAACTGCCCCTCACAGTGAGAAATGATGTGACTCAACGGTATTTAAAACAAGTGCTACTAATACAAAAGTTCTAATATTGTTACAAAAATAAAAGCTAGGGTAGTTTTCTTTTTTTAAATGTAGTCTAATACTTATGGAAGAAATGAGTTTTCAGTTGCCGTCTAAATGTTGCCAGAGAATCAGCAGTCTGTATGGGATTTGAAAGATTGTTCTACCAGCGAGGAACTGTAAGATTCTGAATGTAGTTCCATACAGCTCTTGACCACATTACAACTCCATATCAATACAACAAATAATTTCAGTTACTGCACGGTCTCAACAAAACAGAAGGCTTTAAATAAGATGCATAAGAATTAAGTCATTCAAACAGCAGCTGTTTGAGGACAGAAAAGTGACAAATGTCTAGTAAATACAACATTTGAAAAATGTCTTATTGTGTGGTAAGTTAAGCATATAAGAGTAACTGAGTCCATTGAATGATTAGAAAATATCAAATCATCACCTCAGGTGTGCATTATTTTCCCAATAATTCAGAGTTTCTGTTACTTATTAGTTGCTCATATTATATGTCATGTGTAGGTTCTGTGACAAACAAATGTGAATATGTGTTTTTTTAAATTAACTACCAATAAACCATGCAAATAATGAATACAAAGTATCACCATTATCCAATATATCCAATATATCGAAAATATTCCATTATCAGTATGAAGATGGAGATGTTTCAGTGAGTGTTTTGTGCAGACAGAGCCGGATCGGTCATTGTCCTGCTGCTCTGTGGTCCCTGAGCAGTAAATCAGCCAGTTCAGCATGTACTCTTTAAATGCCATTCCCTGCCAGACTGTTTCTCTAAATTACACATGCCTCCTCAGCACTGTATGTCACTGTCAGACAACACTGAGACATGTTCGCCAAAGAGAAAGAGAGGCTGTCAAGCTTTTTAATAGCATCAGACACACTGCTTTTATATATTGCACTGTATGTGGCTGCACGTGTAGTACAACTGTGCAAGTTAAAGTGTGCTCTGCGTTTCCAGCTGCACACAAACACACATGCAGGGCTGTCAATCATCAGATGAACAGCAGGCCTTGCACATTAATAATGTCATAATTTACAGGCTTGTGTTTTGTTGTGTTTAGGCTTGGATAAATTGCCCACCTGCATCTGATTGCGGTGCTGGACTGAAATCTGCTCTGTTGGAGAGATTGTACTTTTCTTGGACAATGGCTTTTAAAGTATTTTCTTCTGGTGGCTTCAGTCCAGTGAGTCTGCAGGACTGTTAAAATAGACTGGCACCTATGAGCCCCGATGGCCTTGTCAAGCCTCTCTGTTTTCATTTAACATATTTCTGCCTCCTGCCTCTGTTTAATGTCCACTGACCTTGAAAAAGAAGGGCTTTTTTCATGTCATAAAACACAGGTGACACTTTTGGTTCTGTGAAGGAATATGTCCCACAGCGAATGGCTGACGCTCTATAGCACAGCGTAAAGACTGATTGGAAAAAGAGAATCATAACCATTTTTCTTTTTCCTTGGTAGAATTATTTAAACTCTTATTAGAGATTTCAATTATATAAAGATTTTCTTTTTTTTAATATACAGTTGAAGTCAGAATTATTAGCCATGAATTATCTTTGCTATGATGACAGCACATAATATTTTACTAGATATTTTCAAGACACTTCTATACAGTTTAAAGTGACATTTAAAGCCTGTACTAGGTTAACTAGGCAGGACATCATTTGGGAAATATTTAAAAAAGAAAAAAAAATCAAAGAGGGCTAATAATTCTGACTCCAACTGAATATTTCTGGGCAATGGAAGATTATTCTTAATGATGGAAAAACTAACTTTATATTTAAAAAAAATGCATGTGTGTACAGAAAGAAGCCATCCAAAGCAAAGTTGTAATAATATTTTTAATATTGTATCCAGTTCTGCTACTGTATATTTAGTTAAATTGCTACTAAATGCCTCAAACACAACTCAAATCTTAAAAAGTACTACAAACATTACTAATATATTTGAAAATAATATTTTATGAAGTAGTGCACTGGATGATGATCGAGGTAGTCAAGTTTTATGGTTATGTTCGGTAATATGCCTCAGTTATACATTTTTATGCAATTACATCTAATTTATTCATCAAACTTTTGTTTTCAGTGTTTTTAGGGATATTGAGCAGTCCTCAGTGACATTTGTGATATTAAATTAAAGGTAACAGGTTTGCATTCCTATTATTCAATGATCATGAAAGACTTTTTATTTTACAGATTTCTAATTTGCATCACTTTAAGATGGAAGATTTCGATCGGTCTGTGCATCGCTGCAACAAGTCAAACCCACCTAAATTTATTATATTTTAAAAATGTGATTAATTCCTCTCTATTTTTAAGCTCTATTTCTCTGCTTTTTTTTCTTTTCTTTTTAATTTTTTAAATTTTTTGGTGGAAACTGTGCTACTTTATAAAATTCTAAATAGTAAGATTTAAAGAACAGCAATTACTTAACATGATTTTTAAAAACTATCTATTTTATCCTTGTTTAGTGAGAAAAAGTATTCACCTCAGTTTTTTAAATGGCAGCAGTATCAAAAATAGCATTTTCCCATACAGATTACATCAGTTGATTTTTTTGTTTTTACAGTCCCCAAATGACATACAGGTACAGTACAGAAAACAGGGGCCTTTCTATAATCAATATGACAAATAACACACCAGCAGCCAGTTTATGTCTCAAATGATGCACCTTCTATTAGGCTTATGAGTTCCTGCATATCCAAAACCTGATGCAACATGTAAAAACACATCTAAGACAAATTTCTGAGAGCACGCTCACTTTACTGCAAGCTCTCGTCTTCCCTAATAGCACAGCATGCTGATCTATATCATCTAGACCCAGTACCACACATAGAGGGAAAACACTGAGCGAGATTCCTGCCATTAAATATCCCATTAAAGTGTATTTGACATAAAATCCCTGGCATGTGCCCTGGAATTCTCTCACTTCTTGTTTTCAATGAAACTCCCATCAGGGTTCCCGTTGCGTTTTATTTCGTATTTTTCTTATACAATGGCCTCTTAAGTTTTCCATCCGAGTGCTTGAGGCTTTGCTGGCCCGGTGGCTCCTTTGCCACGTCTGATCTGTAAAACTTTATGTGAGGAGTGATAGAAAAGCTTTTTTAGATTCAATTCGTTTCATTAAGCTATAGCAAGATATGATACATTGGTTTGAATACTGTACATCTGAGCTAAAACTTAGCATCTTGGTTAACCGAGCGCAGAGAGACACAGACAGCTAGACAGCTATTAAAAAAAGAGAAAGAAAACCGACTATAGATCTAAAATTTCAACCTCACGCCCTATTAGTTTGAAACCCAGGGAATGTTTGTATAAAAATATCCAGGAATGCAGAAGAAAAGAAAATGGAAGGAAAAAGAATAGCTGAGAAATCCCAGGAGGACATGATGCAAACTCCAGCAACTAGATTGAATGACAAATTCAATATCAATTTAATTCAGAGTTTATTGCTGCATTTTGTTCTGATTGATCCCTTATTCGCTCTTACGCAGATGCTGCTGTGTGGGATCCTGTGCTTCTAAACATTTGGGTCTGGTTGTATACTTGTGTGAAATGATAAACCGACACTTGTACAGTACCAGACAAAGAAAAGACACTCAAATTCATTATTCAATATTCATTAAAGCGCCTGTATTATGATTTTTGAAATATTACCTTTCATGCAGTGTGTAGTGGTTTGCAAAAGTAAAAGAACTTCAATGTTTTAAAGAATAAAGAGAATGTACAATGCATTTATTGTCTTAAAGAACGGCTAACATGAGTCACATTTTACTTATGTAACTGAACTATGTAGCTCTATAATTTTGCATAATGTCAAACTATGCTATTCATCAACATAGGCTCATTCTGAAGACGTAGCCCTATGTATGTTTCTGGAGATCGCAAATTATGTAGCCAGAAGTACGTATGGCTGCATTTTGTCTTTAAAATGAACACTATGGGGTGGTATGACGTCGTTCCTTTTCACGGTTACGAGCTGACCGCTTACCTCCATGTGGACGGCTTTCCCGCTGTTACCAGTTTGTTCAGTTAGCTCGCCATGTATGTCAGTGGACTTTAGAGGCAGAGAGGAGCTGACCACGACGACAGGGTTTGAGTCTGGCAAAGAATGGTTCCAAAAGGTGTGTAAGACAAAAGCAGTAAACAGTTAAAAACATAATAAAAATAAAAATCTGACAATTGCTTTTTTAAAAAGATTGCTTTTTTTAAACTGTCTGTTGGGTTTAGGGAAGTGGGTGGAAATAAGAGAAAGGAGGGTAGGTCGGTCAATCTGTCAGTCAGTCAGTTGACAGCAACCTCTAGTGGATTTATATGAGAACAGCAAGCGGTAATGCCACTAGCAAGAAAAATTAGAGATCTCAAAAGCATACACCGCAAGCTTCAGTAGATTCACGATAACAAAAACTGCAAAAAACGTACCTCATGGGACATCTATGGCTCTCTCCAGAAGTGTATATATTGGTTCGTTTTAACAATGAGCCTTGGTTGCTATTCATTGTCTGTCTATGTTAAGATTTTAAACGGTTGCATCTTGTGACATCATATTCAGTTTTGTTTGTTTTTTTAGATCTCGTTGGTTCATGCTGCATTGTTTTAGCTGAACCGCACTATGCTTTGTTTGGAAATGGATTGAAACCCATCTTTTAGTGGCATCAGTATGCTAGTTTGTGTGCGCCAAGGTTTAAATGACAGAAATCACACTTATTCAAACAAACTTGACCAAGTTTAAACAAAGCCTGCCAAGTGTGAACACATCATAGGAGCTTAACTAAATTCTGAAAGAACTAATTCAAGCTTAATTAAGCAACAAATCTCTTTAAAACTCTTAAAATGTCTATATCAGCAGGTGTTTACACAAACAGTCTTTAAACACCGGTCCAGAAGGTGGTTTGCAACATCTAAATACCCAAATGCCTTGGGTTTGAAGAAAATCCCAGCATTCTGTCCCTCAGCCCTGAGATAATGCAAACCATGTTTGTCAGTAAGAAATGTCCAAATGAAATGAGAAACAAAGTAAAACAAAGCCTGCACGGTGAGATCCCTGCGGCTTGATGTGAACAGCAGTATGTAAGCGAAGAAATGAGGAGCAAGCAATGTTATCAGTTATGAATCCTGTCAGGACAAAGACTCAGTGTTCTGACCTGGAGAAATCTGTGGCGCGTTCATGAAGAAAAGAAAGTGAAGACATGCGCTTGAAGGCATTAGTCGCCGACACAGTATCTCACATAAATTCCTATGGATGATCAATAGGGGCTGACATTCTTCCAGATGATGATGAACAGGGCTTAAATAATTGCCAGAACTCTTCTGAAACATATTTGTCATTTTGGAACGTCTAAAAGATTTGTGATAACATCACAAACACCTGGAGGACTTAAACAGCACATGGAAGCAAACAAAGCCAACTGTGAAGACTGTAGACGCTCCCTGCTGAGAGACTCCAAACCAATGCTGACCTCAAAACAGACGAGTTCGAGCGGATTCAACTCTGGCAGAGCCTTTTTCGTTAAATGAGAAAATCTCTAGAAACCAGATGAAGCCATTATCAAGCAGATGCAAAGAGGAAATTAATAGAAAAATGCCATTTTTTTCTTTCTTATTATCTCTACAGTAGATCTAATTTTCAAATACTGTTACATTTGTTCTCATAAGTATTGAAAACACTTATTTTTTTGCAGAAACTGTAATATAACTGTAATTGTGTCTGTCCTCACAAACCTCTCCAAACATGCTTCTATGGCCAACATTCACCTTAAAACTTTCAATGTTATCGAACTTTCTTTTGGACAATTACAAAATATTCATTCATTCATTCATTCGTTTTCTTTTCGGCTTATTCCCTTTATTAATCCAGGGTTGCCACAGCGGAATGAACCCCCTACAAATAAACAGTTGAAGGCAAAATTATTAGCTCTCTAATAAATAATGATTAACAGAGCAAGGAATTTTTCACAGTATTTTCTAGAATAATTATTTCTTCTGAAGAAAGTCATATCTTATTTAATTTGCCTGCAGTAAAATCTTCTTCTTTTTCAAATTAGTTTTGAAAATAGTTTTTTAAGGTCAATAGTTATAACCCCCCAAAACACTGTTGTCAAATGGCTTGCCTGATTAACCTAACTTGACTTCATTAACCTAGTTAAACCTTTTAACTGCACTTTAAGCTGAGTACTAGTACCTTGCAAAAACTAGTAAAAAAGGATGTACTGTCAAGATGGCAGAAACAAAATAAATTAGTTATTAAAACTGTTATTCAAAAATATTCATACAGAAATACAGTGGAATATACCGATTAGCATGCCAAGAGTGTACATGCTGTATATAGTTTGTTTGCACGCAAGTAATGATAGAGCCAAATGTAAGACTGCTGTAAGTCACTGTAACACTGGTTTGCTTCATCCATCCTACAGATGTGTTCTATTTCTTATATGCGTGGTTGTGAGATGATTCCAAAATTGTGTGTTTGTTAGTCACGCTGAATCAATGAAAGCAGTTAAATACTCATATTTTATTGCAATGCTATAGAGATTTCCTGGGTTAACCGTGTTTTTGATTCCAATTTGATTGAATTTGTGTTAATTTGAGCTGGTAATGCAACGCCCTGTTCCAGAAAATGTCAGATATTCATGTTTTACATTCTAGTATTTATTTTAATGTATCCGGCATTAATTTGTGCGTGATGAACACCTACGCGTGTGTGTATTTGAGAGAGAGAATGAGTGACACACACATGATGGTAGTCACCATGCGCAAAAGCAAAAAGAAAAAGTCACGTTTAACTATTGGCCACCAACAACGTTTTCATCCAATCAGATTTCTTATGCTTACAATCACTCTCATTGGTTGGGGATTGTTTGGTTAGCAGGGAGCAGTGAAAATAAATAATGGCATAGTGGCCAACCTAAATAATAGGATGCAGTCAAGCATATTTTCATTTTTTTATACCTCAAGTAAATTCAATAGTGAGCCTGATCTTGAGAAGATGACAGCTCGAATGGATCAGGACAGCAGGAGACAGAAGCAAAGCGATCTCAAGTCAGCCAGAAAACTTGACAGAAGAGGTACAGTAACTGTGGGCTCTTCTTAAAGATTAGACAGAGTGAGTCATTTCATTATTATTTGTTCACTTGACATATAATAGTGAAGTGAACTGAATAATGATCGTTCATACGATTTATGCTTGTAGCTACATTTGTAATGAAATGTGATGCTGTGTTGCAATGTGTTGCACTATCACTGTTTAATGATGTCATGTTCCGGGAAAACTGAAATTGGTTGGTGGAAGTCGGTCATGGTAACATTTATTTCCTTGTTCCGGAAATTATTCATTTACAAATTCAGAAAATTCAGATTGTCAAGCCCTTATTTTAATATATCGCACAGGCCGAAAGTGGGCCGCAATCTCCTGGTTGAGAACCACTCTCTATATTGATGTACTTTAGATACATATCAGCACACCATGAAGTACAAGTAGCTGTGTTTGAGATCAACAGTGAGTGACACTTCAGGAGGAAGTTCATCAGGCCATAGTTTAACTCTCTTCAGAAACAGTACACATACCTAGACCATATGTTTCAACACATACTGATTACCGAAGCTTCCAAACTTGCTTCTCTTTTCTTCACAAATTCACTTTTGATTAAAGACCTCAGTAGTTGGTGTTGGACACGAACTCAAAACTGTGTGAAATACTGAAAAAAAATGTGAAGATAAGAAGAGAATGAAGATGGAAGAGTGAGAATAACTGTCACGCTGACTAAAGAAATGCTGATAGTTAATGAGCTGAAGACTAAACCAGAAATAACTACAGTGTTTACTGTACAAGGCGTTCTGTTTCATTGCAAGTCCAAATCTGATCTCTCGCAACCTTAAAACGTTTTATCAAAAGTACAAAGCTTAATATAAAAGCGCAAATTTTGTGAACTATTGAACTGCAATATTTTTAACGTACTGGTATTTTCATACTATTAAAAACATATTTCATAATATTTACAAATGTCAGGTTTAAATGAAATGATTAATGTGTGTGAGAGAGAGAATAGAGAGAGCGTATGACCCTTCAGTGACTCTCCTTGCAGCCAAAATCATACATGGACCAAAACACAGCTGATAATGGGCTGAAGAAACGGCTTCAAGATGCCATTCTTCCTTACACAGAGAAGGAAAGAATGTAAGATGGGCAGCAGCTCACCAGTCCTGTAGATAAAGTTGGCTTCTGCTTCTGAAGAGGATGGTGACAGCAGGTCTTCATCATACTCATTTGAGCTGAACGAGCCCGAGTGGTTCCTCTTCCGTGCGTCCATTACGCCATTGGCCCCCATTACATGACGGAGCGAGTCATTGAGGTAACGATGCAACAGGCTGCTCTTGTATTTAGGCGGTGACACATAGTCGTCAGCCAATGAGGCGTCTGAAGCTGCTCGAAGACCCGCCCCCATGCCGCCACCTTCCTTCTTGATGACGCTCTGGTACATGGGTTTACTGAACTCCCCGACCTGAGCTCGTGTTGCTGGGTCAGCATCTGGATGTCAAGCAGGATACATGGAACAAATTTGTAAGTACAAACTTGAGAAAATCTTTGCAAAAGCAATAAAACTACTGGTTATATTTTCATGATTACTAGTGTGTTATGCATGACCCTTCCAGCACAATCAAAACTGTTAAAAACCAGTTCTAACAGGACGTGAGCTTGTCAGATCAAATTTGGGCCTGAGAGATTGATCACTGCCTCATTTAGGAAACTATCAAAACAAAAAACAACATTCCATTGCATTGTTGGTGCAGTGGTTAGCACTATTGCCTCACGGCAAGAAGGTCATTGGTTCAAGTCCCGGCTGGGTCAGTTGGCATATTTGTGTAGAGTTAGCATGTTCTCCCCATGTTGGCGTGGGTTTCCTCTGGGTGCTCCGGTTTCCCCCACAGTCCAAAGATATGAGGTATAATTGAATTAAATAAACCGAACTGGCCATAGTGAATGTATGTGAATGAGTGTATATGGATGTTTCCCAGTACTGGGTTGCAGCTGGAAGGGCGTCTGCTGTGTAAAACATAGGCGACCAAAACAGGTGACCCCAGTTTAATATGGAGACTAAGCTGAAGGAAAATGAATGAATAAATGCATTAAAATAAGATAAAAAATAAATAAATATATAAATAAAGATAGGTAAGATTTGATGTTTGTTTAGATTTACAAATCCAAATTTACAATCAAAATAATGTCTGCATGTAAATACATATTGAAATAAATAGAGCCATTGCAATAAAATAAAATAAAATTAAATTAAATTAAATTAAAATAAATTAAATTAAATTAAATTAAATTAAATTAAATTAAATTAAATTAAATTAAATTAAATTAAATTAAATTAAATTAATTTCAATTCAATTCAATTCAATTAATAAAATGAAATAAAAATGAAATTAAAAAATATAGGTAAGATTTGATTTTTGTTTAGATTTACAAATCCAAATTTACATGCAAAATACAGTCTGTCCTAATAAATATTTTAAAACATAAAATAAAATTAAATTTAATAAATTAAATAATTTTTTTTTATAAAAATAAATAAATAAGGAAATAAATAAAATAATGAAATAAATAGAGTCAGGGCTAAAAAGCACACAAGCACAATGATTACAGTATCAGTCTTTTTTCCCTAACAGTAAAAAGGTAATTGGAAAGTAACAAAAGATTATTATGTCATTTGTTTCAAATAATTTTTTTTTTAAATATCCTTGTTTTATATCCTTTTATATTAAGAAATATTTATTGAGCACCAAATCATCATATTAGAATCATTTATGAAGGATCATATAACACTGGACTACTAACGATAAAATGACAAAATGGCATGACAGAATACAAAATTATTTCACATTAAAATAATGTTCTACAATATTACTGATTGTTTGTGTTTCCAATATACTGTATAAGGTACTTTTTTCATAATAACTGACCCAAACTTTTATCTAGACTGAAGTGTAAATGCAGCTAGTGTGATATCCATTCATTCTGATATGGAACTGTTTGTTAGTTTTGCCAATATACTGAAAACCACTAAGACAAGCCAACAGATAAATAACACTGGTAGATCTGCAATAAATTGTCTGACTTCATTCTGCTTTTTGGTTAGAAAACTAATAAAAGTATTAGCTTTCTCTTCTCAAAAGAGAATCTGACATTCCAATGTCTGAGACTGTATTCAGTAGATCTTTCCGATCCGTTGATCGTTCTGTAAAAAACACCCTATCATTCATCTCATATTATTTGCTCGGCCACCTGTAGACCCATCAGTGATTCATTAGAGAGCATAAATAACAGACACTGACATGTTTTATTTCTGGAAGATATATAGGTGAAGAATTCATTCTAGATGACAGGGACATTAAAGCTGACTGCAAGATGCAGGACAGTAGTGAGACAGTCCAAAATATTGATATAATCACTAGTGTCACCAATAAAAGCTAATGTTTTAGCAGAATAACATTAAACCATTTATCAATTGCAATTTAATTAATACTGATATTATTAATATAGATATTTAACTTCTCATCATGCTTTACATAACACCTTTATAATTCTGTTTTTAGTAAAGACTAATCATGGATGACAGCAGAAACATCTTTCACACACCTGTCAGACTTTGAGTTTTTTGACTTTGCCTTTTTTTCTTCATTCTACTGTCAAGAAATCTTCCAAAATACAGTTTAAATCGTTTCTTTTATCACATTTTATCAATCCGTGTCTGCATATTTCAATTATAATGCATATTTTTATAGGCGTTTTCTCACATTGACTTTATTTTCTCTTGAACTAAGCCATAAATCTCTAATTTAGCAGTACTTACATCAAACCTTACACTTTTAATCAAATCTATACTCACTGGCCACTTTATTAGGTATGCCTGTCCAACTGTTACTGCAAATTTTAAAAAACTCAATGCATTTACGCATGAAGACATAGTCAAGACGATCTGCTGCAGTTCATACCAAGCATCAGAATGGGAAAGAAAGGTGATTTAAGTGACTTTAACGTGGCATGGTTGTTGGAGCCAGGCGGGCTGGTCTGAGTATTTCAGAAACTGCTGATGTACTGGGATTTTCATGCACAACCATCTTTAGGGTTTACAGAGAATGGTCAGAAAAAGAGAAAATATCCCAGACAGTTCTGTGGGCACAAATGCCTTGTTGATGCCAGAGGTCAGAGGAAAATGGCAAGACTGCTTTGAACTCATAGAAAGGCAACAGCAACTCAAACAACCCCTTGTTACAACCAAGGTATGCAGAAGAGCATCTTTGAGCGCACAAAACATCAAACATTGAGGAGGATAGGCAGCAGCCAAAGACCACGCCGGGTGGCACTCCTGTCAGCTAAGAACAGGAAAATGATGCTACAATTGGCATAGGCTCACCAAAATTGGACAATAGGAGATTGGAAAAACGTTGCCTGGTCTGACGAGTCTCAATTTCTGCTGTGACAATCGGATGGAAGGGTCAAAATTTGGCATCAACAACATTAAAGCATGGATCCATCCTGCCTTGTATCAATTGTTTAGGCTGGTGATGGTGGTGTAATGGTGTGAGGGATATTTTCTTGGCACACTTTAGGGCCATTAGCACCAATTGAGCATTGTGTCAACTCTACGGCCTACCTAGGTATTGTTGCTGACCATGTCCATCCCTTTATGACCACAGTGTAGCCGTCTTCAGTTTTTAATTATTTTTTTTATTACGTCTGTTCATAGTATCTGAGTTATTCAAATTTAGTGAAAGCTCTCTCTAGACCAGAAATGCCAAAACTATGCCAAAGTTGGTCAAGGGTAACCTTTGATTTGGCCCACCATCCAATCTGAGAAGGAAAGGAGAATGATGGGGAAGGTTGGGGAGAAGTCCTTTAACAGACATCATCATTTTGAATTGACCATAACCTTTTTTGTTTGTTTGTTTGTTTTATTGTTGAACTACTAAAAAAAGCAAACTAAAATTAAATGTTTCAATAAAACTTTGCAAATAAATCAGATTTTTTAAAATGTAAATACTGTCTCTCGAGGGATAGAGGACAATGCACAAAACATCGCAAATGCAAAGCTTAGATTGTGCATTTGGTATTGAACTCCATTGTGTAGTTGATTGTTATTTAAAAATAACCTTTTAGTAAACTATATTAATACAAAAAAAGTTTTCTTGCCTTAAACATCCAAGTTCCTTTGAATTCACTTTTTTATTTTAATTATTCCTGTAGTGCCTGTTTTGATTTCCTTCACTGAGAAGATCCATGTGCCAAATTACAATCTTTTTTTTAGCATACCGAGGCACATCACTCGCTCCACATCCTCAAAGTCAATATTTTTTAAAGATTGTTTTAGCGCAGCCTTATTGTACACTACCTTGACAACCAGACCATAATGCAGAAAACAAATGTAAACATGCCGGAGTTCACACAAACGCAATATTTCCTAGGATACTGGGTTAGGATTGCGTGAGTGAATGCCTCCTAAGTGAGCTAGGATTTCACTGCGAGGCTCGATCTTGACTCGAATGTGTGAAGAGTGTGTCTGAAGCTTAGATCTTCTGTGTAGCACATAATTACTGAGCTCAGACACAGCAGCGACAGACCTGATGAAACGTCTGTGCAACAGAACTTTCCCTCTAAACAGCTGAGACGTTTCATATGCAAAGTAAACAACTTGTATGATGTTACATGATGTACTTGTTTAATCACTGCTCACAGTATTTGGGGGTATCGTAAAGAAAACAACTCAAACTTTATAAGACAGAAAAATGTAAAAGAGAAGAAAATTCGCATCAGTTTACTCCTAATTTCTGTAGTTTTGAGTTGTTAATATTTAAAGTTCTGGTGTGATTTGTCCTTTTTTATTTGACATATTTTTGCTTGTTTTTGTTTTGCTTAAATTTACTTTGTGTTTTGTTTTGATTTCTGTCTTTATTTTATTTTATTTATTTATTTTTTTATATTATGTTATGATTTTGTCAGCTCACATTGATAGTTTTGTGTTGAACAATTCATCTGTGCATGACATTAAGAAAAAAAAAAGTGTGCTCTTAGAATTTAAAATTAAAATGTGCAAATGCACTTCCTGTTTATTACAGTTACATTGTCAGATTATGTGATTTTGAGGTATTGGGGGAATATAGGGCAAATAGAAATGGTGTGCAGAATTTTAAAAATGATGGTGCATTTTCTGATCTTACTGAATAAAATGCCTACTTTATAACATCCAATCAGCTTGCAGTACAAAAAACAAGCCACGCCCACTGTTTTCTCATTTAATATTCCTTTTCTCAAGGAACTGCATCAAAATATGAACAAAAACAGCCACAGCGTCAGTTCATGTATGATTTTGAGTTATTGGGCATGGGTAACATACTTAACCACACCCCTCCAACTGTCAGTTTTGACAACAAACAGAAATGGTAAGGAGAAGGAATCTGTTAGGTTGTAATAACTCTTCTAAAACCCTTTTCCTGAATCTTCTTTCTGAATGAAATGCCTACTTTACTATATCTAATCAGCTCGCAGTACAAAAACAAGCCACACCCATAATTTTCTCATCTAATATTCCGTTTCTCAAGGAACTGCGTCACAATCCAAAATAAAAAAAAAAAAACAGCCTCAGCTTCCAGTTTATAGGGACTTTAAAGGCACACTCACATGACAATTTCCACCCCATTGACTTACATTTATACATGCGTATCCAAATAAGTGAGAATGGAAAGTAAACATAAGCTTGAGCTAAATAAATTGTAAAAGCATAATGGGTAATTTTGCGTTCTAAGAAAAAGGTCTATATTTGAAGGTGTGCAAGAAGTTTGTGCATGAACAGAGGAAATCGGTGCGCAAACAAAGACTCGCATGTTATTACATATGTTAATACTCGCTGTATTACATAAATGCGATCTCAACTTGTAATACTGCGCTCACGATAATTGTCATTGAAATAACGTCATAGGTAGTTGGTAAATCCTAGAAGAAATACTGAGTACCATTTGAACAGATTTTGAATGGTCAAAGTCTAGCGTGACCACGGCTTACGTTGAGTTGCTTTGCAGTTTTTATTTGCTTCGCTTTGTTTAGATTTTCCCTTGTTTTGATTGGTTGTTCTTGCATTTGTTTCGTTTTAGTAATTCTCATCATTCTAACGGCATTCAAAGGTTGTTTACAATGTGCTCTTTTGCTTTGTGCTGCCTTGCTTTACCAAGTAAATGCCCTTTAAAAAGACAGAAACATTGCTACCTATGCATTAAATTTGAAAGTTCTTATTTGTTAATAAATGATTTTGAGTGCAACATTAAGTCTTTCCCCGCCATTGATGAGATATCTCTTTAATTGTGAGACAACATTTATATGCCATTGACAAGTTTTTAATCTGTGGTCTAGGTGTATTACCCTACTTATAGGCACATGTCTGGTGTGTCTGAGTTGTGTTTTGTCATGTGGTGTGCCTTGTGTTTGTTCCATGTGCTTTTGTTGATTTCATGTGTTTCCTTTGTTCTTTTTTCCCGCCGTTTATACCCCTGTGTTCAGTTCATTCTTTGTCTGTTATTGTATTGTTACACCTTGATGTCCTGCATGAGTGGCATGTGTCTGTTTATGTAGTAAATGTTCTTTTTGTAAATAAAAATGTAAATCTTTAAATGTAGATAATTTTTTTTTAAACTCTGAGTCTCTAACGTCTGTGTGAAAGCCTACCTGTGACACTTATAGCCCTAGTGCATGTCCAGAATGAATTACAGAAATTCTGAGTCTCCCAGGTACAAATTTCAAACACGATAAGTAAAAATTGTAGGCCTGATTGAATGTAAAAGAAGGAGTTATACAGCCAAGCAAGCACGCATTGAAAGTCAATATTGTTGCTGTGCTTTTCTGTACAGTGAATTAATTGTATGACAAGTTTAGATGTGAGAAGTAGGTGAGGGAATCAGACATGAAAGGTTAACCCAGGCTGCTGAAACAGACTCCATGCCATTCTGCTACATACGAAAAGAGGGAAGTTATTTGTAGGATGAGACAGAAGTGAGCGGCACAAACTGGGCATTCCTCTTCCAACCACAGAGTGTGTGTCCTCCCCCAAGACATCTAATCAAGGCACCAAAAACAGAGTGTGTGTGTTTGGAGGTCACTGTTAAGCACAGGGGGATGATAAGTGTTCAGTCTGAATGTCTCATTGTGTGCGGACGCTCATGTAAAGAGAGAGAGATGCAGCCAACAAACATGCAGCCTGTCAGAGAGCCAGCAATATCCCTGCAGTCGTAATGCCTGCACTCGTCAATTAAAGAGAGAAGGAGAGATGTAAAAGAGAGAACTTTAGATAGGATGTTTTTGTGTTGGTGCATGTACACACTAGATTGTATGTGAGTGTTTGTGGTTGAGTCCTGACGCCCCATTGCGGTGTGTTAATCACAGCGTGCATGACTGTCTGTAAGCCTACGCGTCTGTCCGGTTAACTTAAACACAGAGGAGGATTCACACACGAGCGCTGCGCTCCACATACCCCGACCCTGATTTATGGTTGCTATACGATGCTATAAAAATGTTTGGAGTGTTGCACTGACTGCCTTGTCATAAAACATGCACACTTAAGCATCCTGTCTGGTCTGTTCCTGCTACATGCTGAATGCAGTTCCTTATAAATACCACAACGCTTCATACCAAACAAATTTAGCACGAAAATAGTGAATTTGTCTGTGGTTGTTTGTTTTAAATGCTTGAAGGGATTCACCTTAAAATGAAATTTCTCTTATAATTTACTTACCCTTCACTTGCTCCAGACCAGTTTGAGGTTTTGTTTGAGGTTGAACACAAAATATTATATACTGAAGAATATTGGAAACCTGTAACTACTGACGTTCATAGTATTTGATTTTCATACTTTGGAAGTCAATAATTACAGGTTTTCAGCATTTTTAACATATCTTGTTTTCTGCTCAGTAGAACAGAAAACTCATGAGGTGGATTTCCCAAACAATGACATAACTCGCGGCTGAACTATCTAAGTACGATACATCGTTTTGGAAAAGAATGATGTACTGACGAGTGTTTTCCCCAAAATCGTAGTTTTTTTTTTTTTTTTTTTTGTCGCAGATCCATCGTTTGAACCACACTAGTTGGAACGTAAAATGTTAGAATGTAAAACGTCCAAAATGATGCTCTACATGGGGTGGAGTAAGAACTTCTTTATAGAAAAAAAAACATTATTTCTGTGCAAATTATATTGTTTTAAACGCAGACGCATTTTTTTATTTAAAAAAAAAAAAAAGCTATTATTAGTTTACATAAAAACATGCACTCACTTTCCATATAAATTGAAATATATGTAAAGGGCACATAAAGGGTCAATGTTTCCTTTGCTAATATTATTGAGAATATTTTTTAGAATACTTTTATATTCTAAAATACTTTGAGAATACTTTTTTTAATCATTCCAAGTTTAAATGTTGATAGGATTAAAAGGAAAAGGGCATAGGAGGGATAACTGGGAATAGTATAAAACCAGGAATTATGCTTCTATCTACAGCAGAGGTGTTGTTGCAAGCGTACAAGTTTGCAACGCAGTTTGCGAATGTTCATTGGAACGATAGATTTGGAAAATGGCAAATTAATTAACTGTTTGTAACGACGGAACTTGCAATCTTAGTTGGCTAACTATGGTTTTTGAAAACACACCCCTGATTTGGAACAAGTAAAGGGTGAGTAAATTATGACAGAACAAGGCAGTGAACAACGTGTATTAAAATCTGTGTAACACATGACTAAGCGGATGCATATTCTTAAATATACACTCAAATTCTGCCATGATCATCTTTTTCTCTTAAAAACAAACTTCCAAGTCCCTTTGTATTAGCAGTTTAACATTTGAACAAGGTGTGTGGATTATTATTATTATTAATTTTGGTTTTGATTAAGCCATTTGGAAAGATTGATTGTTCAAATAATATTACATGCTAAATTGGCTTAAAGTCAGCAATTTTAAGTTTTAGTGCTGCAATGATGAAATCTACTTTGAAGAATTGTGTAATGTTTTGTCCATATAATGTAAGACAGTGGGTCCAAATGACATTCATTTTATGGACATGAAGCACAGATACACTTCCGGTCAAAAGTTTGAGGTCAGTTTTTCTTTTTATTCTGTTCATCAAGGCGACATTTTTTAAATGTAATTTTGTTTTTAATGATTAAATATATATATATATATATATATATATATATATATATATATATATATATATATATATATATATATATATATATATATATATATATATATATATATATATACATATACTATAAACTTTTAATAACTACTTTCTTATTGTATGTAGTTTCAAATTAAATTATTGATCCAGTAATTATTGCTTTTATTACTATTAATAATAATAATAATCATGTGACTCTAAAGACTGGAGTAATGAAGCTGAAAATTTTTAATTCTTCTTTAATATTACTGGAATAAATTATAAATCTAAATTACAAACTACCATTATTTTTATTCATTCATTTTCTTTTTGGCTTTTGCCTTTAATAATCTGGGGTTGCCACAGCGGAATGAACAGTCAACTTATCCAGCATATGTTTTACACAGTGGATGCCCTTGCAGCTGCAACCCATCACTGGGAAACATCCATACACAATCATTCACACACATACACTACAGACAATTCAGCTTACCCAATTCACCTGTACCACATGTCTTTGAACTTGTAAGGGAAACCAGAGCACCCAGAAAAAACCCACACGGGAAGAACACGCAAACTCCTCACAGAAATGTCAACTGAACCAGCCGAGGCTCGAACGAGTGACCTCTTGCTGTTAGGCGATTGTGCTACTCACTGTGCCACCATGACGCACTAATTTTATTTTATAGTGGAATAACATTTCACAATTTTACAATTTTTACTGTATTTTTGATGAAAAAAATCACAGGCTTGGTGAGCAGGAGAAGCTTATTTTAAAACATTTAAATATCCCACTGGCAACAAACTTTTCACTGGTAGTTATTTTTATTTTTATTTTATTTTATTTTTTTAAAGCTCCCTTTAGGAAATACTTCAAATTTATAAGACATAGTTTTCCTTTAGAAACAGTTCAGTATTAATGTTTCCATTCAGGGACTTTTTGAGGAAAAAGGTTTAGATAGAACATCAAAATATTTATGGAAATGCTGATAAGTGGTAAACTCATCCAAGACGTTTACCACCACAAAAATACTGAGACAACACATTCTCTACAGTTTTCCTATTAGTGGTCAATCAAATGTGCATTTTTGTGACTGACTGTTAAAGTCTGCATTTGGTAAAAAAAAAAAGAAGAAAAGAAAAGAAAAGAATAATAGGATGTCATTATTTACACACCCTCACAGACTGGCTTTATTTCCTATAGAAAAAAAATACATTTTGAAGAATGTTGATCCAACACAACACTGGACCTCGCTGACTTTGTATGGACAAAAAGTGCACTGTATAAATAATTATGCTCAGTTGTATTCACAGTGTATGTGCATGAGTGTGTGCATGTCGTACCATCAGAGCAGGAGTCATCACTGCTGACGCTCAGCCTTTCTGCATTGCCCTGGACGTATTTGTTGTAGAGTTTGATCCTAAGCGCCCAACTCAAGTCAGGCTGCCTAACTGTGTTCTTCAGTCGCCGTCGAGCATTTGCAAACCAGTTAGACACCTGAAAATAAAACAGAGAGAGAGAGAGAGAGAGAGAGAGAGACAGAGACAGTGAGTGTTAAAATTAAGGTAAATATAGATAGATAAACAAAATAAATGAAAAATAACTTCCTGAAAATGTTTATTTTACATGCACTGTGTCAGGTTTAAAGATAATTGTCCAGGGATTAGTGGTAAAAACATGTTCACTTTTCACAAAATTAAATAAAATGTGGCAATAAAGAATGCAACAATAGGATTTTTATTTTTTGGCCATTATCTGTTTTTAACAAAAAACAGTTTGAAAGATTTTGATACTGATACTGGTTAATTGTATGCAGTACTTGTTGTTTTTTCTTCTTCATTAAATTGGCTTTAGAACATGGATTAGATTTATTTAACATTCAACTTTCCAGCGTTTTAAGAGAAGCACAGATTTTCAATATTTCTTTTAAGGACACTAGCTTTTATTTGACATATAATAACATTTTTTTTAAATAGACTTAACAAATAAAGCCAGTGCTATTGCTACGTGTAAATGATACATTTTACTACTCCAGAAAAGTGCAGATGGTTTCTTGTATTTTGAAAAACCAAACCAACCAATGGTTTTGTGGCAGTTATTGAGCATGGTGCTCAGCAGCTGCTTTACCCAAGAACATCTAATATTTTGTACAGGTTAGGTTTAGTCTTTTGCAATTATTTAATGAAATGGCTTAGAAAAAACATTGGAATTCCTTCCTATAATTAGTAACCCATAAGTGTCTGCATTTTTCATATTATTGCAGATAAGTTGATCGCTTTAAGCTTATGAAAAATAAGCCGCTAAATATCGGTGGCCAATACACTTAGTGGCAATGTCTTATTTTGTTGATTCATACATTACAACAATTTGAAAACTCCATTCAATTTTTCAAGGTTGTCATTCACTGTAAAAAATGCAGGGTTCCACATAATTCATTCATGTTGACCCAACACAAATTGATTTAGTTAACCTAACACTTTTAACAAATTTATGTGGATTGAACATAAAAAATTAAGTTGTGAAATCTCAAGAATTGTGTTGTTTCAGCTCATTGTAATAGAGTAGTTTGAACGAGCAAAAAATAAATAAATTTTTTTGAGTGTCGAAAATTACACACCATCCATACCAAACATTACCATAAACATAAACTAAAAACATGTGGCATTGTGCATTATTCAAAGAAACCATGGCATTTTACCTGGTTTTTACATGCCATTATTAATTTTTAAATAAATAAACAAAAAATTTTTTGACTAAATAAATTTGAGCAATTTAAGCACATTAGAAGATGTGATGTGTACACCGCTTGTGTAGCTGTAGTTTATAAATCATGTTTTATAATAAAAGTGTTTTGCTGAAGTAATAACACAGAAGTGAGTCTTCATAAAGGGACAATCTGCCATATTATCTTATTTTTTTTTGAAAATGGATGCAATTTATTACCCTTTTACTGCCTCTAGTGTTCATTTCAGCAGAACTACAGTGCATTTTGCAAAAAAATGTCAGTTGAGGAATGTTTTTCCAATAAGGCTGGGTAGAAAAAGACGCAACAGATCTTAACCTGTAACTCGAGTGTTTCTCTCCTACGTACAGCATGTCTGTCTCCCACAGAAACACATGTGTCTGGACTAAAAGACCCAGATATTTCTTTATTTATTAGGACACTATGTAAACCATTAAAAACAGAAGGCTGATGCCACACAGATATCCAAGGCACACTGTGAATGTAACATTACATTAATTCCTCTTCAACTGAGACGGTGACGACCTGGGTGCTTATTCTGGCCTCTGCCACTCTCACCTAATAATATTCCTTTTCTTGTGCCCGATGTCTGTCTTTTTGCAATAAAAACAATATTTGACCCAGCCTTCTCCATTTCACAGAGACCATTAGATGTTATACTAGGAAAACTTTTCATGCCTGATACACTTCAAGCCACTTATGACAGGCATTGTGCTGGGCCACTTCTTTAAAAACGATATTTAAGCCCCGAGTTTCCTGACCTCTGCTTTATATAAAGTTCCTAAGAGAAAACAGACATATTACTTATTTTAAAAGGGTCAACAGAGGCCAGTACATTTTGAAGAAACTATCATCAAGTGTATCTGTACTACTAAAGTCCAGAGATGTTCACGTCTTGTTAAGTTACTTTAGCATGAGATTATTTGTTCGCTGAAATTGAGCATCAGTTTTGTGTTTGAAAATCTTTTTTTTTTCCTTCTCTATATTGCAGTGTGGTCTGCTCACATTTTTAACAAAGGGGTTCTTTTCATGAATATTAGAACCAGATTAAATTTTAGGGTCATCCAGACTAGCATCCTAAGGCTGGGCCAATTCTTAACAAATTTAGAGAACATGTTTATGTCTTCACGTATATACAGAGACACAGACTGAGACAGATATGTACACAGAAACCGACACTCAGCGCAGACTTGAAAACACATATGTAAAGAGTTAAACACAAGCCAGAATGCCTCTGAATTAAAAATATATTGGCTAAATGATAAAAAAAGAAAGAAACTTTTCGCTTGCACCTCTTGTCTGGAATGAACACCTCAAAGTAAAAAAGAAAAATGTCATTTTAACAATCCTTCTGTCAGGAACTAGTAGTTCTTGGTAGGACGCCTGTGGAAAAGTTGTGGAAAATTAATGTACCTGCACAAGTGTCATTTGTGAGCCAAGCGCGAGAAGAATTTTCTCTGTTTTAGTGGGGTAAGGATTGTCCCTGTGTTTGTAGAGCCACTGTTTCAGAGGCCGGGCCATGTCCTGTAAAGCTTGCCGTTTATGCCGTACCTTTCCTGGGTTTTGACGAGACCTGTGAGAAAAGCAAGCAGACACGTAAATCTCCTGACAATTATACATGACTGAAGAATTGGCACTGGTGTGGAGAAAGTCACACTGCATATATTTCACATAGCAAATGATTTTTATTTATTGTCAAATAGTAACTAACAAAATATTAATCTAAATGTGCCATGCAGTGAGATGACCAATGGTCTTTTGGTGATTGTTTAAAAGTTTTACAAATGGGAGATACTGTATATAAAGTATTACAAGAGATATTTAAAAACGCAAGATATTTAATAACACTGTAATTGTTGTTTTAATCATATGTACCTGATATTATCGGTCATATCACTCACTTTGCACACACACAAAAAAACTTTTTTGTAAGTTAAAAAGCAGTTAGACTGCCCATATAACCATGAAATAAAATACGATATATAGCTATAAAATCTGATATTTCACTAATTACACATGATAAAATACTGACACAATGCATGCAAACATTTGTGCATCTTAACACTGCAGTTTGTTTCTGAAGGAATCTGTTTTTGAACTGATCATCGGAGCCAATGATTCGTTGATTAGTCATAAAGGCAGCCGCTATAGCTTCTTTTTTTTTTTTTATTAATCATCCATCTTAAAACATTTCTGTAAATTGTTGATTCAATGAAAACTCATTAAGACAGGAACTTGCTGCCACCTACAGGTGGTTTTATAATGTATCCATGATCATCTAAACCAGTGGTTCTCAAAGTGGGGGTCGCGAGAAAATGTGTGTGTGGGGGGGTGGGGGTTTGGGGGGGGGGGGGTGTCGCTTGGTTATTTCCAATAATCTCATATATTTTATTAAATATTAAACTATTAGATTTATCACATTTAATCAATTATTATATTTTATTTGTGGCCCCTGGGGTTATTATGATAGATTAACATAGCAGCATTTGCTTTAGTTGCAGAACATTGATTTTGCAGTACAATCAAAAACTTTGACACCTTTATGGCACTCACATACATTAAAAATGAATGCCATGACTGAACATGAAGGATGATCTCCAATAGGCTCGAAATCTCCAAAATTAAAACAAGAATAGTTTTGTGCTATAAATATTGTGCTCACTATTCTAATTAAGTGAGGTTAATATTAAATTAAACAAATGAATAATGATTAAAATAAATATTTGGTTGTAAGACTGTTGCACTTTTCTGTGTTGCCAATAGCATATGATTATATAGTTCCTATCGTTGTGTGTGCACCATTGTGTGCAATATTTGTATGCTTATAACCAACTCAGAGCATAGTGGGGGTCGCGAGTCACTGGAGTTATTATTTTAGGGCTGAAAAGTTTGAGAACACCTGATCTAAACAGCCAAGGTAGTCATAAAACTGACAAATATATTCATACTGTATGTTAAAGATATAATTTCGGTCAATATCACTCACCCCTAACCATTAAATATTGCAATAGAAGGGAATAATTAATAGTTATGTCCTGTGAAATGAGCATTATCAACACAATCTTATGCATTCATAAAGTGACTATGGTGAAATCTGTTGATCTTTATGCTAAGTGAAGATGTACTGTAGTGCATTATCATCGATTCACATTAAATATTACACTAGGTCTTTACTCTAGGTTCCATGTGAAAATATGTTGAATAAAAAGCCATTTTATATCAAGCATTACAGAAGTTATGAATGTTACAATATATATACTTTTATTTCTTCAGATTTCTTAGTACTTAAGTCAAGAGTATTCAGCTTTTCTGACTTTCTGACTCTGAAGCCCCTAGTTGTAAATGACAGGCCCCCAATATATTTCTGCTACTTTTCAAACTTTTTGTGAAGAAATTACGGTAGCGGTGATATACATTAAATAAATAATTATGTTACTTTTGTATTTTTAAGAACAACATTCTGTCTCCCTCTAAGTATCCTCATATAGTTCCAAACCCATTATAAAGTTAATCCAAATGACAAATTAATTTTTTTAAAGAGATTTCTGTTCTATCGAATGTCTGTTCTCCAAAAACATTTACAATTTTTAGATAGAAAAAGTTTAAATTACTGCATCTTTTCATTGCTTATTAATTCACATGACTTTTCTAGTGATTTAAGATTGCAAAAATCTTTAAATTAGATGTACTTACAAGTAATAAGTAGCAATTATAAATAACTACAAATGAACTTTTAACAGCTTGATATCACTCTGAAAAAATATATAGTTGTTATGTCCATGACTTTTAAGACTGCAGTAATGTCCATGACTTTTGCCAGACATCCCACTGATGAAATGCTCTCATTTCAAAGCATGCGGACCCCTTGTCCTCAAGTAGTACAAGTGCTGAGCAAATGCAATAAAATAAGACATCAACTTAGTTACCAGTTGTAAATTATTTTAAATCATTTTAGGTATGTTGAAGCTCCCTGGTGAGCCCAGCCCCTTGTTTGACACCTACAGTCATAAGTGGTTCTCTAACAAACAAATAAATAAATAAACTAAAAAATAAAACCCGTTTTTTGGAACTTTCAGACGAACTCCAGTAGGCCAGCATCAATCTGTTTTTCCTCTAATTGGAGTCTGTATTTTAGGAACGAACAGAAGCTGGTTATTTAAACCTGTAGATGTCAGTATGGCGCTGTTATATCACCTTGTTATCTTCAAACAACCTGACTGCACATTTAACATATTTTCCCTCAACGCCCCGTGGTTCATGTTCAGCAAATATTTCCCTTGTAACCCAGATCTGTATTAACAACCCAAAGAAAGTTTTCTGCTGCCTGTTCTCGATACGGGCGACACACACCTCCGTATTTATATTAATAATTTTCATTAGCAGCGATATTCCCCTGGAGGCGAGCAGCGCGGCTGTACTGTTGTCCTATTGGCTCCGCTTACACGCGCAGAAATGAGCTTCAATGCGCGCGAGCCAGACGCACCCGCAGCGGAGGATGTTTGCATAAGTTTTTCACAAGACATCACTTTTAGGCTCGGTGTCACCGTGCATCGCAGTCCTATAATGAAGCACTGTGTTGTCTGCAAATAAAAAACAGGTTGGGATAAACAGCTTGGGGCGGTGAGGCTGAACTCGCAGGGCAAATAAAGGATGACACGGTTTCCCTCACTGCAAAAATATTCGTGATTGACTGGACCACACATACAGTTGAAGGAAATGTTTATTTATTAGAAACAGACCTGGACGTGTTTTAAATTCGCTACCGAACACGAATGACCTCATGTACCCGATCGACAAGCCCCTGCTAATTCAGCACCATCGACAGCGACTTAATTGAATTGTGAATATTAATTTCCTGCAATTCTCTTTCTGAGACCTCAACGTATCCTAGATAAGAAGTCGCCAAGCAGGCTGTAAATTCAAACCATATGCTCTCAAACCACAACTGAGCTCAAAATCTATGGAAAGAAAACAAAAGGACTGTGAAAAGTCAAACAGTTGGACGTGCCACCGCTTTTCACCGCTTGGCCCTCAAATTGAACAACTTGATGTTTATCTTTAATAAGGTTCTCCGTGCTGTCACGCGCTTAAAAGCATTAACAGCGTTAAAATGACCACAGATGACTTTAACAGGCAATATGCACTTTCACCTCTAAAGTATTTTTACAGAATGTTTAGCCTAATTATTCACGTCAATAAAAAGAAATGTTTAAAGTCCCAATTATTTACAGTGAAGATGAAACCTACTCATTTTAAAAGTCCAGCCAAAGCGCCCGCAGCCATTAAAAACATTTGAGAACAGAAAATCTAATTAAAAGATGATAAACAAAAATATGTGCAAGCTCATCAATAAAATCACATTCTACATTTTGGAGGTATGTAATAATGTTTAATTATAAAGCATCTGAGGTAAATTTCAGAAAAGACCGTGAGGTCTTCTGACATGACATACCCTGATCTCCTGTGCCGTATAGCGGAGCTGTCTTTGAGGACTGGGCTGCTGGAGAGCAGGTCCGGATGCTGCCCGTCTATCACCTCTAGATAATTGCGACTGCTTCTTTCCACCTCATTCGCCTTCTCCTCGAATAAGACCTGGCTGCTTAACTTATTAAACACAATTGTGTTCATCTTTGGTATATTAGTCCAACTCCTTTTCCCCCGTGTTTCCGCTGAAAGTGCTTGGCAGCCGTGCGGATGTCCTACTCAACGGAGCCGCAGCGCCCTGTCAAAATCCTGTGAAGCAGAATAAAATGACAATTATGTTCTATGTCAGCCGTGAGTTGACCCAGACGTACATTTGGAAACAATATTCGGCAGCATAACGACGGTATTTTTAAATGTACCGTTAATAGGAGCAATAAGAATTTAACCACAACAAACGCGCAAAAGTCATTCAGCGCGCGAGTCTGACAGACTCTAGTGAGGAACATTAACCAAACTGATGAACTTGGTTTGTTTGTAACTTCTGTAGAGTTTTGTTTATGTAAACTTTGCACAAGTATTCAGAATGAATGATGCACATTTGGCACATGCAGTTCTATAATTCTTATTTGACCGGTCAGTAACACAGTTCATTTCACAAGACAATGTGTATTTTAAATATAGAAAAATGAATGCATTTGCTGTTTAATTTCATGTAAGCTCTAATAAACGTTTTGACAGCACTTAGGGGTTTATTTACAACTCAGTACAGCAAGCATCCTGCAAAACTTCACATAAACAAATGTCAACAATTTGAGGTCATTGCTGTCCAGGGAAAGCGATGAAATAAACCAAACATCAAAACTTAATGAATCATCCCTTTCGTGCAGTTGAATGAAAGTGACCCGACAGAGTGAAAACATTTACAAGTCATGACTGAAAACAGTTGTGGAATGTGGGCTGAATGCGCGTACCTGTGTGTTCCTCCTTCTGCGTCTTTCTGTAAAGTGTAATCCAGTTTCCAGTTTCCCATTCCCTCTCACATGTTCTCCGCTCTAAGATCCTGCGCGCAAACCACACGAACCGCTTTCGCCTCTGCGCTTTATTCAAGCGCGCCCGGGAACATGAATCCACGACTCGTCTCGTGTTTCCCAGCTAAGCGGCTCAGACGGCGAACATACTGTGAATGTTTTATGCCGGTTCCGCCGCCGTGCAGGGGGAGGCTACCGGGACACAGCCAGTGCAACAGTGTATTCCCTTGTGTGGGTTCACGTCTGGACCGCGTCCATCACCCGACTGAATGAGAGTTGTATAGAGTTACTAATATCAGCCAGAGCTGGTGTGACTGCACGCAGTTTATCACAAGCAGCTTCACCTCAGTCTGATGGGCAAAACAGACACAATTCTGACGTGCAACAGATTTGTAGTCTCAAGTGGAGAAACAAGTCATTTAGATGTAGACTGACTGCTGAAGGGAATACCATATGAATTTATTATAGGAGAAATATTAGGCATACTATATCTGCTGATATCAAATTTCCATTTTAGTCTAGAAACTTTCAATTAGCTATATTGTAACCCGTATTGAAGACGTTTTATAGCATATTATGGGCAAATTCTTACGAGAATTAACTAGCCTATTAAAATTAACTAAAAATAAATAATATTTAATAATTGTAATATTTTTAATAGTAAAACACCATTGTTGTTATTAAAGCTGGAGTTTTACAAATGGTAGGCTAATCAACATAATAATATAGTGATGATGATGATGATGATGATGATGATAGAATATTGTTGCTAAACCTTTTTTTAATGCTTGCCCAGTAAAAAAATCTGGTTGCCCTGTTTTGTTTTGTTTTTTTTAAGTTGAACCAAATTAACCTTACTTGGTTGGCATTGAATTTAAATTATGTTAAACTGACTTAAAACAGCTTGCATAACTTACAAAATTGAACATGAACTTAGTTTTATAAGTTATGAACAAAAAACACACGCTGTCATGACTAATTGATCATAGAAACAAAATTTTGTTTTTAGTTTTTCAATCTAAACATTGCCCTAAAACCTGAAAGCAGTATGACATTAAAAAACGATGGGAATGCGGCCAAACAAGATTGATTGATTGACTTATATCCTATTTAATTATTTTGAGATACAAGCTCAAATGTGACAATTTTTTAGATTTATAATACCCAAGTTTTTCTAGTGTTTCAGCTCAATATTATTAATAAAGAATTATTGATTAATTATTATTCATGCTCATTGACTTCATTGCAAAAATGTAACGCTTGAAAATGTAATCTAATATATGTTACATATAATACTCCATATCAAATGGCATGATATCTTTTAATAATAAATCTGGTTTTATTCCCTGTAATAACGGGAGACCTCGCGGAAGTCTGGGTTCACCCAAAACGCTTACTGCTAGGACACAAAATCCCTCAAGACCTCACTTTTATTGTCTTAACATTTCGAGAGCGGGATCACTTCAATGAACATCCTAATTCTTTTCCAAACATGGTTAGCGAGGTCTACAATTACTTCTATTCCAGTTCGCTCGAGAACCTCTATAAACCAATATATAAACAAATTAATTACATCAACGCCATGTGCGACGCTTTATCTGGAGACTTCGCGTGCTGAGGAAACGCGGCTCGCGTGAGTTCTCTCGCGAGCGTCGATGTGAATCTGGTACCCTCTCATTTTCCCAAATTACACGACTTACACGTCGCATTGAATGCCATTGACTGTGTCTTTCGGGTTTATCCAGGGTAGTGTTTGGAGGTGAAGTGACTAAACTCGGAGGCACATGTGTGCTCCTTACGCCCCGTATAATTGGCGTGTTCCTTTTATTTGGGTGTATTTTTACCTATTTAATGAACAAACTCTCCCGGACATCACCCGGATGACTCACAGCCCCAGTGAATGCAATGGAGAGAAAGGGACAGTTATGCTCGACCGCAATCAACCACTGAAATGATGTCTTTTCTCTTATTCTCTCTCGCCTGTCCGGATTTATGTGGTCGCCCACATGTTTACTCTAACGGTGGCATATCCAGACTGACCACATACCCTTGGGCAGGTACAATCACACATCACTCAGTGGTGTGCTTCATTCTGTGGGATGCCTACGGCGTAAAGGTGTGGTAGTGGGAGAGATAATGTGCTCTCTGAAGCCTCGCTGATAGTGTAATGACCCACTTCGCCAGTAAACGGCCCTGGTTCTTTGGGTATCTGCCAGACCAAGTGTCTTATTTAGGATCTAGGTTTATTTGTAGTGTTTCTATTCTACCAAAGTCGCAAAACAGCTTCTCATTTTCAGTGGCTGATGAGAACATACAAAAGACTGGGGATGAGAGTAAGGCTATTGTATTTTTTTTTTTTTGAGGGACAACTTAGTGGTTGTTCATGCTAATCTCTCAAACTTTGATACATTGTATTGCAGCCATATTTGTCTTCTAAAAACAAAATGCATTTAAACTTCACAACTACACAATCACAGATCCTTTGAGTTAATGCCAATTACAAAGAGTTCTGTTGTTGCAAACCTACAGTACTGCATGATTTGTTGCTGGAATATAACTATTAGGTAATTTGGTGCAATAATATCCTGACTGTCTAGTAATTTATTAAAGAACAAAGTGAACTATTCATTTAGAAATTTAACACTGTAACAAATTGCTGTGTGTGTGTGTGTGTGTGTGTGTGTGTGTGTGTGTCATAGGTCTCAGCATGAGTACACCCCATTTCCATCCATTCATTTTCTTTTTGGCTTAGTTCCTTTATTAATCCAGGGTCGTCACAGCGGAATGAACCACCAACTTATCCAGCATGTGTTTTACGCAGCGGATGCCCTTCCAGCTGCAACCCATCACTGAAAACATCCATACACACTCACTCACATACATACACTATGGACAATTTAGCTTACCTAATTCATCAATAGTGCATGTCTTTGGACTTGTGGGGGAAACCGAAGCACCCGGAGAAACATGCAAACTCCACAAAGAAATGCCAACTGACCCAGCCAAGGCTCGAACCAGAAACCTTCTTGCTGTAAGGTGACAGCACTACCTATGCGCCACCACATCGCCCACACCCCATTTTGAAAATGAATATTTTTATCTATTTCTCAGTGAATATGGGTTATATTTATTGGTGCATTTGAACAAAACAAATTTATTAAACAGATATATTCATTAAAATAATATTTTAGTTTACTAAATGGAAAGATAATACATTTAAATTCATGCAAAATATTGGAAAAAAAATACAAATTACAAAATTGTAGATATTTTTTGTTTCTCTTGATTTTTGCTATTTTAAAAAATTGTTTAATATTTTCACAAACATATAAATTTGGGCTATTAATTTTTGAAACATTATTGTAAGCTATTCTGTTAGATTAGCTTAAGTACTGACTAAACTAATGTATATGAAATATGAAGCATCCTATAGAAAATATAAATTTAAGTAAGAGTTTATGGGGGGTGTACTCATATATGCTGAGCACTTTATATATACTTATATATATATATATATATATATATATATATATATATATATATATATATATATATATATATATATATATATATATATATATATATATTGTAAGGGTTCACCCAATCTAACATTTGTGACAAATGTGGTACTTAGGACTTACTATCCTACACTTTTACTGCCGAGGGATAGAAAGAAAGAAAAAATATGAAAAAATACAAAAAAATCATCATAAGAGGTTTGTTGTGCCATTTTTAATAAATTGTTACAACTGTTAACTTTTTTATCACTTGTGACTCTGGACGACTAAACCAGGCTAATGTTGAGCAGTTATATGTTTTTAATTAGTCAAAAATAAATTGTATGGGTCAATGAAATTTTCTTTTATGCCAAAAATCATTATCAAGTAAAAATCATGTTCCACAAAGATATTTTGTTAATTTCTAACTGTAAATATGTAAAACTTTTGTTTTTTAACGTAATATGCAATGCTAGGAAAATGATTTGAAGAACTTTTTAGATGATTTTCTCAATATTTTAATTTTTTGAACCCTCAGATTTTTTGATTTTTTTTCAGTTTTCATGTGATGAATAAATCTCAGTTTCCTAATATTGACACATTACTGGTTTTGTGGTCCAGGGTCACATATAGATTTGAAGTTACCGTGAATGCCTAGCATTAAATTAAACAAAAGAAATAGCTATGAACCCCAAAAATCAGGCTAATAAAAATACTCTCTTACTTGAAAATTAATATTTATGGTGATAAAATCCACAATCTTGCTTACGAACACATGCTACTTCTTCTGTGAGCTTTGCATGTGTGCTATATGTTGACCATCATATATTGTTTTTGAATGGTTAAACTGACAGTGTTTCCAATAACCCCATGTTACAACACTCCCCGGGTACTACCCAATTTTTCTTTTGAAAATATTACACTTAAAACTAGCAGAACTTTCACTAAACCTGACATCAATGAACCCAAGTGTTCCTCATTAGAATTTTATTTCCTTTCCTGCTGGAGCAACATATTTGGGCTGCCGCAACAGCATCTGAGTAAAACAACAATTAAGTGTTTATGTGAACTAACCCAAATTCACTTACAGGACAGACAAAAGTTTGATGACAAACCAAGATGCTTTATTCAACTTAAAGGGACAGTTAACACATCAATTAAACTGACTCACCTTCAGGCCATCCAAAATGTGGAGTTACTTCTAGTAAAGGATGTGGCCTTTGGTCATTCATAACATTTTGTGAGTCATAAAAACATACAGAGATAAAAAAATAAATAAATAATACCTCATAATGCATTGAGGTCTTACAAATTAACAAAAACTAATTCTCGCAAGAAACAGAACATCATTTATAACATTACCTGGCTTGCATTTTTAGCTACAAAACCTTATGGGTGAACAGTCTTTTTAAAGGTCGCTAGAAGTGCTTTCAAGAGTTCACACTTAGCTGATGATTGATTAAAAGCAAGTTTGGAATTCTGTCTCGGGAGAGAGCCCTGAGCTCAAAAGGTTCTTGAGCCCTGGGCTCCCTCCCGTTTGCAGGGCAAGAAGGAAGTTTTGAGCTCAGGTAGGTCTCGAGAACCCACCCCCCCCCTTTGTTTTTTATGAAAGCTAATGACAGAAAATGATTGTTATGAAAGAGATATGCTGCTGGATGAGATTTTGATTGTAGTGTTTACATTTAGATTGATCAATTAACTTGTGGTGCATGTTTTTGGAATCTAGGAGGAAACCGGAGAAGCACGGGAAGAACATGTTAACTTAGCACAGAAGCGACAGCCGGCCTGTTTAAGGACTAGAACTAGTGACGTTCTTGCTGTGAGGCAACAGTGTTGATCACTGGGCCACCGTGCCGCCCTATGAAGGAAAAGGTGGGGGAGTAAAGGTGTAAGGAGGATTCTTCAAATCAAAGATGACTATAGTGAGAAACCCTGGCTCTTTATAGTGGGTTAGGAATCGTCTGATTGGTGGATCATACATAGTTAATGCAGAACCAGCCATTTTCAATCATACTCACGTGATCCTCTCGAAGTTAGTTTATAAATAAACTTCACTTAAAAGGGCATTTTTGTTTGATTTTTGAGAGCATTCACTTGGTGAGAGGATTTAATAAAAAACTGAATTATGAGGTTTCAGGGAAGATAGACAGTGATTCAGAGAGCAGCAATTACAGACAATCTGAGAGCTGTGTGGAAATGGAGGGTTTTTGGTCAATAATATTGTAGTGATATTACTGTAAACTTAGTAACTAAACCAATTTAACTAAGGTATGTCTTTAAAAACTGAAAGATTACTGCTGATGATATTAACTAACTTTGCCATCTTAATAAACATAAACAAAGGACACTTATCACACACTTACCAAATCTGTAGAGACAGAACAATCAACACAAACTGCAACCACATCTTAAAAAGAAAACAACTGGCAAATCCGGATTTCACCATTTCCAGATTTGTAAAGCTCTTGGGTAAAAATGTTCCTTACAAACTTCTTTTTGTCGCATGTTAGCAGACCACTGTAATCCACACGTCTACATGTGATCGGTGCTCTCATTGCAGGGAAATGGAAACAAAATCTTAGTTGCAGCATATTTATAAACGCAACACTGACGACCCATGTCTTCGAACAATTCTTCTTCTTCTTGCACTTGTTTCAATTACGGTTGGTGACACAACGTGGCGTCTCTCTGAACAGGTAAAATCAGTTAAAAGGAGTCTTCGAATTTACTCAATGATCTCATCACTGTGATGTCGCAAAAGAACAAATCTGCTCAAAACAATGCAAAAAAACAGACAAACAATTTTCACTTGTTAGCTAAATATATGTGTCCTATTAGTGTTTTTGCAACGTGGGACATATATACGACTGTCAGCATCTCAAAAAATGTGTTTCGGTGTTTCGTGACACTTTAAGACTAACATACTGATACTATCAACCCAGGCTCATTCCATTTACGCTTTTTGAGATGTCTAATTTCTCTCGTCAGTGCCATTTGCACCTGCTGTTCTCATGTAAATCCAACCACTGTTTCCAGCATGGCGAATTGAAAAGGATAAGAATCTGGCCATATTTAACAGTTCTTTAGCTGCAGATCTAATTTCCTGGTGCTACCTCCCGGCAGGCACAGGACGTCAACATGATGTCATGTTGACGTTGTACCCCAACGTCGTGGGGACGTTAGATTTTGTTTGGAAATAAAAATCGGGTTAATGTGTCAGAATCCAATGTCAGGATGACATCAATGTCCAACCTAAAATCAACCAAATATCAACATGTAATCATGTTACAGCTTCACTTTGTGTGGACGTTACCATTATGACATCTATCAGACTTTAGATTTTGGTCACTTTCCAGCACAACCTAAAATCAACCAAATATCAATGTAAATTGCATTGTCCTTAATAACGTTGTCTGTAGGTGCTGACTAGACATTGCATTTTGGTCACCTGACATCACAACCTAAATCTAACCTAATATTAACGTCTTGTGTGTCTGCTGGGCTTGGTGTCAACATGTCTTCTCATTAAAATCCATTTTCTGGTGTCATTAATGCAGTCTGTCTTTAAGTAGGACTTTGGGGCCACTTTAAAAAATTCACAGATGAGATTTGTTAAAATTATTGGGCCTTGTGGAAAATATAAACTGCTGCACAATTGCACCCATTAGAGATTGTTAAAAGTGATTCAATCAGTGTTTTTCAAATGACCTAAAACACAAGTCACACAAGGTATACCCTCAGCAGCTTTTCCACACACCCCGAAGACCCTCACTGGGTAGATCTGAATGACATTAGTGTCGTCGGAGCTGGCAAACTCAAAGTCTTGTTGAATAATTTGTGTCGGTTTTCCCACCTTTTCTTTCTTTCCCAAGCAGTGATTTTCTTTTAAAGATGGTTTCCTAAAATACATCAATGCCTGTGAAGTATGCGTGTCGTGTTTTGTTTAGTAATCTACTGGGTCGCTGGCTCTGGGTTTTGGCACGCTGTTATCTTTTTAGGTTGCGCTGTTTTCAGAGGTAATACTGTTCCTTTTTTGAAGTGGCTGCTTATTCGTGCGGTTGCTGTTTTGAGGTTGGACGCTTCCTGACCTCATATTAAGAAGCTTGTGTGCATGCTGACAGCGCAGGGTTTATTTTAGATTTGAGGAGAACAAAGGAACTTCAATATAACATTACATAGAGCACGTTTAGACATGCTGCTATTACGCGATTTTACAGATAGCATTAGGAACAACTTGCAGCAGCACATCAAATAGGCAAATCCATAAAAGAATATGGCACGTAAGGATGATTGGCAGCAGTTTGATTTATCTGGTGCGATCAGTTACCAGCACCTTCTCCCGCTGTGTAAAAATCCAAAGCAAAAAGCTCCCATTACACTGTCTCGAACACACTATATGAGCTGAAAAAAGTCAGATAATCATCAGCAGTTGGCCTGCCGCTGTACTCCCTCTGTCTGTCTTTTCCCGTCTCGGCCTCAACCTCCTCTCTCTTTCTCTCACCCATGTTGGGTGCTGAGAGCTTGATGAACACATCCTGATGAAAAGTCAAGGATAATATCATTCTTGGGCCGGAGCCACAAGCCTCCCAGGCAGGTTTAAACCCAGAAAGGAGAAGGTCTAGATATCTATGTGTCCAAGTATTTGACGTGTGTGTGGGAGGTCGGTAAGGTATACTTACTGTACACATTTATAGCTGCTTGTTATGTTATTGTCATATCGGACTCATTTATTGGTATCATATTTTGAATTATAATATAATGATGCCTTGACTTTTTCTATGCCCTATTGGGTAATGCCAGTAGATGGCACAGGTGAATTTCTTCATAAAGGAGTTGATGCATTGATCACACCAACAATTCAATCCTAACACTGCTTAGAAACGTCTCAAAACCATGGCAGCATATGGAATTGCATACTGTTGTGTTTTTAATAAACAATTATTTTGCTCTGTATTAATATGTTATGTTTGTATGAATACCCATTTCCACTGTCATGCTGAAAGGTTCTAAGAACCATCAGGTATGGTTCTAGTTGTGTTTCCATGTGAGCCTGGTATGGTAAGACATGATTACCAGTGTTGGGCACGCTCCTTTAAAAGAGTAATTAGTTATAGTTACTTCTCACAAATAGTAACTAAGTTACTATTTTTAATTATAAAAGTAACTAAATGCCTAGTTAACTATTGTGTTACATTAAAAAAATCGAATTTGTCAAATGACTATAAAATAAATATAAAACATTGTACACTAACCTACACTATTTTAATGTTTTTGTTGGACAACGTGAGAGACAACGGCAACATGTCCTTAAAGGTGCAGTAGGTGATCTGCCAAAATACTAACCGATTAGCAAAATAGCTTTGAAACACAGTCTTATCCCTGCCATCCAAAGCCATGCCTCCTTAAATACAAACGTGCGAACGACAGCAGACAACCCACTAGTTCATGTCATTCGTCAGTTAAAAAAAGTAGTTAGTGGTAGGCCGGCGGCGCGCAGGAATTACACTTCATACTAAGCCATACTTACAGGCCGTATATTCAGAGTAGCATTGTAAACAATATAGGGGGCGCATCACAGGCTATCATTGTTCAAAAATGAACCAATGTGAATATAAAAGCATCTTCAGCTCAGTAAAGCAGGCTAGGCGAAAAAGCGACATTTTTTGATGTTTTGTTGTTAAACTAAATAAAAATCTACATTATTGATGCTGTAAAAGGTCCCTTATGGAATTGAAAAAGTTACATCAATCTTTCCCCAGAAGATTTCAGAGGCTGAACAACACTTCTGTGCATATAAACCATTCAAAACAACACAATCTACATCTACATTGTGAGTAAAATGCTTTCAAAACATAACATAACTTGTCTAAAAGAAATACTTGGTGTTATCCTTCCTCAAGTGTGCAAAAGTAACTCCAATATTGATTCTGGATTTCAAAAAGTTTTAATTTAGCATTTGAAGTTATCGCTGTGATTTCATGTTCCCCATGTGCACATAAACGCGCGGGATGCATGCACGTGCTAATGGCGGATCTGCGTGAGCAGATGCACCGATGTACAAATCTACATTTGTTGACAGACAGTTTGGGCTACTTTTCAGAACTATGGGAATTATCGGCCCGACAATACTTAGTTGGATTAACTTTTTTTAGTCTTATGCCTTACCCAGAATAAAAAAAAAATACATAAATACATTTAGATCATTTACTTTAATCATTACTATTGGAATGTGAAGAAACTTTCAACCAGCACAACAAAAATGTTTCTGAAGATAATCACCAACTGCATCTTTAATTATACTGTACATCTAGATTATATTTTGTTGTCAGCTGCAACAGATTGATTTTAAAGCACCAGTTTTTGCTTTCTGACACCTTTATGGCAATCAAATACATTAAAAATAAATTCAGACCACTACGGAACAATGAAAAGGATCATGGTGGTGGCCTCCAAAATTAAACCAACAATAGACCTGTGCTGAAAACGCAGCACACCAGTGTCATTAGGTGAGGTTGATATTAAATTGGAAATTCACAAAAGCAATGCTTAGTTAAATAGCAAAAAGTACAAAAAAATATCTATTCAAAAAGGCGGCAACACCAAAGATCCAAGAATGCCAATTTATTCAATTGAAAAGGCTGATACAAGGTGTTGGCATTTTTAAAGCTTTGGTGTTTCTGCATTTTTAAATATATATTATTAAATTAAAGAAATGACTACATAAATGATGGTTAAAAAAAGCCTATGGTTGTTAGACTGTTGCACAATATAGTGTTGTCAATATGCTCATGTTTATATAAGCCTATTGTTGTGTGTGCAACATTTGTATGTTTATAACCACCTCTGAGGAATATGGCGGTTGCAAGTCACTGTCATTGTTATTTTGGGGGTCACGGGCTGAAACATTTGAGAACCACTGTGTTATGCACCCTCAGTCACTGAACGATTCATTCGATTCATTCAAAAAGACTTATTCACAAAAGAAAAAAACAATTAACATCTAGACCAGTAAAATCTGGATGAAAATAAAAAAATATGTTTAGGAATACTGAATTTAAGTTTTTATTATTAGTGGTAACAATGCACAAAATAATGTATCTTGCTCAACCCTGATAATGATGTCACTTAAAGATTAGGGTGTTACACCTACTACATATTCTTTAAAACTGTCTTATTATAAAGAGAGGCTGAAGGAATTCCCCAAACCCCCTTTTTTAGTCTAGCTGCTTCTAGTTGATAGCATATTACAGGTGATTTTTTCCTTTTGTAATAAAAGTGCGTACTCCATAAAATATGTTAGCATAAGCATGGCTTGTCAGTACCAATGCAGTCTTTATTAAAGTTGTTGAGCTCTTTATAGGGGACAGGTCTGAAAGCCGACCCAGACACTGTGGTATTTGTGCACTCATTTCTGTGTTTATTTATTGTTGGGCCAGCTAGTTATTTACACTTTATGGATGGGAATGTCAGAATTCATTTGAGGCCGTTAAACCGTTTAAGAGAAAAAAAGAGACAGAGGGAGGGAACTGGAACAATAAGGAGTGAGTAAGCAAACCAAAAATCATCTAGTTATGCAAAGGAATTACAAGATGTATTTAACCTTTGAGAGAGCGTTACATTTTCAGGGTTTGGGACCACAAGAGAACAGCAACTACTGTAGAAAACTAGAGTGTGTTTGTGTGTGAAACCAAAAACAATCTTGTCCAGATCTGTGTACTAAGTGAGTGTATTTTAACGCCCATTATGCTCTGCTCTCCATTTGGCCTTGTAGTCCTTTTTGAGGGAAGGCAAAGCCACTTCTGATATTTGGAAGAAAATTTTACTAGTCATTAGTTTCTTTATGAAATACTCGAACCAACTGCCTAGGGAGCTGCGGGAGCCTTCCACTTCAAACAGACGCGTTTCATTTTCATAAAAAATAGCACATGCGCAGGCACTTGCATTACATCGCTCCGTCCCACTACGACCTTAAGTAAACAGACTGAATTATGTTTTTATACAAATGAGACCGTATTCAATGTAATTCAATCAAAATCTAATAAGGAAATGGTTCCTGGTTGTTGTGAAGAGGTCAGATTACTCGGCGAGGGCAGAGATGGAGGTTTAGGTGAAGCATGACCGCAACGTTTCTCAGCGTATTTCCCTCTCCGCTCCTTTCCAAATATTAAGGGCTCAACTGTTAAGTGTGTTCGTGTGGCGACAAAACCTCTTATTAGCATTGAATCATTTCCTTGATCAAATAACAGATGTTTGCATAAGTTTGTGAATGGATTATACAACATCTTTTAAGAGATTTTTTAAAGAGTTTTTTTTTACTCGAGACAAAAAAATGACAAATTTAATGGGATGAAGGACAGCAAAGTTATTCTTCATTTGACTCTTTGTTAAGGGATTGGATGTAGTCCAAAACAGAAGAGTCGCTGGATTGTGAAAATCCTGACATTGGCCACCTGCTGAGAAACACCTTTAAACAAATGCATATTAGGGCTGTCAAGCAATTAGGCATTTGCACAATGTGGTGGTTCATAAAAGCAGATATCTAATGTATGAAATTGATAATGTTGTTGTGTCATTCATCATCAAAGTCCGAAAGCCATGCCACCTCCTGGAAAAGAATAGTGCAGTGGTGTCCAAACTTAGCCTGTAGATCCTCTGTCTTGCAGAGTTTAGTTCTAGCTTGCCTCTACATGTCTGTTGGTGCCAATAGCCTAGTGGTTAAGTGCGGCGACATATAGCACCATGGTGCTCACAGCAACCAGAGTTTGATTCCCGGTTTGAAGTCCTATCCCGATCCTTCCCCTTTCTCTGTTTCCAATGCTTTCCTGTCTGCTCTCCACCATCCTATCCCAATACAAAAGCTAAAAAAAAAAAACTAAAAAAATGATAATTAAAAAAAAAAAAAACATGCATCTCTGGATGTATTTGGTATGGCTAGTATTAGCGTTTTTAGGTGTGTTTATTTATTAAATATATTACTTGATTTAACTATCATCACATCATCGCACATCACACATCATCAGTCGTTCATCCAAATCATCCTTGTCCAGCCCAATTTTTCTGCCACATGGACTGAGTGTAGACCTCTTGTCTATCTGCACTCATCTGTGGTTAAGTATACTTTGCAAACTGGACAAACATGGCTGTGCTCAAAATGGAGTTGAAATAAAACACAAAATAAACATACTGCACAACTAAAATGAAAAAAAGCTAATAAGAAAGCATCTTGTGACAGAGGTATCAGCAATTCTCCAGTCAGTTAATGCAATGTCACTTTTTTATATACTACATTTTAAACAGACAACTTTGTCAGTGTTGTTTTCAATGAAAATTTCCAACATAGGCTCATTCTGAAAATGCAGCTTTACATGCATTTCTGGAGATCGTGAATTATCGATGTTCCTTTTCGCGATCACCAGCTAACCTCTTACCTCCGTGTGGATGGCAGACGAAAACTAAAGCCAAAAAATAAGTGGGTGAGAATGTGGTAAAAACGTGATAAAAATTAGGCTGCAGTGAGGGCTTTTCTTTTTCTGAATTGCTCTTCAAAACACTGTCAGTTGGGTTTAGGAAAACGGGTGGGAGCTGGTCAACTGGTGCTTTTGAAAACACTATCGGTTGGGTTTAGGGAAGGAAAAGGGTTGCGGGATCAGTCATTCAGTCAGTCTGTCAGTCGACATTGGCCTCTGGTGGATTTACATGAGAATAGCAGGCACGAATGGCACTCATGAGAGAAATTTAAAAACTCAAAAAGCAAACACAGTGGCCTCTAGTGGATTCGCGAAAACAAAAATTGCAAAAAAAAAAAAAAAAAAAAGTACCTCCTGGGACGTATTTGGTGCTCTCCAGAAACCTATATAGGGCTACGTTTTCAGAATGAGCCTGGCTTGAAAATAACACTTTATTTAAAGAACCAATTCTCACTAGTGGCTTATTACATGCCTATTATGAAGACAGTGGCTGTTTATTTGTATTTAAAAAAAATTGTATTCTGATAATATTCTACATGCCCAATTCTACCAAATTTCTATATGTTAAATTCAACTATTACCTTAATAAAAGGGCAATTAGGAATTTATTGAGCTAAAAGTCATAATTAATAGTTTGTTTAATAGCAAAAAATGTTCCTTGAAATAAATCGTGACCAAAGTTGCACTTCGATTTCTATAACTTTAGCTACCAAGTGTTCATGTTTTTACCTGAGGACATCTGAGCTTGATGAAATGAACAAAGGAAATGAACCACTGAGACCTAATGCTTGTTTGAAAGTGTTTACCAGATGGAGCAAACATTTGAGGAAAGTTCACTTTGATGAGCTGTTTCACACACCTGAAATGAACTCCAAATGAACTTTGTTTTGGTCTGATTTTATACAAAATGATGTCACTCTTCAATTTGGCCTGGCCTTAAGAAGTGAATTGAGGTTTGAAGAGGCTTAGGCAGTGCGGTCTACAGTTTTGAGCTGACAGGGCAGGAAAGACAGACGCTAGAGCACTAATTCTAATCCCAATGACTAAAACATGTCCTCTGTCCTCAACTCACCATGCCATAAATTCAGTCAAACACGCAACATTTGTTTAATGATGTTAGTTAGGCATGTCCTACTAGTCATCAACCTCAGAGAGAGAAACAGAGAGAGACAGAGATGGATGAAGAGGCGAAGTAAAAACGAAGGGTAGCGGTTGTAACATCTGCACTGCTCGGGTTTAAAAAGGCCGTATTTATTTTTGCTGATCAGAGTCGTATACTCAGAAGACAATGATTCTCATTTAGAGTCTCTCAGTTTATAGTCTGTTGAAGAAAACTGCACTTAGCCATACATGATAGACTCAACACAGGAGAATCAAGGATGACAAACGCAGAGGCACAGGAAATCAGCTGCAATCAATCGAAATATTGATTCTAAAATTCAAGTATTCAGTTCCGTTTGTCTCCAGCTTAATGTATTCAAATAGAATTTACTGTTGAAAGGCTGCAAATGTTATTTCTTACATGGTAAGAGTCAAGATGTTGGGTTTTTTATCACAGATGTTGGTCTGGTTTCACTTTGACATCATGTAAAAGTTGTGGTCAATGAAGGATTTTTTTAGTCCTGCTCCAAGAGAAAAAGATATATAGCTAAGACTTTATGGTAGCACTTTATTTTACAGTCCTGCGTGGCATGTATATACTATGTAATTATCATAGTCATTACATAAACTGGGTATTAACCACAGTAGGTACTATCTCTAAGCCTACCACTGTCCCTAACCGTAATCTTATGTAGTTACCTTATATGACCTAGTACTTTTACAGTACACATATTGTAAAATAAAGTTAAATTGTTTTTTTGTTTTTTTAATCAATATGGTAACATGTGCAACAATGACCAACACCAGTATTACTGTATTCATTTATCTTGCTAAAAGTTTCATTTATCTTATGCTTTATTATATAACACGATCACACATTAATTCTTCAGTATACGTACTTAGACTAAACTGGCTGACTCTGAAGAAATTTATTTATTTATTGCTTTCTTTACAAACAAATGGAAGTTTTGGGTGAACCCATTTTCGGTGGACAGATGGAAAACTACTTTATATATTTAAAATATATTTTATATAATATAATTTTATGAGTTTGGAATTATATAAGTAAATTATGACATACTTTTTTATTTTGGGCTAAGAAACCATTTAACTGGGAAAATAAATTGAGAATTTGCAACCTTGTGCCTGTAAATCATTTATTTTGTGCATAGAATATCATTCTGTGCTTTAAGAACATAAACTATATTTTAGAAATTGTATCTTGTTTAAATATCATCCCTTCTTCAGCAATTAATTTTATATTTGCAGCAGATCATTTACAGCAGACCTCTATTCTGATGCTCTGATATACTGTTTAATGAAAATTATTTATGCATAGACGTACATTCACCAGCCACTTTAACAGATACATCTCTCCTACTGCTTGTTAATGCAAATTTCTAATCAGTCAATCATATGGCAGCAACTCAATGCATTTAGGCATGTAGACATGGTCAAGACGATCTGCTGCAGTTCAAACTGAGCATCAGAATGGGGAAGAAAGGTGATTTAAGTGACTTTGAATGTGGCATGGTTGTTGGTGCCAGATGGGCTGGTCTGAGTATTTCAGAAACTGCTGATCTACTGGGATTTTCATGCACAACCATTTCTAGGGTTTACAGTAAATGGCCAGACTAGTTCGAGCTGATAAAAAGGCAACAGTAGCTCAAATAACCACTCGTTACAACCAAGTTCTCTGAATGCTCAACACGTCGAACCTTGAGATGGATGGGTTACAGCAGCAAAAGGTTCACAATTAACAAAGGCTAAAATTCACACAGACTCCCCAAAATTGAACAATATAAGAATGGAAAAACGTTGCCTGGTCTGATGAGTCTTGATTTCTGCTGCGACATTCGTATGGTAGAGTCAGAATTTGGCATCAACAACATGAAAGCATGAATTCATTCTGCTTTGTATCAACAGTTCAGGCTTGTGGTGTAATGGTGTGGGGGATGTTTCTTGGCACACTTTGGTCCCATTAGTAGCAATTGAGCATCGTTTCAAGGCCACAGCCCACCTAAGTATTGTTGCTTTCCATGTCCATGCCTTTATCATCACAGAGTACCCATTTTCTGATGGCTACTTCCAGCAGGATGATGCGCCATGTCATAAAGTGTGTCATCTCAGTCTGGTTTCGTGAACATGACAATGAGTTCACTGTACTAAAATGGCCTCCACAGTCAGCAGATCTCAATCCAATAGAGCACCATTGAGATGTGGAGGAACGGGAGATTCGCATCATGGATGTGCAGCCGACAAACCTGGGGGAACAGCATGATGCTATCATGCCATATGGAGCAAAATCTCTGAGGAATATTTTCTGTACCTTGTTCAACCTATGCCACGAAGGATTAAGGTAGGTCTGAAGGCTAAAGAAGGTCAAATCTGCTACTAGTAAGTTGTACATAATAAAGTAGCTAGTGAGTGTATATCCTGAATGGAGAATCTGGCTCATAAATGAGGTTAAAAATATCTAATTAGAATTCTAATAACCACTGAGACAAAGCTATATTGCTTCATGTAGTGATATCTAAATTATCTTTTTATTTTAGTCATAATATCAAAAATCAACCTATATGCACACCATCAAAAGTCAGGAATTAGGTTCAGATCAGGTAAAATCTTTTTTTTACAGTGTTTTTGACATTTGAGTCATAATATGGCAAATTTCCACTGCTTGTTCCAATAGTTTGGAAAATTGTACTGTTGCTTGTTTTGTTGTTTTGCATTCATTATATCTGGTAAAGAAAGCACTGGACATTGAATTGATGCCGATAATATAAAACATGATTATTTTTAAAGATTACGTTTTATGGGTCTGTCTGAGCGAAAGGCATGCTACTGCTGCTGTTGTACTGTTGCGGTGGTCTGATTTTCCTTATACAGTTTTAATAGGCAGAATTAATGAGGACATTGAGAGGAGCCATCACCGTATTTTTTCAATAACAAATAATAATGCAAAGTACTCCATCTCATCAGGGAATCACTGCACAAAATCATAGGGACTAGCCACTGCACATCACCAATGATTGAATTTATGAGCAATCTTTCAAAATTTATGAGCATTTTATGTGCAATCTTTCAAAAATTTACTTTTTCAGCTTTAAACTACCACCAAACCATTTGTAAGTGCGTTTTGTCTGTTTTCTTTTCTCTACAGAATAAATGTTGTGTTTGTGAGCATGAAAAGAAAGCGAGAGAAAGAAAAATGTAAGGCAAGCCCTTCTGTTTTAATCTTCAATAAGAGAGTAGCATGAAGTTTTTAAAAGAAAAGATGTGCTTGTTTTTTGCGCATTCGAACATCAGTACCTGCTACATTTATGAATGTGTTGTATTCATGCTCTAAACCACTTCAGAGAACACAAACTGTGGAACATTTGGCATGGACACACATAGGAGAAGAAAGAGTTTATTGTTATTGCTAAATTAGATGCTGTGATGAGGAAATTGAGGGAAAAGGCTGAAACAAGGGCGAGCAAAGTTTATGTAGACTCCAAAGAATTAATTAATAACATGTTTAGCTTTGGCTAAATGCTTCCTATTATTACAGAGATTAAGCAAATTATAAATAAACACATCCGTTCAAATTACTGTATACTCATTGAGTGGATACTCAGGGGGTAAATTAGCTAATTTGTTGTAGCGTAGTGGTTCAGATTGAGAGGAAGATATACTGTATATCTATCTGTGTAGCTTGTGCTCACTATTTTTACCCATATTTAGCCTTGTCATTGGCAAGAGCCAGGCGTCGAATGTTGGCCACACAGCTGGCTGCTGCCTCCTGCAGAATCTCATCGGTGGATCCGATCATGACGAGCAGAAGCTGCAACAGAGAGAGGAACGTGTCAGAAACTGCCATCATAAAGTACAATCCAATAATGAAAACTCTAGCCAACATTCTCCTTTCATTAGACAGAAAGTAAACCGCATAGCTACAATAACAGTCATTCACCAAGGCCTCTTACAGCAGTTCTTTCCTGGGGCTTGAAGGAGACATCTAATCTGTTATTAAGCTATAAATGCAACTGTTTGCACACTGCAGACGTTTGCCAGAGGAGTTTACAGCTCCTGCGGCTGCCAAGGCCTGCTGCCTACTGGATGGCAAAGCACTGCATCGGCTCATTAGCTTACATATCGGTGTGTTTGTGTGTTTAGTTGCGTTGAGTTGACGAGAAGAGGTAGAAAGTGGGAATATGGCATGTATGAGTAAGTATATTAGCGCAGTTGTGTTTGTTATTGTAATGAATAGGTTTAGTAGCTGTTTATAAATTCTCCTTTCCTCCATAAAGCGTGAGTGCTGTAGAGAACATTTGGCCACAAAATCTGGTCGCGCCCTCCCTCAGATCAAAGGTCATATTTGATCCCTTGTGTAACCCGCTTCTTTTGATCCACGCTCTCAACACTGGGCTCCCAAACTAAAAAAGACCACTTTCCGGAACATTCTGTCTATGTACTGTAGTAAATTTTTTTCAGTTTATTGTACAATGAGACTTACTTATTATACTGTCACATAAAGTGAACCTAAGGGGTAGTGTTTGTGGCAATGCCACACTGCGGTTAGGTTATATTGCATGGTATAATATAGTTGTCTTTCTGTCAAGGGAGGGAAAAAGAAAGAAACACAGAAAGATTAGTGGTCAGTTGTGTTCCTAAATCTGAATAAACACAAAGTGTGGGCAAATACACTGGCACGGTGGGCATTCTAAATCTGTTTGGTATGCGAGTCCTTCACTGCATAGTAATAATAAGTGATTTGTTGAGTTTCATCCTGTTCATTGTTGCACATGTAGGTCAAATTTTACTTTACCATAGTAAAACCAGAGTCTCTGAACCTCTTGACTGCTTAAGGGATGGATATGAACATACCGTGAAAAACATATTGACATAAGTATATTATATTAATATTATTTATTGTATTTCAATTAATTCTGTTAAACCAGATAGGAGACCACAGGGTTCGCTCAACCTGCGGTCTGTGTGGGTCCTAATGCCCCAGTATAGTTAAGAGGACTTTATACTGCTCAGGATTCGGATGAGATGTTAAACCGAGGTCCGGATCCTTTGTGGCCGTTAAAAATCCCCCTGCCCACTGCCTCTCTCCATCAAGGCTACTAACCATTCCCATATCTTAATTGGCTTTATCACTCTGTCTTCGTACCACCAATCAGCTGGTGTGTGGTGTGCGGTTTGGTGCAATATGGCTGCCGTTGCGTCATCCAGGTGTACTGTATGTTGCACACTGGTGGTGGATAAGGAGATTCCCTCATTGTGTAAAGCGTTTTGGGTGTCCAGAAAAGTGCTATATGAAAGTAAGAAATTATTATTTTTGTGTAATGGTCCCAAAAGGGCTGAGATTAAACAAGATGATTAGGCAATTAAAAAAGTGAATGATTACTCCATATTTAAAATTTCTTTAAAGAGGTGTCATGTTTTGATCTACTATTGGTCTCACACAATCACGTGATGCGATGCGTGCTAAGTTCACCAAGTTTGAACTTTCCAATGCAGCAACATGAGAAACTTGTCGTACGAGCTTGCGTTTCCAGTCTGCAGCATTCGCATGTACTGTATATGAATGGAAGTCTCCAGGAACAGGATTAAACAACATCCCTGGTATAGAACTTTGGATTTTCTCATAGAATGTGACAGTTTGCAATTGGTATGATTCATTTTGGACATACCACTTTTTGTTCAAATGTAAACAGAAGCCTAGAATATTTTCATCATTTTCAATTTTTCAATATTTTCAATCATTTGGATGACTTTTACAATGATTTTTGTAGTGTGAGAATGTTACGGCCTTAAATGGCCTTTTACAGTAAAAGACAGAATTAAGGGTCATTTACCACTATAAATAAAAATAGTTGCATCCATAAATATTTATTGTGTCCAAAACATCACAGTTTTGATGACTGCTAATTGAAATGTTTAAACCCCTTAAAAAAAATAAATAAATAAATTGAAAGTCCATCAATAACATTTAAGCAAAACAGAATGTACATCCTCAAAATCCTATGTTAAAGTTCATCAGTGCATGTGGATTTGACTTTCAATAAAATATCTTTAAAAATAAAGTGTGTAAGCTTAAAGTTTTTTTTTATGTTATACACACACATACCCAGTTTATAAAGCCAACAGTGGGCTAAGATACAGAGAAGCAAGACATTCCCAGAATTCCCTGCTAAAAGTTAAATAGTGAAGAATCAACAGATTGCAAGACTAACGCAAGCTTCACCGGATTCCTCAACTCATCTGACATCCATGAAAAACATGGATTAGACAGCGTCTCTCTCGTAATTATTTATTTTCAGCAGTCTGAATGTATCAGTTATCATTTTCAGCTGGATTTGGGGTTAAAATAGATCTCAAAAGACCTCGAAGAGGCAAACGGATGCAAACATGAGGCTGCAGCAACATGCCAGCACGTTCAGACAAGCTGCTTTTGTGAGCAGTCAGAGGATGCCCGCGACAGGGTCAGCCACCGTTTGCCAGAGCTCATAGAGTGTTATTCAGCCGTGGCCAAACAGGGGCTCCTAGGGCCTGGAGCGGAGCCTCAGATAAGCACTGCTCTCTGTCTAGCCCTGGCCCTCTCAGCTCTCCCAGCTGGTTCCTGAACAGACTATAATAGCCCACTTGTTAAATACTCCCAAACCTCAGTAACATGATAACTTGCCTCATGTTTGAAAAATGAATGAGAGCCTCTAAGACTTTCTTCTGTCTTTCACGCCGCAAAGGCGAGAGGATCCTGGCCTCCAGGAAGGGAGAGCAAAAACATGTTTTCCCAGGCTTCTCTTTCAGAGCAAGCACATGTACATCAGTTCTCACACATGCTATGTCACGCATGTAGGTGTTGCGGTGTTAAGTGCAGCAGCGGTAAGCTGGCGTTTCCTGAGGAGAGGGCTTTAAATGTTAGCAAAAGCCCCCTGTTCTCCCACCGCTCCGTGTTCTCGTTCTCTGCCTCACTCTTTTTCTTGAGCTCTTTTAAATAGTGCATGTTTATTTTTGTCACTCATTCCATTTATCCACTAGGATTTAGGTCTAAATGAACTGTGTCCTAAACTGTTCTCATGACCTACACACAAAAACATTCGAAAAAAACTGTCAAGTGAAAATATATCTATGAAGTAAATCTATCTATCCATCCATCCATCCATCCATCCATCCATCCATCCATCCATCCATCCATCCATCCATCCATCCATCCATCCATCCATCCATCCATCCATCCATCCATCCATCCATCCATCCATCCATCCATCCATCCATCCATCCATCCATCTATCTATCTATCTATCTATCTATCTATCTATCTATCTATCTATCTATCTATCTATCTATCTATCTATCCCCTTTTTTCTTTTACAGTTTTTCTCAGTTGCTTTGGCACATTTTTCAAAATGTCAAATGTCAAGATTGCAAACGACAAAACTTTTTGCTGGAACATCAGAACTTTAACGCATGTCTGCAAAACATTGTTACTCACCCAAAACATTTCAAACCTTGAAATGTCCACAGAAACATTAAAGTGTATTTGTCATCGTCTGCGCCACACTGCTCAAAATTATTAGATGTTTTTTCACCATGACAGTCAACCATTAAAATTAGGGCTTTAAAAAATCTGATATTTGTTGAAAAGAGTCCTAAGTACAAGATAAAAAAGAACATTTGTATTTACGTTTATTTTTGTACAAATGCATTACATGTAACATGCAATCTTGCTAGTCCAGTTAGTGTGTTGTATATTTTATGTTTCTTATATTACCAGAAATAAACAAAAATACTACAAAATAGCATCCATAAAAAAATATTCTTGGTGGACATCCTGTCATTCTTGTTGACCTTGCCAGAGATACACTTCTTCCAATTACTCTTCTACAAACATGTGGCTGCAGTTCAGGATTGCGGAAGTTCTCCATTCTCAAAAACAATGGTAGTGACTGTGCTGTGGGAAATCTACATTTATATATATGATACCAAACTTGATTGGTTAAAAAGATTATGCAAATTGTTTTGCAATTAGAGGTCATTTAAAAATTTTCAGACATTACAAACAATGTTGATATCTGATATTTTATGGTGTAAACGTGCATATAAAAAAATTTGATCATTGAATATGTTTCTTTGATTGTGATGGCTCATACGATGAAGAATGATTAATAAGTTGTGCGGAGTCTGACAGTTGAAATGAGAATTGACTCATCAGTTTTGATCAACAAGCCATACTACGGACAATTGTATTTATTGTGTGCACACATGTGCTTAAACATTTGCTATTTGCTTAAATCAATAGGAAATTACAACATTATGTGAACAAAAAGCTAATTGTTCAGATATCTAAACTTATTTATCTAAACTACTACTTACTTATCTAAAGTAAGTAGTATATTCCCTGCAGGCACAAGACGTCAACATGATGTCAACAGTTGTACCCTAACATCATGGGGATTTTGGATTTTGTTTGGAAATGAAAATCGGTTTGACATCAGGACCCAACGTCAGTCCGACATCAATATCCACTGTCCAACCTAAAATCAACCAAATATCAACGTCTAATCATTTTTCACCTTGACGTGTGGACGTTATCACTATGACTAGTGACTAGAATCTATCAGACGTTGAGTTTTAGCCACTTTCCAACACAACCAAAAGTCAAACAAATATCAATGTAATTTGACTTATTATTTTAACTTATTATGTTATTGCACATCAAAATAACATTGTCCTTAGACGCTGGCTAGACATTGAATTTTGGTCACCTGACGTCATGATCTAAATCTAACCTAATATTAACTTTTTATGATGTTGTGTGTCTGCTGGCTTGCCCCATAACTCATTTACATAATCTTTGATTTATCCACGCTCTCTCTTCTCTTTCTCTTCTTTTCTTGTTGCCTATTCTTAAGCATTATGAACTCATATAATTTAAACACACCTTTTAAACCCTTTTCTATACTCTCACACCTGAGAGACCCTGCATTCCTCACCTTAGACAAAACAGAGGATCGAGTCATGCGGTTTCAAGACATAAAACACTCCAAACTTCAGACACACGCTACAGTAGCCAGATCAGAAACAGACTGAATAGCCTGAGTGTGCATGAGGACGTCATCTGCTTGCCATATCCACAACAGCTTCAACCTGCTATACACAAGCCATGACTAAAAGAAAACGTATGGAATATTTAACAGGTCCAGACTGAATCATGCTCCTTCTTTACATCTCTCCTTCATATTCCAAACAGATATCCTCATTTGCATCCACAACGGTTTGTTCTAAACACATAAACATGACAGGAGAGAAAACTTACAGAAGGAACATCTGAGCACTTTCAAGTGCAAGTTCGTAGTCCACAAAAATACAGTCTAAGCCACACAAAACATTGCAGGATCTGGCACCTTGCACCAGCTGGAATCCTCTCAGATGATAATTACCATTCGTATTTTGTAATTTGTCTCGCTAAAGTATTTTTGCCTATGAAAGGGGCTCTTTAATAGCAAAATCTGGCTAAAGCTGTCTGCAAGGATTTATGGTTTCAGCAAACAATCTGCAAAGCTCTGGCGGTGTGCTGGAAGGAAAGCGAGACCGGGATTTCTGAGCATCAAACACAACCAGGCACATCCGAATGAAAGCTGTGAGATACCGAGTGTACATGTCAAATCAAACGGATTGAGTGTGTGTTTAATTACCACATGCTGCAGGACGCTAATACACATAACTTGATGACAGTTGTTCAATCCAAACCGTATTAGTTCCCAAGTGGGGATAACTTTCACACAGTGTCTGTTTTGAGGTGCAAAGCACACTAAAATCATAAAAGGGCTGTTGTTTCAAGACCAGTTTTAAAAAGCTCTTTCATATTTTATGAAATAATCAAATGGAAAATTACAAGTTGTTTTTCTTTTTAGTTTAAATTAAAGAAAATGTAAAAAGGCAAAATTTATAAAAGCTGGAGGGTGTAGAAACCATCTCTAATGTATTTTCCAGTGTGAAATATTTTCTTCTCAATGCTTAATTTCCTCTGCTAAAGCTTGAGGGGACTGAGTTCTACACCATTAAGAACGTCGAGCACCAAAGTTACAGACAGAACACAAGTCTGAGGGCACAGCATGCAAAACGAGAAAAGGAGAGAAAGAGAGAGAGTAAAGGAAATCATTACAGCTCTAAACTGTTGGGTGTACAGGAGCTTCTGACTCTGAAATACGATTGCAATAATAGCAAGAGGCAGTCTTGAGTTTTACACCCCTTCATAAATTAAACTGCAGTGCAGACATGGTTCCCCGATAGACTCTGTCTCAAAACTCATTCGAAATGGTAGGAAATATTCTTTTAACACATCTCCTGTCACAATAGCTCATATATCATATTTGAAATGTACAGTTGTGCTCAGGTAGAGGCAGACAATATGTCAATCAGAGCAAGTTAAAGATATAATGAGGGTGCAGTAAAAGGTTGTTTGGTGTAACATTTGCAGACAAACTGAACTGTCCAGTTTTTGTCATTGCTTGGCAAAAAACAAAAACAAAAACATTGGCCTCAACAGCTTTTTGCAAATTGGACATTACTCTTTTGGAACACCCAAAGTTCAGTCCAGCCTCCAATTATGGGCTGAGCTGAACCACAGTCACTGCACCAGCACATCAGACTACAGCACGCCATTAAAGGAACATGGGAAAAAATATTTGGCTGCAACACCACAGCCACTCTCATAATTTATATCCAGTTGTTATTGGGGGTGTGGGGGAGGCTTTTTAACTGTATGTACGAGGTCTCGACTGTTTTCTCATGTGAAAATCTCATTGGGAAAGCAATATGTGGTTAAATTTGAATATTGGCAAAACAAGTTTTTTTCCCTCCCAAACTGAATTGCAGTGTACATGGCAGAAATAAAATGTCAAACATCTTTTATTGAATAATACGTAGTTCAGCAGTGTTAACTGCAAGCCCAGACATTGGGTATACTATAAAATATTCTGAGACGAGGCCTTGTCCAGTCTGAGTAATATTACAGTATTGCTTGACTATAGATGACATATTAAGGCCCGCTCACAACAAGAATGATGAATATAAAGATTACTTTTACATGGTAGTACCCTTAAGGTGACAGCTTTGTATCTAATAGGCCTCTAAACAGATCATGTTTTTTCCTTAGAATATTTATATTCCCTTAAATGGCACCTATTTTACCCCCTTTTCAAATTTAAAGATTAGTCCTTTGTGTCTCTAGAATGTGTATGTAAAGTTTCAGCCCAAAAGACCCAGATTATTTATTTTACCTTTCAGAACAGTAGAATTTTCTTCTCTAAACACATTGCAGCTATTTTTGTTGCCTGTGCCTTTATTGCTAGTTCTCCCCGCCCACCGGTCCCACCAAAGTAAATGGCTGTAATTAATTAACATGCACTGTTTTAAAAACATTTTAAACTTGTAAAACTCTTGATCACATCTGATGATTGTTGATGATCACAGAGAGCTGAACAGATCTTTTTTTCCTTGTTGCTTTGCGCACACTCTAGTTGATGTGATTATACGTGTTACTACAGAGACATGTTAATACGTAGCTGTCAATCAGTTGGGTGGGCCGGGAAACCACCCCCCTACGTCACGTTGTGGTGGGCATCAAAATAAGAGGGATTTGGATCCTATTTTAACTTCAGGAAATCAAAAAAAAGACACTTATTGTCTTTATATTCCTTTAGTATGACTGTGGACACATTATCCCTACAGACAGTTTTGTCCAAACAGCTTCCAAAAGATGATTTTTATCATAGGTTCCCTTTAAAGAAATTCACTCAAAAACATCTGCATTTTAATTACTCACTGTCTTTACAGGTTTCTTTTGGGCCTGCAAAATGTGCAGCCTCTACAAACAGTTTCGAGCATATTCATTAAAGTATGTAGCATAATTAGGTATAAACTCACTAGGAGGAGTAGGATGTATGTTGTGTTGCTCATTAAAATGATGCATACTCATGCTTATCATACTAGATGATGAAACATATTTTAAAAAATTGTAATCAGTGTCAACTCATGTGATTTTATACCAGAACATCAATAGAAAAAGAGGGTCTTGAGGCAACAAACTCTAGTCTGCAGAGTTTCACTTGTGATGAGAAAATATGACCCAAGTTATAACATAAAATGTGTGAAATAGCAGCATTTCTTTTTATAGTGCTTCTCAGAACAAATCGTAGGTTAACCTGGAGCAAAGACAATGTGAATGTTGGATGAACATATTTAAGAACATCTGTCCAAAACGCACAAAAATACAGTTTGGCTCGACATAATAAAGCAATAACAGCAGCTACCAAGAACGATACTAAAAGCACAAAGCTGTTATCTATGTTAAAAGATGATTGATATAAAGAGGATCCTGAAACTTAACAGGCTCTCTAACCGAAAAGAGATTAGAGTTTACCTGCAGGTAACAAATTTGGATCCAGTTAGAAATATTGCCTTGTAAAAGCTAACTCAACCAAGATGTAATGGCCAAATTGTAAAAGCTTTAATACCCAATTCAAAACAAGGCAAACAATCTACAAGTATGAAAAACTCAGACATTTTTATTCTTATTTTAATGATATTACAATGTTTTATCAGGAACAACTAGTAAAAATTTTGCTCTTGAAGAAATAAAGTCAACTTTGGCATGTTTGAATTGCCTGAGGGTGAATTAAAATCTTAATTAACTCCTTTAATAATCATTGTTGGTTAAACTATGACTTTATAGGTACTGTTTGGATTCATTTTCCTTTGGTTTGTTCAACTAACCGCCAACTATTCCAGCATATGCTTTATCCAGCGGATGACATTTCAGCTACAATCCATTACTGGGAAAAACATACACAACTTTCACATAGACACTACTCACTCTTAAACTACGACCAATTTATTTCAACCAATTCACCTAAAGCACATGTCTTTGGACTGTGGGTGAAACCGGAGCGCCCGGAGGAAACCCACATGAACCTGAAGAGAACATGCAGACTCTACACAGAAATGCCAACTGGCCCAGCTGGGACTTAAACCTGTGACCTCCTTTATGTGAGACAACAGTGCTAACCAGTGAGCCACCATGCCACCAAGACATTTATTACAAAAGTAATTATTAAATGCATCCTTTGGTTCAAAACAAAATCTAGCAGAGCTTGTTTGTGATGGCTAACAACTGAGTCACTGTGCTGCCCGGCTACTACTTTGGATCTTTTAGACAAACTAGAGAAGCAATGTCCCTTTAAGGGTTCTGTCCAAGTGACATGTTTCTGTTGCCATAAAAGTACAATTTCTGCAGTGTGTGGAATGGTTTGTTTAGTTTGATATTGTAATCACTGAGTTATATTATAGAGTTCTGTAATAAAATGCATTAGGTTTCTTTAAGCTGTTGCAGTCTAGAACTGTCACTCTAACAGCCACATCTTGAAATGCTTGATTTTTGGCATTGGCAGACAACAGTTTTCCCTAAATAACCCTGCAAGAGCTCCAATAAAACCTACATCACACCTAACACACAAATCCATTTAGTTACTTGTAAATTGAGCAATTATTACGGAAAGTTTTTAAAAACCATGTAAGGCACTGTTGTATAACATAGCATGCATCTTTTGATTTGAGCACCACATTGAGTGGATTCCAGAAAGTGCCACTCAGAATGTATCCCAGCAGTGTTCTGTCACTCCAGACGAGTCTGCCCTGGCCAAAGCCATGCCACGGTCACATTCTGCTCCTTCTTCCCAGCAGCTTGCTGAGCAACCGTTCCCCACGCAACAGCTTTCAATGCTCAGCAGCCCTGGCATGCTAGGGCACAGGGGATAACTGGGGGGGTGACGGAGCAAGGCTCAGTATACACACTGATGTTTGCTCTACTGAATTCCCATGACAGCCAGAAAACGCTCTTACTTCCGCCCCCAAAACCCATCTCCCCAACCCATTTTGAAATAAAGAAAACATGCCTTGTTCTCCTGCCCTCATCGCTCAAAAACAGTTTAAAATACATCCTTTCAAAGCATACTAGTGATGTTTTTACATGTTGCAAGTTGCAATGTTCCAATTTCTATCGAAGAAGTTGCAACTTGCAATACAAAATAGAGGTCTAGAAGCAGGTGATTGGTGAAGTATAAACAATACCTTGACTACTCCATTTTCATGCATGGTGATGCAGTTGTTGGGGTCTTTAGACAGCTCAAACAGGGCTCGTGCTGTTGCTTGATGCACTGAAGGATCTTTTGAGTAAAGATATCGTACTAGAGGGGCAACAGCTCCAGCCTCCCCAAAAGACACACAATTACTCCCCCATGTACAGCAGCATGCGATGGCTTCCGCTAGGTATCGCCTTAACTTATCCTCCTCCTGTACAACCACATATGAGATGAAGACAGTGAAATAAAATTTTAATGGTACAGTATTTAAGTTTCACACCCAGTGGTTGAACTAGGCATTGCACACATAATTCAAAACAAACGCAAGCGCAGGTTGCTAGATTGACGATACCAACAGTGTGCCTGACTGTCGAGTCTAAAGGCTGATTTAAATCTTATTCTAAATAAAAGCAACGGCATGTGATAAATGGAATATCTTCCATGTTAAAAGGAGTTTTTGTCCTTACCAACATCTTAAATTTTTATTTTTAGAAACGGCTTTTATTTCTCACTGCTGAACAACAGGATAAACTGACAATGATCACCTCCTGTACACCTCATGTGCTTTATTCAGTGTTAAATGCTAACAATGTGAGTTTGAATGCCATTTTACATGACATTTATTGCCATACCACTGAAAGCAGCAGATTGAAAGTAAAATAATTCACAATAGCCCCTTTCACATATACAGACCTTTCTGGAAAGGTTGTATGTGTGAACAGGTCCTTTTTGAAAATACCAGTAAATTCGTTCTGGCTATTTTCCGGAAAGAAAAGTTGTAACATTATCGGCAATTTGCCGGAATGCTGCACTGTGTGAATGCAGAAGGAAGATTGCCGTAATAAGCGCGTGCACGTCTAGAACGTGCTGACGTGAGACGTCTGCTTTAGCCAATCACAACAGTCAGACGCATTTACGTCCGCGCGGTTTGTGAGAATAAAAGCCTTTGAATATTTTTCCAGACACATTTAGCTGCTAGAAGTTAGTCAGATAATGTTCATATGTTCTTCTTAATGCCAACTGTGTAAATAATCATTGATGAGATGCTTATGATAAGCCGTTGTTTGTTTACCTTCAACAGCCTGTGAGCGACTGCACACGCACATATTATGAACATCTCGACATGCGAAAGTGATCCTGCGAAAGTTGTTCACAATATTCATCATCAACAGAGTTTGTAATTTAGTCAAATGTTTACAAATACAAGCGCAGCCGTTTAAAGCTCATTTGTGGTGAATGATGTCAGAATTTACCGGTATTTTGGAATGAATGTGTGAATGCTCTTTTCCGGAAAATTTCCGTAACGTCCTCGCCTGTGTGAACAGCGCTTTTTTGAATATACTGGTAAAGTCGTTCCGGAAATTTTCCAGATATTTACCGGTATCACTGTGTGAAAGGGGCTAATGACATATAATTGAAATCATTCAGTGCAAGCCGACACATAGGAGTAATTCAGCATGAACATTTAATAATGTTAATGAAATTTTATATGTATTAATTAGATTATAAACTTTTCCATTTTGTTGGAGTGCAGTAAGTGCACTATTCTGTGCTTCTGATTGGCTGTATTTAAATTTCAGTTGTGTTCGACCAGGGCAAACAGCCAAACTGCTTATTACTGCTTATATACCTGTTCATCTAATGTGTACACTTGTATTATTTATATTATTTTCAAATTAATAGCCACCTCATGTGAATTTGCTACTGAGTTTGGAGTCTGCTACTGTCCACCGGAGGTCGCACTTTAGTCGCGGATGTGTACTTTGAGAGCCTTTCTGACTTAATGAAATATAATTAAAGAAATATAATTGGCTAAAGTGGCAGTGGGCGGGTTAAATGACCAAAACAAAAACAGACGTTCTGGCACGTAATGGACATTTTCAAGGCAGAATGTCTGACTATAACATTGTTTTTCAGACAAATAAGAACATACACTTGGCATGTTCCTCAAATATCTGCAAACATATAATGATAGTTTTTATGCTTTAGAAGAGTCAAAAACTTACATTTAGCACCTTTAAGTAGATTTTGGTGCAACAATTCATTTTCAGAATTGGTTAAAGTACATTAATTATACAATCTGTCTACACTGTTTCTCCAAGTCGAACTTGGGTTAAATCATAATACCAAAAATTTTTGACGGCTACCTTCACGCTATTAGCTGAAATCTGATTTTGTGGGTGTATTCGTTTCATGAATACATTGATTGTCCACACTGTCTCAATCTGATTAGTGTATCCCAATGGCATTTTTTCATTTTCTGGAACATCTGTGCTGGTTTCTGTGACAAATGTTTTGTTTTGCCAATAAAAATTAGATTTGGACTGACAGTCTCAACAAGGCTTTAGATTCCTATTGTGAAATGCCTGATTATGAACTTCATATTGACTTTTCAGACAATTCCAGCGATGAGGATTTGTTAATGTGAAACATGACTGGAGCAGCACTCACTGTGTTGGTAAGACTTGCCAGCATGGGAACAACACCATGGTCTGTAATAACTGCCAGGTTCTCCACATCTTTGGCGATTTTAGCAATCGCTGCACACACACTGGCCAGCACGTCTTTATTCTGCGATTTTAGCAAATTAACAATGAGCTCCAAACCACCCACAAAGGAACGCACCATTTCCCCAGCATCCTGAAACAGAAAGAAAACAAGAGAATGTTGTGAATTTTTATTGTTCATAAGAAAATGTCTGACTGTGGATAATCATGTGTTAAATCATTCACAGCAGTATAGAGAACAGACACATTTCTATTATGATACTCCAGAATGCTTTTAAAACAAAATTGTGAGATTCAGCAAGTCTGTACTCATTCTGTCATACAGCAAACCTGTATATGTCAAACTCAATCAGTCCACGTTATCTAGAGAAAATTGTTAGAGAGAACAAAAAAATGGCTGACAAAGTGAAACATTCATTATTTTTTCTAAGTATATTATTTGTGTGCGAACCAAAGCTAGTTTTAGGCTTGGTGCACCATGGTGGTGGGTGCACTGCAAATTTTACTCAGGTCCCATGAATGCTTATGCCAACATGCAGCTGAGGGCCAGCCGCAATACAAAAGTGGGCATAAAAACACACAAGACCGCTCATATCGCACAGAGAATGCAACTTCAGGCTGTCTTCTGGTTCTACTCCAGTCATTTTAGGGTGCCAGTGGGTGATTTTAGCATGCCAGCATGGAACCAGGCTGTTTTGGGTGATCATTATAATACAGTGATATCTGTATTGATGGTACAGAGACATATTATTATGGTTTGGGAATCAGATGAAGCCAAACATTCAGTAAACAAGTCGTTCTCGCATTCCCACCTTCTATTTCTACTGAATAAAGACGTAGCTTTTGATGACAAGGAATGATTATGGACTACCACAGGTCTCTGCTTCTGCTCTGCTAATTTGCAAAACACAACCACATCTCGAGACGATCACTGTGAGAATTGGATCTTCCTAACCCAGTGAACAAAGTCTAGAGTCCCTGATCCTATTGTACATTCACTCCTATGGGTTCTCTTGAGAACAATACAATCTGTCCCTCTATAACCCTGTATTTCACAACACAGCTTAACCCTAATAAACCCTTGAACGCAGCACAGTAGAAAGCAACCTTCCACCCTGCAGACCTAAAACGAGAGACCAAGAGGAGGTCAAGCGTGCAAAGCGGGGTGAAGACAGCAGCATCAGAGAGAAGCCTCTCAAGTCATGCCAGAGGATGAGCTCTGTGTTTAGTGTGTCTGGGCAGAGATCAGGGAGGAGAGGGGAGGAATCTGCAGCGTGTCTCACACAGGAAATGGCAGTACAGGAATACTGATGAACACTGGGAAAGCAAGAGAGAGAAGCAAGAGCACAAGAGGAAGTATGGCAGAGCCACCAGCTGCGGAGGGTCACTGAGGAACCCTTTCAACCCAGGGCCCACAAAAACATCCCCAACCAAGTTCCACATCAGCAAACACAGCACGAACCGAGACGTGCAGAGAAGGAGGAAGAGCGAGGGAGAAAGAGAGAGAGAGAACGGATGAAACACAAACAGTGTACCAAAACCAATGTAAGCCAAGCTGAAAGACGGACAGGAAAAGGCCTGAGAGAAAAAAGGAGAAGGACACGATTCTGAGAGTGAATATATGAGACAAAAATGAAGGAAAATGCACTCAACAAATGTTTTGTACAAAAGTGAGCAAGAACATACATTCTAGTTGGTCTGTTGTTCTTATGCAATGTTAAAGTGAAACTGTTAAAAAGCCAAACAGTTGTTAAAAAGCCCCTGCTTCTAAATTATTCATGAGAGCATGTGCTTTCCGAAGGCAAGGCGTGCCAAGCTATGAGACCCAATGACTAAGTGAGACCACGTCCGCGCATGTTGTATGTGTTTGTTTCCATGATTCATAGGGTTCGTTGCATGTTTTTCCCTGTGACGCTGTCAAGGCAGATGCAGCAAAGCTGTTGATTTGCAGCAAGCATTTTTGTCGGGAGAGCTGTAAGAGAATAAGAGAATGGCGGACTTTGTCTTTTATCAGTTGAGTTTGTTACCATTCATACACATCGGCCATTCGTGCTGCTGTGTTTGCCTATGTTTCAAATCCTCCAGATTACCAGCAGGGTTAATGGTTAAAATAAAAAAGGGAAGAAGACCTGTTGTACTGCTATATACTGTGACTGTATTCAGACCCAGGGATTCAGGACAAATAGAACAAATTGTGGTTATGAAATTACAAATAATAAATGTAGCAGGGCATTAAATTACTTACCGATTATTTCTTTGCATTTTAACTTTTTAAACTATAAATCATGGGTCTCTTCATGGGTTGTGTCTTATTTTTTGAGCCAACTGACAACAGTTGTTCGCTCCATTCTTTTCCCCCCTGCTCTGCCAGCCACACCCACTCCATACTCTTTCTAGAGAAATGGAAAATTAAATGAGATAACAGGGGGCGTTGCTTGTTTTATTTTACGTAGACATAATTAAAAAAATAGGAAAAGGGTCTCATTAGAATTAATACAACCTAACAGACACCCTCCCCTCACCATTTCTGTTTTCATAGTGCTGTCAAACTGAAAGTTGGAGACCTCAGATGTAATCTGAGAATTTAACTGAAAACAAGGGCAAACTATTATCTTTTTATGACATGCACAGATGAATTGTTCACAACTAAACTAGCAATGTTAGCTAACAAAATCAGTATGGTTAGTTTTAGATCTCATCTGTACTTTAAATATGCTACAAGACCAAGAAGCACAATTGGAAATAACAACTGATATCAGTGTTTCAAGTTCTCATTTGTAAGTTGTAAGTTTGGGTAAAAGCATCTGTTAAATGACTAAAATAAAAACTATAATTTGGCTTCCCTGGGCAATTGTAGCAAAATGAGTTCAGAATTTTTTTGTGAGGCTGCCCTCTAAAATACATTACCATTGTTTGATTTTTTTTAATATTGATCATATAGATAGCTGAGTTGACAGTAGATAACAGAACATTTAATGAAATGCGACCACACATTGATTCCTTGGGGTAATTAAGCCTTGTCCTCACTAAAGCAGACAGCACACTCCATGCTGCATGCTGAACATCCTCTGCCGATTTAGCAACAAAGCACAAAGTCATACAGCTCATAATCACCAGAGAATCCATAGTAAGTACCAGCTGTGAGCACGTGTTTGTGCGCTGTTAGGGATTTCGAAGCCCCCAGATGCGGTTCCTCAAGCATGATTCTCATAAATCTGGTCTTGGAGCTGTTAACTCAATCCACATGGGTTTTTATCTAAATAACTGATACTGCAAGACAGATCAGGTTCCCGGTGTGGATATGTGCATAATTTCACATAGTTCTTACCACCAACCACTCATTCTGCTTATTCCTAATGTGACCCAGTGTAGTTCACAAAGTAAGCGGTCTATACAGAACAAAAAGATAATAATGCTTCCATATATAAATGCAGTTTATAAAAGCAATACTATATTATTTGCAACAGTGTCGATAATCTACAAGAACAATGATGTATTTGTGTTAATGCGTTACACAAGAGGCTCAGGAAAGCAGACTTTTTCTGTGCCAGCTATGAGATTTAATCTATATATAGATGGGATGAATGCTGTGTCAATGTATTTATTGTTTTTAGTCTGAAAATGTGATTTATGTTTACTTGTCAACCAGCAGATGAGGATGGTAGTTCAAAATAAAGAGTGCAGTATCTTAAACCTCATATAATTGAAAGCAAAATACTGACGAAGCCTTTACACAGTAAAAAAAAACCTCAAAAAGTTACACGAAAGTCAGTTCAACAAAAATAAATAAATAAATAACAACACAATCCTTATTTCCTTTTGCTTTTTCTTGTTCCCTCAACTTTTGAAAACATCAGCTGCACTGACCTCAAACCATTTGTCAGTAATGCAAAAAAACATTTAGTTGGGTTAACATAAGATTATTTATTAGTTTTCTGGTGGGGTGAACTACTTTGTGACAGTTAAAATAAAACATTATCAGAACAAACAAACATAGTTCAATTGAAAAAAAACAGGAAAGCATGCCTCACATGTAAAGCATTACAGCATTTGTCCCTGTTTGTCCTGCCATGTTTTGATCCTTGTCTTGTTTACCATTATTGTTGTTTTGCCCCCTGTCCTGTTTCTAATTCCGTGTGTAATAAATGTTAACAAAACTCTCTGTTTTAATTTTTGTAAATTAGAATTGTTATTGTTAATCAGAAAAATATAAATAAGAAAAACTTAATTTTTAATAAAAGCGAGGCAGTGGCGCAGTTGGTATTGCTGTCGCCTCATAGCAAGAAGGTCGCTGGGTCGCTGGTTCGAACCTCGGCTCAGTTGGCGTTTCTGTGTGGAGTTTGTATGTTCTCCCTGCCTTCGTGTGGGTTTCCTCTGGGTGCTCCGGTTTCCCCCACAGCCCAAAGACATGCTGCAGGTGAATTGGGTAGGCTAAATTGTCCGTAGTGTATGAGTGTGTGTGTGGATGTTTCCCAGAGATGGGTTGTGGCTGGAAGGGCATCCGCTGCGTAAAAACTTGCTGGATAAGTTGGTGGTTCATTCCGCTGTGGCGACCCCGGATTAATAAAGGACTAAGCAGACAAGAAAATGAATGAATAATTCTTTATAAAATGTATTACTTTTTAAGGATTTAGATTTTTTTTGTTTGATTCAAGGCTCAAAGTTCCTTTTTTGTTTTCCGTTTGAAGGTAACAGGTTTTAAATTCCTGAGCAGTAGTACACTATGAGCATGTATATGTCCTGTGTACTTTACCGACAAATAAAAGAAACGAACAGTCGAGAGGCGTTTTGTTTCCTTTAGTCAATTAAGAGAAATAAATTATCTCCTTCATACACCTTATTTTCCCCGTTATTTGCAAATCAGGTAGTTTGTGAAGTCAAATTATGGGATTTTTCCAGGAAATATAACAAAATGAGTGTTGGCAGGTATGATACAGTCATGCTCAGTCAACAGCAGACACCAACTGAATACATTGATACATTGTCTACACTACATTAAAGCCAAGCTACATAAAATATTTTCTTCTGTCTCACCAATGTGCGATAGATGCAAGATAGACACGGTTGGTCATGCCTTTTGGCTTTTTGGACAAACATATTTGAATGGTGCTCAAGGGCTTATAGCAGACCTTTTCTTCCAGATGCCGAATTTGACATCTTCTCTCCCCCTAATGGATTACCAACATGATATCAGATATTCAGATGGAGAGATTCAGATTTTTAAAGATTAGCTCCATAAAAAAAAAAAAAAAAAAAAAAAAAAAAAAGCCCACTAGGGGTCAATTTCTTGATTTATTTGATAAATCTATATCTCAAGAACAATAGAGTGACCTCTAAGGTTTAAGTAATAAAACCTCTTTCATTTAGCTTGTATGTTTTGTGACTATGATGCATTTTTATTGTTGTTGTTTTTGTCATCTCTTTATTTTTCCTTCCATTGACTGAGGCGGACACCCATGACATGTGGAGTCCCACAAGGTACAATTCTGGCACCTCTCCGCTTCTACCTTTATATGCTCCCTCTGAGCCAAATAATGAGAAAGAATCAAATCTCCTACCACAGCTAGATGACACTCAGATCTACTTAGCCTTACTGCTCAATGACTACAGTCCCATTGACACCCACTGCCAATGCATTGATGAAATTAAAAAACAGTCATTGCATTTGGGAACAGAGATGAGGTTCTCAAGGTAAATACGTACCTTGGCTATAAGGGTCAAACAGCAAAAAAAAAAAAGAACCTTGGTGTGATTCTGGAGTCAGGTATGAGTTTCAGTAGTCTTATCAAAGCACTAACTAAATCAGCCACTATTATCTAAAAAACATTGCAAGAATTAGATGCTTTGTCTCTAGTAAAGACTTAGAGAAACATCTCCATCCTTTTTTCAGCAGCAGGGTGGATTACTGTAACGGCTTTCTCACTGGCCTTCCCAAAAAGACAGTCAGACATTTGCAGCTCATTCAGAACGCTGCGGGCAGGATTCTGACCAGTAACAGAAAATCAGAGCACATCACACCTGTCCTCAGGTTTTTACATTGTCTTTCTTTTCTCTTTCATTTTTTATATGCTATTTTAAACCATTTGAATCTGTTTTATCTGTTTTATAAGTTTTATTATTTGTTTTTATTTTCTTATACTTGTCTCTTTATTGCTGTTTATGTAAAGCGCTTTCAATTGCCACTGTGTATGAAATGTGCAACATAAATAAACTTGACTTGTCTTAACTTTATATTGTCCCTTGTATGTCTACAGTATGAACCAATGTTTGTTCTTGTTGTGTGTGTGTGCGCATATACATATAAAAACCCAGTACAAAAATGTAAATGGAGAGAAAACAGACATTATCTGACAGTTTGGTCTGACTATGTATTGACTGACTATGTATACTATAAAAATGTTGATTCAAAGGCTGCTATTAAAAAAAGTGAATGATGCGGGAAACAAACTTGTTTTGAAATGATGATAATTAAATGTACCTTCGCATTCTCAATGCAGGGGCAGATGGCCCAGGCAGCACTGGCCTGAACCTCTGGATTTGGGTTCTTCAGCAATGACCAAAGAAGACGTACTCCATCAAGACGATCAATGATCCTGAAAAAGAGTGAAAAACAGTTAGTCAAATCTTACACCTGAACTTCAAGCATCTCTTCAACTACAGAGCTTACAACAGTTTACAGTGTAAGTTCATGACATGTTTCCCCAACATGTTTTTCCCAGGGTTCATTTTGGCTCTTGCAGCAGTCTATCCCTCCTGGTGTGATGATGAAAACATTCCAGTAGCACATCAGAAAGTTGCTCAGCATGGCTTTCCCATCACATCCCACCTGCTCAGTCTCTTACGCCGATACCCCTGCTCACCTTCCAACAACTCCATTAAAACATGTTCACATCAGCTTGGCCGAGGGCTGACCTGTACAATGCTTTTAGGTGGTCTGTGCAGATATTTATAGCCGACTGTGGACAAACACACACATTCACACACAGTGCGCTGTTTAACCCGGTTCCTGTCGGTGACTTGGAGCAAGAAAAAAAAAATCTGGAGAAAGTCAGTTTTCCAAGTCAAACATTCTCAGAGACAAGTCTTTCTATATTTCACTGCTTCTGAGTGAGGTTTACTTAAGAACAGGCTGTATTTCATGCTGCGGATATGATTCTACTAAAGGATGTAGTCAGGCTCTGGGAAGCTTGGGAAAATGACTCTTCAGTGCGGTCCGTTTGTCAGGTATAAATAACATGTAACCTGTTTCCCATGTGTGCATCCAGCGACAAGGCCGACATTCAGTGCTGTCATAATTGCTAAACCACGCTGCTAAGGGGAGCCAGTGAATGAGGCTGGGCCGAGCACTGGTCAGAGAGATCTCAGCATCCCCTCGACCCCATCCTGATAATAAATCAGCTTGAGAAGCATGATAACAGGGAGAGCTCCACACTATCCTGAGAGGCCACTAAATCATTCAGAAGGGCATTACCATGCAGTTGGCAGTCAACACTCCAGCAGTAGGATGTACCTACAAATCAGTCCCTAGGATGGTGTAACCATGGAAGTTCAAAGTGAAGGATCTGTGCACCAAATCCATGTTTCTCAACAATTGATTTGGAATTGTTTAATGGCCATTAAATGAATAAATGTATTTCAAAAAATCATATTGAAATGTAATTAGTGTGCTTTAGAATTGACCAATAATTTAGACATTTACAGACCATTTTATAACATACTGGGGGCAGTAGTAGACTGAAATTTAAAAAATGTTAATTTCCTGCTAACATATGAGCATGAAGCTAATCACAGTTATAACCACTTAGTTATGAACACAATGGGCTATCAGCGGTGTTTAAGAATCTGCTTGACAACATCCTAATTTTGTGGGAAATTAACATTTTGTTAAATTTCGGTAACAATTGGTACAGAAGCTGATATTTTTTGACAGGAACTAAGCTATAGGATCTACTACAGAAACTAGGCTGATCCTCAGATGGCTCTTTTTTCCACCAGAACATTTTCATGTATGAATTTGCATTGTCACCTTATCTAAGGCCCAAAATATGCTTTGCTTTTTAGGCATGACCATAATTTGTACATGGCGATCATGCATGCACATTTAATGCATTTCATGCAGTTGTTATTGTTTTCCATCAGGTGCCAGTTTAGCATTTATGATATCGAATCACAAGGTGAGCAAATCTGCATACAGTAAACTGAACAAACAAGAATACGTGCAAGCTACAGCAATGGATGCCAACAAACATAAGTAATAAAACATGTTTTAAATTACTAGGGATGTGACGAGATCTCGAGCTACGGAGTTCAAGGGTTTCACCGGAGTTCAAGGGTTGCCGCGTCCAAAAGCAGAGGCTGCTACAACGGCAGCCACACACATTAACCACGGCTCAATACATATGATGGAATAGAACTTTAGATATGCTTAAAGCCATTATTGCCATAATCTATAATCGAATTAAGACATATTCCTATTTCAGTTGCATTATTAAAATGCAGCACAGACATGTAAACGTCATAACTATTACAGTTGTGCAAGACTTTTAGCTACATTTTGCAACAAGATAAGCCATACATGCTCAGCTGTTTGACACTTCTCTGCTTTCATCAAGTCAGTAAAGGACCACAGACACACATCTCCCCTGAGTGTGCGCGCGCACACACACACACACACACACACACACACACACACATCTCCCCTGAGTGTGCGCGCACACACACACACACACACACACACACACACACAATCACACAATCACACACAATCACACACACACACAGTGAACTAAATTATGTAAAATAACACTCATTACAAGTTAATTTTAAAAAAGCACCTGAATTGTGTTATATTTTGTGATTTTTCTTCAGTTTAATAAAAATCTATTTTCCATTCATATATTAGAAAATATTTTGCTAATATTTAAAACTATTTATAAACAGAATTTTTCATTCATATAGTAACCAAACATTTTGCAGCATTTGCATGTTCTTTACTGCATATAATTCATTCAATTTGTGATTGTTTTTCAGTTGAATAAAATGTTTTCTATTCATGTATTTCATCACTAAAGGTTTGTTAAAAACACTCTAAAAATCTTGTCTCGTTTCGTCTCGATCTTGTGATCCCAATCTCATGTCTTCTCTCATCTCATGGAGTAAGCGTCTCATCACACCTCTATAAATTACCCTCATTTATACAACTTTAGCATGGAAACAAGCAAGAACATCGGCCAATTAGAAACTATGAAAATGTTCCTCTAGTGCAAAAGCCCTTAATGTATTCATTATACATGGTCTTCATTTCAGAAGCAGACCTGAACATGTTGTTCTACAAAAGAAAACAATGATCAAATAAATGCTATGCTAACTGCTTTGCATACTTCTGTTTAATTACCAAATTAAACCATCAACATGAAACAAAAAGATATTCAGCATTCTAAAGGACTATTACAAAGGACATGAGAGCAAAAAGACAGATCCTAAATATAGGATAAGAAACATGTTCTTCACAAGCTGTTACGTTAAACTACTGGATTGAAGTTCTCAGTCACTCAAAGAGTTAAATGAAATAAATGACCTTATTTCTTCAAAAACAGGACTTTTATAACACTACTGTGGTTGCTCACATTCATAAACCTATTAATCTTTCAGACAAAGGCTATGTGAACTTGGGTACAGAGGAGAAGGGGAACAAAATGCTCTTCATTTGTATCCAGAATTAATTAAGATGGGGACTGCAGTCTATAACGGTCTTGTAAAAGCAATGAAAGTCAGATGTGCTAAATATACAGAAAGAATGATACTCAGTCTCTATGAATGTGTGAATTATAATACATGGCAGTCTATACTCATACTGTAGTTATAAGCACTAAATGAGTTACATTTTTAAAAAATTGTGCTTTGCTTCTCTTTGGTAACTTTAGTCACCTCCAGGCCTGGGTATTGATAGAGATTTCCTTATTATTTATAATTTTCCTTTAAATTTAGGGAACATTTCATGTATAATGTTCATTTTGGTTACACAAATGCTCTACGATAATGCTGTCAATTCTGTTCTGTGTTGATTGCTTTCTATTTTTTCATTTAAACACAATCATCTTATTGCATTACACTCAATGTATTCAAGTACAGTCAAGTGCACCACGTGAAAAGCTGAAAAAGACATTCTGTGTACTCATCTGTTCTTGCCCGCCTGCCTGTTTCTGTTTAGTATGTCCAAATGGCCGTTGTCAGAAGTGCTTTACAGCTTATACAAACTGACCGCATTGAGACAATAAAAGGCCTCCACCCTGGCCGCAGCTATGAGTCTCACAGCAGGTAGAGTAAACACAGATCTCTAGGCCCTGTAATTACGGCACCAGGGCATGTGTGGAACCTAGTCAAGCTGCACATCCCATTGAAAACGCTGCAGAAGCAATGAACATGGAATCTTTTACAGAGAACAAGAACAATGCATTGTCATCCTTGACCAAGTCAATGGCAACAGTTAGAGATCTTACATGGCTAAGGTTGGACACTGCGAATATTGTAAACCTCTGGATTGTTTCTGGAAAACTGTAGATCCAGGTAAATTAGGTTAAACAAAATCAGTGAAAACAGTATAGTGTGCGCTCAGGGAAAGCTTTTTTTAGTAAAACCATACAGAGTGATATTATTTGACATATTCAAGACTCAATCCATCTTAGACACTCACATCATGTTCTCGGGGTCAGTGGCGCAGGCGCCAACGGCCTTCGTGACGTTGACCAGAAGTGCCTGATTGGTGCCGGTGAGTAAATTGACCAAAGGCTGGATACCACTGCTCCTGCGAATAGTGGCAAGATTCTCCGATATCTGGCCACATTCTCCCAGAGCACCCACTACATTGACAAGTACCTCTTCGGGTTGGTTTGTGAGCAAACGGACCAGGATCTCCACTACCTTGTACTCTTGAAACCTGAGAAAGAGAAAAGACAAAGTGATTATTCTAGAAGATATATTAGGATATTAGGCGTTCTGTAGCTTAAATGCAATCTTGAGGAAACTTGTAACTCTTTGATTTAATGGCTAATTTGTATGAATTAGAATCTCATTTTAGCATGATTTGATAATCTCCCAATGACAGTTTGATTTAAGCTGGGATTTGGAAGCAAACCTTTTAAAAATGATATGTTTTTGTACGGTGCTCAGCATAATTGAGTACATCACTTTTTGAAAATGAATTTTTTTATCCCTTTCTATATAGACAATGTATTTTGGTGCATTTATACCAAACATTTATTAAACAAATATATTTATTTAAATAATAATTTAGTCTACAAACATATTTAGAAATTGAAGCATAATACAATTAAACTCAAGCAAAATAAGTTGCAAAAAAATGTTTTCAACCTACGAAATTTCAACAAATTTTTTTTCTTTTTTTTTTTTTTTTTTGCTCTTCCCTTCTCTTACATTTCTCAGATCAGAATTATAATTGGCACACAGTAAGTGCATGTCCAAAAACAACACCATAGATTACCTGCTCAAAATCATCTGATATCCTCTGATATAGATATATATTCAATCATTTATTCATTTTCTTGTCGGCTTAGTCCCTTTATTAATCCGGGGTCGCCACAGCAGAATGAACCGGCAACTTATCCAGCAGGTTTTTACCTGCTGATGCCCTTCCAGCCGTAACCCATCTCTGGGAAACATCCACACACACACATACACACACACTCATACACTACGGACAATTTAGCCTACCCAGTTCACCTGTACTGCATGTCTTTGGACTGTGGGGGAAACCGGAGCACCCGGAGGAAACCCATGCAAAGGCAGGGAGAACATGCAAACTCCACACAAAAACATCAACTGGGCCGAGGTTCGAACCAGCGACCCAGCAACCTTCTTGCTGTGAGGCTACAGCACTACCTACTGTGCCACTGCTTCGCCATATATATATATATAATATATATATTGCTCTTTTTAAAATTTGTACTTAATATTTTTCTACAGCATACATTTGGCTGTACTAATTTTTGTACCGTTATCATAAGGTATTTTGTTAGATAAGCTCCAGATATGGCTTCAGTACTGACTAATCTAATATATATGCACAAATATATTATTGTATAGATTCTTCTTAAAAATAGGAATTTAAAAGATAGATTTGTGAGGGGTGTACTTATATATGCTCAGCACTATAATAGGTTGATGTTACATTTTGTACATATTAAGTGCATATTATGAGCTTTGTAGCTTTATATATATATATATATATATATATATATATATATATATATATATATATATATATATATTTTTTTTTTTTTTTTTTTTTTTTTTTTTTTTTTACTTAAAAACCTCTTTTTTGATTCAGTGGCTAATTTCTAAAATTAGCACAATCTCATTTGTACATTTTACTACAATTTGTTAATCTCCCAATGAAAGTTGGATTTAAAGGTAGCATTAGTACATACGCTTTTGTAAAAATTAAATAGCATGTTTTCATACAAAATAGCAACTTTTCTGACAACATAAAATAGTTCTGTTTCCCAGTGAGATTGGGCTAAGCAAGAAAATATGCAATGCATAACTGCAATGCAATTTAGGTCACACTGGATAAAATGATCTGTCAAATGCAAAAATGCGAATGTAGGGTTCAATATTAAAAAAAAAAATAAATCTGCAAGAGGCACACAATTTCCTCTTGCATCCACACAATGAGATTTCTGGTACATGTTGTGTGCAGATTTCTTATGTGAATACACTTCTTTATGCAAATTGTAAAAAAAAATCAACTACAGCAGTTGGAATATTAGCTTTTCTGAAAGAGTGGGACATGGAAACAGTTGCTAAAGCAGGGTTTAGCAAAGGGTAGTTGTTTTGGGATTTGCTAATAAGATGTGCCATACACAAAATATTCCCTGTCTATGAATGTTTAAGAATGTGCTTCTTGAAAGAACATTGTATAATTTCAATCAAAGAGTTAATAAGACCATTTAGGAAGCCGTTGGGATCTCTGTGCATGCTCACTCCCTCTTTAACCTTCTTTTGTGGTTGCGACCGACCATTGCTGTTTCATGTTGTTTCTCTTGGCATGGTTATTTGGCAGGTTGGTGTTGACTTTACAAAAATAGACAACACCCACAATCCATTAATCAGAGGTAACATATAATTCCTCCACCACTTTAATGTAGCATACTGATAACACTTTGCTGATGGCATCTCTGTTTTACATGCTATGTTTGAGCACAGGACTTTTTTCATTTTTTTAAGTTGAGCTAATTTTGGCAGTTGTTCTTTTAACTTATGCTTTTCTTCCAAGAAAATGTTCAGTTGACTGACCAGAGGACACTCTGTATAATGGCCATCAGAGCGGCTCAGCCAGAAACCGTAACTGTGAATAAAAACAGTTATATAGCTTGCCCATACATCAGAGATTAGTGTGACCACATTATATGCCTTTTAAATGTTTACTGTAGTTCACCCCGACTTGGCAAACAAGGTCAGTATTGCACCAAATGCTTTTGTTGTTTTGCTCCAAACCAGAAAGTGTGGTCACTGAGCGTAAATGCATAGTGCGAGCAGCGTGGGAAATGTTGTGGCAATACAGCATCACTGAATTTATTCTGCTCCCATATATCCACAACCCTTACGAATGCTTCCTGTTTCTATTTTGGGTTTCAAGTCTTCATTTATTGCAATCCTTCGCTTGGTGAAAAAAATGCTTGATCTAAATATAAACAAACAAATTAGTGTTATTGTTGTTTTTTTCCAATGAAGAAAGGTCCTTCAAAGCAATATTGATACAACTTGTTGTTTTTCCCATTATCACACACTTCCTTTCAATTACCAAATTTTTAATACAAGTGGGAAAATCTCACTTTTCATTGCAAAACTTGATTTTTCTAGGCTTATGCTTCAATACGGCTTTTAATACAATTTCAGTTTCATCCTAAAATTATAAAATGTCTTCCTATTTAGGCTTTTTTCTTTTCTATAAAGTTTTTTGGCACTAGTCTGATTCAGACCACAACTATTAAAGGAATCAAAAGTTTTTATTAAACACAAATAAAAACATATCTGTTATGATAACAAGCGATCGTTCTCCGGAGATCGCTGGTTTCCACTACAACCATGAACTACACTTCCGCCTTTTCCTGGACTACATTTTCATACATGCACTTCTCCCTGACACCCATGCTCATTCATCTAACTTGATTGCATTCACTGCCTGAACCTTGTCATAGACTGATATCTCACCACTTATAAGCCACTCATGAACCCATCCAGTTTGCCGAGTCTTGTTTACTGTTAAGTGACATTACAACGCGTTTCTCCCGATCTTGTTTCTCCGTGTTTGAACCTAGCCTTGTATCCTTGTTATCCTGTTTAAACGCCAGCCTTTCGACCTTTTGCCTGTTTACCGTTTATGATTCTGGACAGCCTTAATATACCTGTTTGCACCTGTATGACCACTGCTTGCCTGACATAGAATAAACCTGCATATTGGATACTATCTCAGTTGTATCTGTCACTCCCTCCCCGGTCGTTACAATATCATATGACATGGTATAATATCTAAATCTTTATCATACACTCCGTGCAATAAGGCACAAGACATGTTAGGCGCAGTTTGTTGCTTTTTTCAGACCAGCACAACCCTAATTTTCATGTTTTGTGCCACATTGTTTAAATATCAAATCTATTTGTGATACTTTGTAGACTCATGGATGTCCCAGTCTATAAAGGAGGTGTGTTAAGGCACATTGTTGGAAGGTTGCTATTTTGGGAAACTGAAATAGACAAGTAAAAGCTGGTCTAAAGTCAAGCGCAAAGCGTGTTAGTTATGCGCCTATTTATGTAGGTTCAAACACTTAATACAGACAGGATGTACAGCAATACACAAATTTCTTTACATATGAAAAAAAAGGATTAATATGTTACAAAAATTATTTTCCACATAAATATAAAAAAATTGCCTCTGTGCCTTTTTTAGTTTATTAATGACAGTTAGAATTTTTATTATAATATTTTTTTATTAGAAGTATTATTTATTATATGCATATTTTATATTTGGTTTAATAAAACTAGTTTAGATTTGTCCACCTGTCAGGTTTTGGAGACATATGCACCACCATATGGAGCATAAGAATATGATGTGAGTTTGGATAAAACTCATTTTTTCATTTCATTTTCATTTCCCCATTTATTCGTTTGCTGGAAATTAAAACTGAATTTAGAAATAGTTTTGAAACAAATCTTTGCACTTAAACAAAATTTAATTTGTAGGTTAATGAATGTCTTCAGTGGAGCAACACCGTTACCTTATCCATGAAAGTAAAGGAGTAAAGTAAAGAGTAAAAGTAAAGTAAAAAGAAAGTAAAGAGGCTGAATGGAGGCTCATACTTTATCATCGTGCAGATGGTCTGTTTAACTGTTTTCTCACTAGTGAAGCGTTCAGTTTTTCAATTTACAAAGTCGCCATGTAAATAGCAAATGTGCCATGGTGCGACGCAACTGACTTATAAAGGGAATGGGAGGTGAGACTGTGATTGGTTTAATATGGGTTATGATCAAAACAGACCCATAACTCATTAAGAGAATAAGCACAACCCTGTTAGACCATGTGGTGCAGCGCAAACCATATTTTTTCATCCTTGAAATAGCAAAGTGAATTCGGACATGTCCTTAATGCTTTTGCAACATGCACCTAGATCATTAAAACAGAGCCCTTGATATTTCAGCCGAACATCAAATAGACGAGCAAAACATGGCTTAGTGTTTCAGTCAATAGTTTTGACCATCCAAAACTATTTTGACGAAAAAGTTCAAGAATATTGCTCTGTCCAATATTTATTAGTGCATAATGAACCACTTAATGCAATCTTAGGTAAAAGACAATAAATTGCTGTGATTTCACCTTAAAATCTCCACATACCTAAAAGCTGCAGTGAATATCACCCTTTGTGTATAATTATATTACGGTTATGAGCCTAATCATTCTAATACTTTCTTGTTATAATATAACAATTTTAATTTCATGCGTCATTAATCAGGTAAATGGTTAACATATGACTTTCCCAGCACATTTATGGAGGTCTCACATCCTCTTTGGGCACCACCAACTTCCAAATAGCCCCTTCAACCCAGCCCTGAACCCCTCTCATCAGCCACACAAAGACATGCTGTCTGCTGCTGGCAACACCAGGACTCTCAGCTTGCGTGCTTTCAGCACTGAAGAATAAAGAGGAAAAGCACCTCCAAAATTATGATGACTGTAAAATACATTCTGAAATGATTTTGTCTTAAAATGCCAGACTGGGATTGTTTCTAAAATGACACAAAGACCAGATGGATGCAGAAAATAGTGAATGCTCACCGACCTAGTGCTCCCCTCCTTCGGCAGATTTAATTTAACATAAATGGTTGGTTGTTTTATTCCAAACGCTGTGTTCAACCTTGATGCTTTTATATGCTGTACAAAAATGTAATAAAACCAGTTTTTACTTCATGTCCAAGTATGCATTAAATATTCTGCCAGCAACACAGTGGTTTTCTGTACAGCTGACGTCTTAAAACTCTCAACCTGCCACCTGTGCAAGTGAACGCAGCACAATACTTACTATAATAGGAAAATAACTGTCGAACAGGAGCGGTGTAACTATTTAGTTTGGCACATGCAGAACAAAAGGAATTTTTATTACATTCTGGATAAAGATGTCTAAAATAATAATTATAGAAATAAGTTGATAATGTTTAAAATATGATGGAAAATCCTAGAAAAGGGTATGGAAAGAAGGGATTTGTTGACAAAAAGTGCCATTTATCTTCAAGCTTTATTAATTTTTGGGTTCAAAGACAGTATTAGGACCTATTCACACTAAGTACCATTAATATAACGATAATCCCAGAATAAGGCAATAGAAACTGCACAGATTTTGAGACATACTGTTGTCCAACACTGTGCTTCAGAACAGAGCCATTCTAAAGTAATTAAACTTAGAGTGGAAAACCTACAGAGAGCAGTAAATGAGGGAGTACCACAAATTTTAAAAAAGTATTCCTATTTGCTCAAATAATAAAATAACAACTCCACGATAGTGTTTTCCTGAATTTCAAAAAAAGAAAAAAAAAAAAGAATTGAGACATAAGAGCAGCCAAAAGTGAGAACAACTTCAAGTTGACTGTCCCACCCATAATTTGAAATGCCTAGCATAAGCAGTATTTACTTTTAATTTGTAATTTAATGCAAAGATAATATACTGTAATATAAAGTTTATGTTTCCTTTATTTATTTTCTTTTAACCCTTTATCAGAAGTTCCTATACAGCAGAATGAACTTCCAACTTATCCAGCATACAGTATGTTTCACACAGCGGATGCCTTTCCAGCCACAACCCAGTACTGGAAAACACCCATACACTCTCATTCACATACTATGGCCACTTTTATTTACCAAATTCACCTATAGCGCATGTCTTTGGACTATGGGAGAAACTGGAGCACCCAAAGGAAACCCAAATGAACATGAGGAGAACATTCAAACTCCACACAGAAATGACAATTGGTCCAGGGACTCGAACCAGCAACCTTTTTTGCTGTGAGGCGACAGTGCTAACACTGTGCCGCCCTGAGTATAGATTTATAAAAATTTAAATCTTTAAAAAAAATTAAGAAATTAATAATAATAATTAATAATAAATGCTTATGACCATTACACACCATCACCATCTTGTCAAAAATGGTCCATATACAATATCTTGACATATAAGAGAATTTGAATTGAATCCCACTCAGCGTCTAAAAAATGTATCAAAAGACTAGACTTTGCCTTTGCTGAGTGTGTTGTATGGACTGAAAATTGGTCCAAAGTTCACTTTAGTGATGAAAGCAATTTAATTTTTTTTAATACATTAGGAAACATTTTTGTCATCAAACTGGGCAAGGAATGGTCCCAGAGGTAAGTGAAAGAGGGAGAAGAAAGTGACATGGTGATGTTTTCTGCAGCAGAAATTGGGTCTCTTACACTCAGAAAAAATGGTACAATGTTGTACCAAACAAAGTACACATCCCTGTCACTAGGGCAGTACCTTTTTATGGAACAGAATTGTACCTTAAGACAAAGAAACAAATGTGTACCATTGCAGTTTGAACCTTTAAGGACATGATTAGTACCATGGGAAACCAAAATGTACCTTTGGTTTTTGAAACCTGCAGATACAATATAGTACCTTTTTCAAAGGTACAAATCTGATCCATAAAGGTGCCACTATACAGTCACAGGACACTTTGTTACTTAACAGTGTCAAATGTGTTCCTTCAAGAATCATTTAAAGGCAACTTGCTACAGTATATGCAAAATGCATCAATTTATTTTCAGTAAATATAAAACATCAAATACATTTTTAAACAAGTTTCTTTCTGTGTAAATGCACCTTTTCGGATTACAATAAAGAATAAAAAAATACTTTAACATAAATCACAAGATCTTTTTTTTGTTAAACATTTCACAACAGTTTTCACTAAAATGTTACAGAAATACATTCTCCCAAGTACAATGTAAAACCTTTTTTTTCCCTCTTTTTTCTCATTTTTTTCTTTGATTTTCTCTTCTCTTCTTGTAATCACTTAAAAGTTCATTTAATTTACTTAATTTTAAAATAGAATTATACAAAAGTATTGTAATAAGATATGCACAATGTTTGATTAGTTTTACAATACTTTAATGTCTGTATGGACACTTTGCATATGCAGGACTTTTGCCAGCTCATGTATGTGCAGATATCAAATGTTTATTAAAATGCCTTAAATGTTTAGTTTACAATACCTATAGTTTTGTTTTACCAGTTGTTTTGTTTTATAGAACTTAATATTTAATGTTTATGAGATTCTTTAATCATATGCTTTTAAATGACGATTCATGTTTTAGTATGGAAATTATTCATAAATCACTAAAAGCCTTTCCAGTAATATTTGTTTTCATAGATATTGTAATAAAGCAGTTATCCAACACTTATGTACCTTTTTATAGGAAACAATTGTGTACCTTCATGTTAATTGTACCATAAAAGGTACAGAACAGTATCATATAAGGTTGTGTCTGTACCATATAAGGTACAACTTTTACAAAGGCACAAATCTGTTCCTTAAGAAACATTATTTGTACAAGGGTGTACCTTTTTTTTCTGAGAGTGTATAATGTACAGATATATGACAGAGTGAACGCAAATGTTTTAAATTTAAAATATTAACTTATGTGATAGATTTATGTAATTTCCTAGTGATGAGATGCAGCTAAAAGGGCATCCACTGTGTAAACATATGCTGGATAAGTTGGCGGTTCATTACACTGTGGCCTAAAACGAAAAGAAAATGAGCGAATGAATAATTTATGTAATTCATAACTGAAGGTAACAAGACGAAACATTCAGATTGACATTTTCCACATATTATGCATGTAAAGTATGTATTATAAAATATAAATATTAATTAAATAATATTTTATTCCTTTTAATTTTCCTTAAGCCCAATTCAAATACTTCACATTATTTTTTGTGAAAAAATGACAATTAATTAACAAAAATAATAAATAAATAAATAAATAAAACAAATAAACAAAAGGATCAGCACAAACTGTTTTTGATCTAAGTGTAGTGTCAGTCCTTACAAAATGCTCAGAGAAGAATAGCACTAAGAAGTAAAAGTATACAGCTTTTTATTTGCCTGACCTTATAGAATATGCATTTGTTTCCCGGTCAGACGCAATTATTATTTGAGGGGAATACAGTTTACTAACATTTGCAATTCTTTAATTATAAGCTTCCGTGCCATTATTAACACCTAAAATGCATGTCTTTTTACATACATTTTCTTTATTTGAAATGTGAAATCATGTGAACATTTTGTTTGACAAGCCTTGTTATTTTTTTATTTGCTTCAGGTATTGAAAGACAATTTAAAGAGCCCATATTGTGGGTTTTTGAAAATTCCCCTCCATGTAGTGTGTAACACAGCTTTAAGTGAAGTGAAGTATCCAGCTAAGGCTTAAATCTGTAAGAGTACAGTGTTTAAAACGGTTGATTCATCTATAAAAGAGTCGACTCATTGTGCTTCAAACGAGTCGCCTTGATACCGAGTCATTAGGTGTTTCGCCATGACGTACGAACGAAACCAAGTTATTCACGTGCACGCGCAAACCCGGGAGATTTCAAACCTGAGGCCCCGCCCTCTGACGCAGAAACCCAGACACACACACACACACACACCCACAAACACACGCACACAAACATGCCGGTCGATTGAAGTCACTCTGCAGATGGACATTATCGATTCTCTACCCAGAGATGAAACCTCAGCATTATAGCCAAGCAGTTGGAAACTTCTGGAAACTACATGCTACAAAGAATACTTCATCTGCGTTTGTTAAAGGAAGGATCAGTAAAGAGCAACTTACTGATGGACGTCAGGATGAGTTTCTTCCTCCATTTCTCAAATGTAAGTATGTGCGATTAAAGTTGCCTCGTTGACTCTAGCTTGTAAATGTATTTAGTTGTGATTTGTTACTTGTAATCGCGTGTACTGTATCAGGTTATCTGGCTATATTCTCTTATCGCATGCAAAGTCACGTTAAAAACGCGACGCGTGCTATTTGTTTACGGAGCTCCGTGGTAGAGGTCTGCATTCCCGTGGCTGTCCCCGCGCCAGATTTCTGCAGCGCGGGAATAAATTTCCGAATCAATCGCGGGAGCGGTCGGTTACGGGTTTAATTTGGGACGGGAGCGGGCTGTCTAGCAATATCGTGGATATTGTTATGCGAATGAGACAGTGAGAGAGAGCTTTGCCAGTGTGTCTGCTTGGCGCTTGTGTGTATGTGTTAGTGCGCACGCGCGTGTATGAGAGAGAGAGAGAGAGAGAGAGAGAGAGAGAGAGAGAGAGAGAGAGAGAGAGAGAGAGAGAGAGAGAGAGAGAGAGAGAGAGAGAGCTCTGTCTGGGTGTCTCTGGACTGTTTAGCTGGGTGATTTTTGGTTATGTTCTCCCCCGCTCTTTAGGGGGATCGGGCGCGGCGGGCAGAAAACGGGGCGGGTCGGGCACCGGGACAAGAAATTCTAAATATAAGCGGGAGCGGTTGGGTTCAGGCTAAAACCTGGCGGGTGCGGGCGGGAGCGTTGTCGTCCAGAGGTGTGTTTGTGTGTGTGTGGCAGCTAAAATCCACGCCTACACTATCGAGCGTGTATGAACTGTGATTACTTTCTATATTGCTGATTAGCTATTGGGCATTTCACTCTCTGACTGAAGGCAGTCGACCAATTGCGACAGACTGTCATCGGTCCAATCAGCGCAGATTAGCTTCGCGCTAAGGAGGGGTTTGGGAACAAATGAATCACTGGACGATTCATACAGGAGTCGCTGGGATAATTAGGTAAAAATAAATGCAGATTATAAGACCATGAAAGTGTTTTTTGACCTTGCATGCATATTAGACTGTTGTTGGAGACCCTTATAACCAAGATATGACCCTATTTCATGTATAATATGGGCTCTTTAAAACAATTAGGATGAGCCATGTAATACCAGATCTACCAACTTCTTTTAACCCCTCAACTTTTGGTTTATAGCCCTGTCAGAATTTTAAATAGGCCCTATTTAGCCCCCAAAAAGTGTGACCAGATGTCATCTATTTCCCAGGACAGTTCCATATTTCAGCTCTATTTTCAGTGCCTTTAACTACTTTTTTTGTGAAGTAGGCTAGCCTTGACATCACTGAATATTGACTATATTTTTAGCACTCTCACGTAATTGTCTAGACCCCATACCCCCAGTAGAGACAACAACAAAAAAGTACTTTGCAGAGCTTGGTCATCATTATCATCATCATACACACCTAAAAAGCATTGGCTGTGCTTATTTGCCACTGTGCTCATTTACGTTGTGTGTATTGCTTTGATGTAAATGAGATGTTGATTAAATCTGGCCCTTTATTTGTTCCCCCAACCCCTAAATATGATGTCAGATAGCCACTTGAAAATGCATTCCTTTTTAGTTTGTTGATATAGTTGTAATGCATACTCTACAATTCTCTAGAACGATTTCTACTATATTTATCAATAGTATAAAGATATAAGAAGTGATGTTAGTATGGCCAGCAGGGGGGAACTCAACCTGCGGTCTGTGTGATACCTAATGCTCCGGTATAGGGAAGGAGATACTACACTGTCAGTGAGTGCTGTCTTTTGGATGAAGCGTTAAACTGCAGTCCTGATTCTCTGTGTTCATTTAAAATCACATGGCACTGTAACCCCAGTGTCTTAGCCAAATTTCCCCCATCAGCCTTTACCCAATCATCCTTATCCACTAAATTGTCTCTATCACTTTCTCTCCACTCCACCTATACAGTAGCTGGTGTGTGGTGAGTGCACTCGCGCCATTGTCCTGTGGCTGTCGTCGCATCATCCAAGTGGATGCCACACACTGGTAGTGGTGTGGATGGCCCTTACTCATGATTGTAAAGCGCTTTGGGTGTATAGCCATTCAAAATAACTTTGCTATATAAATACACATTAGATTATTGTTCTAGTGTCTGTTTTTGGTGTAAAGTGGTCACAAGCTCTGTTTTCTGGCTTGTTTAATATCTCTTAAGCATAACGTTCAGTGAAGCTTCTTCAGATGTTTCACCGTGGCCCTAGTCTTAACAACTAAATGTTTTCACACTGCATTTGCTTTCTTAGAAGACACTTATTTGGTTAATGGGACATTAAGTGAATTGAATGTGGCATGGGGCACCTGCCTCCAGTTTCAGCAAACTAAGCCTGATGTAAACGCAGGATGAGTTTTTGTCAGTTTTGACTTATGAGGTGAAGAGAGAGCAGCCTTATTGCTACTGGGCCATTTCAGACACAAGCCTCCCTCCGAATTCCTCTTTCAGTACTGTTCTATTTGTGGCTGGTGTGAGGCCAGACAGTAGATCCTTCTACAGATGCTACTCTATAACAATCCCATAAAATAATTTTTAAAAACGCTCTTATCATAAAGTAAAAATGTAAAATTTATCAGGTCCTTGGCCTTAGACTTGTGAAAACAGCAGCTGATAATTTATATACAGGTAATGGTGGAATTAAATAATGCATTTTTGAGCCTAGTAGAGTACATGTCCCCAAACGCATACTGCAAAGCAAAGTAATATGTGTAAATCACTTTTATATGAGAGTGCTTGTGTGACAGAACGGGCAAGCCAGATGATGATTCCAAGGTTCTTTGTATTTATGGGGGAAAATGACTGGCTTAAAAGACATCAGCCGCCAGAAAAATTACACCAGGAAAGCCTCCAGGACGGTCATCATCATCGCTGAGCTAAGTGACGTTGGAATAAAGGCCAGCATGCTTTACATGACAAACGATTTAAGAGTTTTTCAGCTTACACTCCTGATTATTACAGCACGACTCTTTCAGAGACACATTCCACGTCTCCCACAGTCCTTTTGCAACGCTAATAAAGCACCGGCCTCGACTAACACATCACGCGCGTCTATAAAATCAACACTTTACTTCATCTTTTGTTAGCAGTGTGCTTGAAAGAACAATTCACATTCTTCCAGCAAAAAGTCATCATAAAAGATCAGAGCTCATTGACAGAGTTTATAAAAACTTTTGCTCTTTCTTCAAATAATCACTTCTGTAGCTGCACTCGGATGGACGACGCTTGACAGCTCTGAGCCATGGAAAATCTGAGTGTTAGAAGTGAACAAATGAGACATTTCAGAAAAAACCCATGCCTGTATTTGATTGCACATCCTCTGTTCTTCTCCTTACCAGACCCCTTTTTCATGATTGCTAAATGATTGCTAAATGATTTGAGCAAATCTGGGGCCAATTACGCATCTCACAATGATTTCTAGGATAAAGATTAATGGTGTTCACACTAGAAAACTTGGTTTGGTTAAAACAAAGTGTGGTGGCATTGCTATGTTAGTTCGGTTCAGTTGAGTACTGCATGTGTAAACCAAGGTGTGCTCCAAGCTCTTTGAAAAAATAGTAGATAAATACATAATACAAAAATAAATACAAACTTTGGTACAATTTAGTTGAACTTTAGTGTAAATGCAACAAGGACCAAGGACAGTGATCCTTTGTTTGCATCAGAATAATTCCTGGCACTGTTTTCATGAGTTCTTAACTAATAAAAATAGCATGTACACATGTACAGTAAAGAAAAAGCCTGTTCAGCCAAGCACACATCATTGTTTTGGACGTTGAGTAAGTACAAAATAAAATCATAAAAGTTATCATAAATAAAAGTATTATTCTAGCCAATATACATATTTTATTTTCTCTGGTCTGGAACAAGTGAAGTGAAGTTTGAACACATTCTAATTTTTATGTAGTTAGTCAACTAGCATGTACATTATGTAAATAAACTTTACAGAAGTCAGTAGTAATTACAATGCCAATAAATATCAACAAATAATATTTAAATAAATTTAGAATTAAAATTACACTCATTCAAAATTTGGGGTCGATCAGGAACTATTAGTAGTTTTTAAAATGATATTTTTAGCAGGTCAAGGCTCCATTTATCTGCTAAAACAACTATGTACAGTATTATTAGTTTACTTGTGAAATGTTGTGCAAAACTTGACTGTTACAGTATGAATGTCTGTATTTTCCCTTTTAATCAATTAACTGCATCCTTTAATTTTACCAGAAATTTTAGTATGAAGAAAGACATACAGACCTCACAAAAGCTTTTGAATTTACTTTTCCAGTCTAGCCAAGTGATCTGTAGGAACTGACATACAAGTGTGAACATACAACTCACCGGCCGCTTTATTAGGTACACCTTAGTAGTACCAGGTTGGACCCCATTTGACTTCTAAACTACCTTAATTCTTTGTGGCAGAGATTTAACAAGGTACTGGAAATATTCCTCCGAGATTTTGATCCGTATTGACATGATAGCATCATGCAGTTGCTGCAGATTTGTCGACTACACATCCATGATGCAAATTTCCTATTCCACCACATCCCAAAGGTACTCTATTGGATTGAGCACTGGTGACTGTGGAGGCCATTTTGAGTACAGTAAACATATTGCCATGTTCAATATACCATTTTGAGATGATTTGCGCTTTATGACATGGTGAGTTAATCTGCTAAAAGTAGCCATCAGATGATGGGTACACTGTGGTCATAAAAGGATGGACATGGTCAGCAACAATACTCACGTAGAATGCGGCATTGACACAATGCTCAATTGGTACTAATGGGTCCAAAGTGTGTCAAGAAAATATCCCCCACACCATTACACCACCATTACCAGTCTGAACTGTTGATACAAGGCAGGATGGATCCATGCTTTCATGTTGTTGACGGCAAATTCTGACCCTACCATGAGTAGCCTGTGTGAATTGTAGCCTCAGTTTCCTGTTCTTAGCTGATGGTGTGATCTTCTGCTGCTGTAGCCCATCCACCTCAAGCTTGGATGTGTTGTGCGTTCAGAGATGCTGTTCTGTATACCTCGGTGGTAACGAGTGGTCATTTGAGTTACTGTTGCCTTTCTATCAGCTCCACTTTGGGAATTCTCCTCTGACCTCTGGCATCAACAAGGCATTTGCAACCACAATACTGCCGCTTACTGCATATTTTCTCTTTTATAGACTATTTTCTGTAAACCCTAAAGATGGTTGTGCGTGAAAATCCCAGCAGATCAGCAGTTTCTGAAATACTCAAACCAGTCCATTTGGCACCAACAACCATGCTATGTTCAAAGTGACTTAAATCATCTTTCTTCCCCATTCTAATGTGCGGTTTGAACAGCTGTGAATCTTGACCATGTCTACATGCCTAAATGCATTTAGTTGCTGTCATTTGACTGACTTATTAGAAATTTGCATCAACAAACAGTTGGACAGGTGTACCTAATAAAGTGGCCAGTGAGAGATTTCTTTTCTTTTCTTTTCTTTTCTTTTCTTTCAGTCCTGACATAATGATCCAGGAGAACACAACTACAAATCTGAAAAAATCATAATTTTGTTGTATTCTAATTGTGACCACTGAGATCTTGAGATATTTTTAATAGTTTATTTTTTGGTGAATGGAAATACATTTTAATATGAACAAAGTAATAACACTCTTAAAATACCTTTTTAAATAAGATTTTCAAAGTATTGCCATAGAAGTTCAAGCTTTGGATGGCCAAATAATCTTTCTGTTAAAAGTTTTTGCAATATTTATTTTATAAAACAACTAAAGAACTTTTTAGCTATAAAGAACCCTTTTTAACTGAGAGATTAAGCAGTGCATGTTGAAGATTCTGGATTTGCCATAGAAGTGAATATTTTTAGCTTGATTGCTTTTGCTGTCTTCATTAGTTAGTCATTTTTGAATATAAGCATCTGCTAAATGATTAGATGGTAAATGGGATGAAATCAATGTAATGAATTTATTCATTAAATGGTATAAAAAAATCCTTCAGTTCATCATGTTAGGGTTGTTCTGAAAGGTAAGCTATAAAAATTAATACAAGTTTAAAAAGTATTAAATAAATAAATAAATAAATAAATAAATGCTTGTAGAGAAGCTCTGTAGTTTCAGTACATGCACATACTTAGCTACATTTTCCATGCTGATGGAACATTTCCAGATGGCTCCAGTTGTGGCGGCCAGTAACTGTTTGTTTTCAGCTTCGTTGAGCAACGTGACCAGTGGCTTCAGTCCATCGTACTGCCGCACCAGATCACGGGTATGTTTATCTTCTGCACACTAACATGAGAATGAAGCCACAGGTTTTAAGGAGCATTAAAACGCGCACTGGCCAAGACTAAATTAGCAACCTATGTCAATTTGACTTCAACTTCATCCCTTTTATACACTGCCAAAGAAAAGTGTAGTTGAGCATGTACCTTAAAGATAGCGCTGGCACAGTGCATTTGGAGCTCCTGGTTGTCACAGCTGAGGTTCTTCACCAGATCTTCAATCATGCCCTCAGCCTGTATAGCAATTCTGTAGCTCTTCTGCCAACACAAACATGCAGAATGGCTCTCTATGCCGAACACCTACTGTAAAAACTGCTATGGCCTGCCAAACAACACTGCGTGCAGCAGCGTAGCGCTTATTTCATCCTAGGGTTTCTTGCTTCTGGCCTCATGTAGTCATTCACATCTTCAAACTGGTATTTTAATAGAAACAATCTGCCAGTCAAAAGTAAGGATTCGTGCTATTTTCAGCCATACTTTTTACTACAGTAAGTGTTCTTATATGGAGTTCTGTTATTATAACATTTGTAGCTTGCATTATGTTTCAAAGTTTTGAATGTAAATAAACTTTATAGGATTTAGAAGCAATTACAATGCAATAGCATATAACAATTCATATTAAATGGGATTTTGATTTCAAATTTACTCATTCAAATATTTGGTGTCAGTCAGAATTATTTTAGCGTCACCGAGAATCTACACAAGTTTTTATTAACAGCTTCCTTTTTACTTTAAAAGTTTGAGTAATGTGTTTTATTGTGGTATTTTTGTTTTAGTGTGTATGTAATTTATTTAAGTTTTAGGTCACACTTTATATTAAGTAGCCTTAACTAATATGTACTTACACAGGAATTAATAGTTTGTTACAATGTACTTATTGTGTAAATACATGTATTTACTGTGTACTTATGCTTGACTACATATATATAATTACAATTAACTCTTGTAACTACATTTGTAAATACACTGTTGACCATCCCTTACACCTTAACCCACCCTTAAACCTACCCATTCCACCAAACCTGTCCATGACCCAACCTATATCCCAGCTCAAAAGCACTACGTGTTCTCAAATACATTATAAACAAAATAAGTACATTGTATTTATTTTTGATGTGAGTACATAGTAGTTAAGGACACTTAATATAAAGTGGGACCGAGTTTTATTTTACATCTGTAGTTTTTTTTTATTGTTTATTTTAGCCTTTATTATAACATTTGTAGCTTGTATTACCTTTCACTGTACCGTTGTTTATGTAAATTTAAAGGTAACCACAATGCATAATTCTTCTGATATGCATAGCATAAAAAAACATTAAAATAGATTTTGAATTAAAATACACTTATTCAAAGGTTTGCTGTCAATCAGGATTATTTTAGTTTTTATTATAAGCTTCCTTTTTACTTTTATATTTTTAGTTTGAGTAATTTGCTTTTATTTTGGATATGTTTTTTAGTGTGCATGTGTTTTTTTCTGTAAAGTTTTATTTAATTGTATTAAAATTGTACTATTATTATTATCATTCAGTTCAGTTTCAAGTTCTTTGCATTTTGAAGAAATATTTCTTAAGCAACCAGGTGAAACGAAATTTGAATGAAATATATATATATATATATATATATATATATATATATATATATATATATATATATATATATATATATATATATATATATATATATATAAATATATATATAAATGTATTATTAAATAGAATGCTTTCTTTGCAAGACATTTATTACAAAATAAATAATTAAACGCATCCTTTGGTTTATCACAAATTTTCATATTTTGAAAATATTCATATTTTGAAACGAGCTCAATTTTAAGTGTATGAGCAAACCTCAGAGGCGCACTCCTGTAAGGTCCCCACCACAGGGATGAGCATGTTCTTCTGTGGTGATTTGAGCAACCGGCCGAGCATAGGGATTCCCCCGGCCCTCCGGATGGCTTCTTTGTTCCAGGTGCTCTTGCTGCAGCTCCAGAGAGCCAGAGCCCCACAGCGAGCCACCTCCACATCCCTCTGCTGCTCCAGACTCAGAGACTCTCCTGCAGGCACACAGTCCAACAACTCCACCTGCCAGAAAACCACTGCAGCTTTTCAAACAGTTCATTGAAAGGTCAGCACAAAAATGGAATTTGTTATAATCGTCTCAACTGTGACATATATTTGAGTGCCACCGCTTCTAGAATAAGAAAAAAAGTAGAGTGAGATTTGATGTTGCCCATTGGGAACTGATTAGATTTAATTGTTTGCTAGTACTTTGATATCGCATGGATGACATATCATCAGAGAAGATGTAGCTACAAAGACGAAATTCTTTTGATTAAGGATTGAGAGGCTGAAAATTTTTGAAAAATTTTAGGATTTCATGGCAACTCCCCTGCTTTCAACCCCCCCTGAGAGTAATACCTATAGGGTAAAACAAGGCTTTTCTCCATTGACTCCTATTTACTTATTTTAACCAGGTTATGCAGTAAAAAAGGCTGGGCTCCACACAATGTGTTGTCCTAACACAAATTGAGTAAATGTTATCATTATTACATCCCAAGCATGTTTTCCTTGCCATTTATATTAAAAAATAAAAATTATTATTAGCTGATCAAAATATCAAGACCACTGTAACCACTAGTGCCGTCAGTAGCAACAGGCTAGCGCAGAATTTCATTAAAAATACTGGGGTAAAATAAACTGTCATATTTTAAAGACATGGTCAGGGGAAATGGAATTTAATGCAGTACTTCTTGTCTGATCAGAGACCCACTTCATAACGTATATCTATCAGGCAGTGAAGATCGCTGATTTTTAAAGAAATCAGATCCTAAACGTGAAAATTTGGAATGTAAAGACTGGAAGCCCTTGGTGTTGCCTGGCTGAAAATTAGTCTTTGAAATTTTAAGTCTGTGTGCATATAGCCCATTAGTAAATAAGCAGTGAGTAAAATGCATTCTTTAAACCTGTTATCAGGATGCACTTCAGTTGATCAAATCACATATGAGGAGACAATCTTATTTACACCTCTTTTTTTAATTAATCTCTCAACTTATATATATATATAACTGTCAAACTAAGTTGTGTAATTTATAAACAAATTAGACGACAGCAAAAATGACACAGAGACCAGTACCGGTGGCAAAACTACAGCAGACACTATGGGCTTGTATTAGAATCATTACCAGTAAGAGATTGTTGTGAATTTTACATATTCTTGCCTTCAAATTAATCTTAACAATTTAGACAGCAATTGTTACACTTTAACCCAAATTTGTATAAAATATGAACAAACCCAACCAATGGGTTAAATTTATAAAAAACCTTGTCAAACAGCTGGGTTTGTCCATATTCTACCTAAATTAGAGTGTAAAAAATGTAAAAAATGTGTATAATATTACAAATGAGATCAACAGGCATAAAGCAGACCATCTTTTATGATGAATTGCACTTATTTCCCTGTCCTGAGCATCTACACCAGGGGTGTTCAAACTCGGTCCAGGAGGGCCGGTGTCCAGGGCAGTTTAGCTCCAAACCTAATCAAACACACCTGAAATAGCTTATCAAGCTCTTACTACATATACTAGAAACTTCCTGGCAGGTGTGTTAAAGCAGATGGAGCTAAACCAAAGACTATAGAATACACAAGACATATCACTCGTATCTTTTTGAATGGGGAAATGTTTAACGATCAATATGATGAATAAAGCCCCATCTACTAGCACAGGAGCCAAACATCGATTTCTATATAGTGAATAAAGTCCCGCCTTCCAGTACAGGAGGCAATCATCAATCGCTACAGACTGACAATACCTCGGAGGAGAGGCTCGGACAAACGTGAGTTTCTGCAGATTTTGTGTGATTTGAATGTTTAGAAATGAAAATAAAAACACAGCTGTTGTTTAATATTATAGGTGATTCCTAATATGAAATTCAGTGGTAAGCTTGGCAAGCAATTTTGGAGAATTTGATGTTTCCCCATTCAGACAGAATGCCCGAGCATACTGCCCGAGAGGTGTTTCAAAGATGGCCGCCGAGTGAAATGACTTGCCTTAAAGCAGGGGTCTCAAACTCAATTTACCTGGGGGCCGCAGGAGGCAAAGTCTGGGTGAGGCTGGGCCGCATAAGGGATTTCACAAAAAAAAGTCCTCAAATGTCATTATTAACAGTTTTAATTATTTCTTTTGAACATGAAGTGTCCTGAACATTAATAGAACATTGAGTGAAGATTATGAACAGTTCTTCTGAACATGGCATCTTTTGCCTATTTCTTGTTGCCAGAGACTTGACAGCGCTTCTTCTCACAAATCTGAACCACATTTGGCTTTAGAGCGGAAGCAGTTGAGACCCTCAGTATGGCTTGAAGATGATCATCATTAAGTCTAGACCTGTACTTTGACTTATCGAAGTCCTGGGAAAAAAGTGGGGGAACTCACTCAAAACTTTCATTCCCTCACCTAAAAAAGGTGTATATATATGTATAAATAAAACACCCCCACCCCACTCCACTCACATCAGTCTGTACCAGTCTGTATCTACCTATCATATATATAAGATGCAGGGCAGGCACGTGCACACATAGGGCTCAACCTGTGCAGAGCACATGCCCTTTTTAGTCTTGCATAGAAAGTGCCCTTCCAAAATGATCAAAAGTGCCCCCGGGACGCGACACACCCTCGATCCCGCCCTTCAGTAGGCACGCGATAACACCGCTCTTGAGTACACGCGCGACAACACAGCTGATGAGAACGCGCGCGACAACACGGCGAGCGGGGAATGCCAGTGACCGCTGTGTACGGATAGAATCAGCGGAGCCGGAGCGGGGAGCGCTCTCTCTCTCTGCTCCGCTGATTCTGTCAGTGTACAGCGGTCGGCGCGGGCCACAAAATATTGCACTGAGGGCCGCAAATGGCCCGCGGGCCGCGAGTTTGAGACCCCTGCCTTAAAGGGATTTTGGCTAAACTCAGTAGGACACTGGCCCTCCAGTACTGAGTTTGGACACCCCTAATCTACACCATGAAAGTCTTATCAAATGCATTTAATAAATGGTCAAAAGTGGACATGGTCAAACACCGGTATTTAAGCATTTAGCATCATCCATTTGGTATGTGACTGGATTCACATAAAAATCTTAAAGAGATAGTTCACCCAAAAATGTAAATTCTCTCATTATTTACTGACCATCTACTTTAAGTTTGAAACTTATTTCAGTTTCTTTCTTCTGATGAACAGGAAAGAGGATATTTGAAAATATATCTGGAAACCGGTAGCCATTGTCTTTCATCTTATTTTTATTTCTACTCTGGAAGTCAATGATTGTTCAACAATCTTCTTTCATGTTCAAGGAAAAAAGAAAACCATAAAGGATTGGAAGCACATGAGGAAGAGTAAATAGTGAGTAAATCTTCATTTTTGGGTGAACCATTCCTTTGACAACATATGTAATTAGGGCCTTTGTTTCACATGATATTATAACAATACATTTCTGTTCATTATTCTGATTGCATCATTTTTATTTCACTTTGCATTAAGATAGAAGAGTCTAGTTATTTGAACATGAACACAAATGAGTTATAACTTGGCTCCTGGTGTATTTTATGACATCTTCAGTGCACTTTTGTCACCGAGTCGGCAGGATGTGGAATACAATCTCCCGCCCTGAAGCTGCCAACATTCATCCAAACATTCATCATCAGCCAAAAGACTGGCTGTTACTTAAGAGGGCTTGAAAATTCAGACGATGTCACACCAAAATCTACAAATGACCACATCCTTCAAAGAGTACATTTCTTGTTTCCCCTGCCGTCAAGCCAGAAAGAAGGCTCTAACACAGCATTACACGCGCGTGCTCTTCAGAGGTGGTCTGGGACTTTAAATGTAACTAATATATGATAGCTACATCGAGAACGTCCGAGTCTGGCCCCGAGTAAATATACAGAGCAGGGTAACACGCAAGCCCTAATCATACCGAGCGTCACTCTGTCAATAAACACACATGCCAGGTTGAGGGGGAGCACGACATTCAATCTGTTTTACCTGCAGTGTGTGCTCTTTGATGCTGGCATAGAAAATGATTGGAAGAAACAGAGAGAAAATAGAGGGTATATGTATGTTCTCTAACTGTTTTATACATTTCTAATCATCGGCAACCCGTTTTAATGAACACATGCAAGCACAGACTGCACGTTTCTTACCAGTCTCTGGATGCCACCGTGCTGTCGGACCATCCTGCGGGCGCGTCTGAATTTGGCCACGTTGGCAATGGTTTCTGCAGCCAGGCATTTCAGTTCTTTGTCAGGAGAGTCAAGGATAGATACCATGGTCTGCAAACCACCCAGGTTAGCGATGGTCCGCCGAATCTGGGAGTTGCAACTGATCTCCTTTAAGATCTTCAAAGAGCCAATCTAGTGTGGATGAAATAAAAATGATTGAATTTGACATTTTGAGCTTAAAATTTTATGAAAGCACCAACTTCTTTTTAACTGTTGAGTTTCATATGCCTGTTACCTGGTGCATATTTTATTTATTATCAGTGAAGTATACTGTTAAAGACGTCATTTTGTAATTAAATTTCTATATAATATAGATATTATAACACATTAAGAAGTATTCATTCATTATACAAATACAACAATAAACTAAAAGAAAGATAATACCATAATACTCTGAACTTTGAAGTTAGCAAAAAGAACATATTACTTTTATTCATCAAGAACAAATTAAATTGATTAAAATTCACATTAAAACATTTAAAACAGTCAAAAAGATTTACATTTTGAACAAATGTTGTTTTAAAGGGCACCTACAGTATGATGAAAATCAACTTGCTGTTTGGAATTGATGTTTTTTTTTGTGTAGGTGGAGTGCGTCCACTGTCATATTGGAGTGATATATTTTAAACACAACGAGTCTCTTTTTTACAATTTACTGATGCTAAAATAGGATCCAAGTCCCAGTGATTTTGAGGCCCACCACAACGTGGCGTAGAAGTGGGGTTTTCCCTGCCCACCAAAATGATTGGCAGGTGCCATGTCTCCATAATAACATGTATACACATGTCCACAGTACATTTTTTTGCACAAAAATAAAAATAAATAAAAAAACTGAGATTAAAACATATGTTGAACCTCTGTGATCAGCTGCACCTAAACAATTATTTTTATAGAATTTAAAAGTTTTAAAACGGAGTATGTTTGTAATAGAGTAAAATGGCTATGTTATTCTTAACTGCTATAATCTCCACGGTTGCATGGTGTCAGTAAATGAGCATATATGTGTGTGTGTGTGCTGCAAACAGCAATTGTGTGTGACTCAACTTTTCAGAAAGGCTTGAATAGACTCCACCACAAATACATCAAATAAACTTACTTGGTATTTTTGACTAATGACCTTATTTCAGCTTCATCCGCATCTGTCTCTATCACCGATGGCTGTTTATCTGATGTAATGCAAGAGAAGCAGACAAGCATGTCGGAGCAGTGGGTGGGAGAAGCAGCTCATTTACATTTAAAGCCACAGGCTACAAAAACAGCTACATTGTCCTCAGACACCAAAATGGGCAGATTCTACATTATTTATTAAATAATCTGATGGCTATTTTGAGCTGAAACTTTACAGACACATTCTGAAGACACCAAAGTCTTATCTTACATCTTGTAAAAGAAATAAAATGTGCTATTTAAAATTCACATTTGCAGAGACTCCTGTAAAAATAACTCTTCCCACCAATAAAATTAAAAACTTTTATCAAGTTTAAATAATAAATAGAGGATGAACTATTTTCAACACTGTTTTTAAGAACTGATAATATTAAGAAATGCACATTAAGCTTATTAAATTATTTTTGAAGTATTATGTGACCCTAAAGCCTGAACTAATAAAACTTCACAGTAAAAATTACATTTAAGTATGTATTAAACATAAACCAGTTATTATAAATTCTAAAAACAAAATCACATCATTGCTTATTTAAATGGATAAGATAAGATAAGCCGTTTGTGTTTCCAGAATGTGTCTGTAAAGTTTTAGCTCAAAACACCCATCAGATTATTTATTATACCTTTCAGAATATTTGAATTAGACATGTGCCAGTCAATGTGTGTCTTAATCTCCGCCTCGGCTGTGTCAGATAAACAGCAGATTGACAGACATGAAGGAAACGGATCTCACGTAACGTTTGTAAGAAATACTACAGTAAGACCTTTCCCAATGATTATTTTATGTATTTGTTGTGTAGTTCATTCCATCCTTTTTGCAACGATGAGTCACACACAATGTTGTTACAAAGCGCATGTTTATATTTGCACTGTTATTGCACAGCAAATGTGACAGAATACACATTAATACACAATGCTGAATGGATATCTGTTATGTTGATGTACAAAATAAACCTGATTTAACATCCACAAACCAGGATTGAAGCGTCTTCTTTTATATATGTACTGATATGTGGCTGTGGTGAAAAGTAAAGACGGTAAAATCACTGTAATTCAATACAAACATGCACTGATTTAAAAATGTTTAAAACTTGTAAAACTCATTCTTGATCACATTTGCTGATGATTGATGATCACAGAGAGCTAAACAGATATTTTAATTCCAGTTGCTTTGCACTTGTCCTGTCTTGTGGATATGATTATAGAGACATGTTAATATGCAGCTGTCAATTAATTCAGTAGGTGGGGAAACCGCACTCGTACGTTGCAGTGAGCCTCAAAATGAGAGGGATTTAAATCGTATTTTATCGTCAGGAAATTAAAAAAAACTGATTTATTGTGTTTCTATCACCCCAATTTGACAGTGGACACACTATACTTACACACATTACTGTCCAAACAGCTTGCAAAAGATGAATTTTGTCATAGGTGCCCTTTAACTGTCCTATTAATCAAATAAATCCAGCCTAGAAGAACACTCTTTTTTTTTCAAAAAACATTTAAAAAAATCATACTACTCAAGACATTTTAACATTAGTGTAAGTAATAAAATGAAAAACAGAAATATAAACATTTCCCAAAGTCAGATATTGACCTCCGACCTAATTAATTGAGTCTGGATGCACTTACTTTACATCTGATCTCATCAGTGTCCAGCAGGTTGATGAGAACCTCCAGCCCACCGACGTCTCTGATGGCCAGCTGACACGTATCCTGGACAAGGTTAAAGTCTCTCAAAGAGCACAGAACAATCACTGTGGCTGTCTGATTAGCCCCCTGTTCACACAAACAAACACATGTGCAGCAATTACATCATGACATGAACAGAAACAGCTGTTCTATTATTCATTTCATTCATTTAAACGCATGCACTGACAGAACTGACTGATAATTAAGAGAAGATGCTTGTGTCTGTATACGCATGTGAGGTGGTTGTAAATTTACAATATTGCACATATAATGCATGATGTGTTCAAGAGAGCACCACCACCAGAGAAACTAGCACAATGATTTAAAAATGAAGCAGGATTTTTAAATGGAGATTAATTATATATGATATTGTGACATGTTGTATTATTATAATACATTCATGATTTTTATTGCATAAAACATTATTTGAATATCTTTTGGGGATAACCTTTTAAAGAGGCCCTGTTATGGATTTTTTAAAATGACCTTTTGTGCAGTGTATAACACAGCGCTAAGTGAATGAAAACATCTAGCTGAGGTTTGAATCTGAAAACGCACAGTGTTTAAAATTATCGATTCTTTAATTTAATAGTCGACTTAGAGTCTAATAAATGAATCATGTTGGGTTCGGATCTTTTGCCTGAACACATCAATGTTGACACGGGACATCACCAAATATTTATTACAGAATCCGGTAAAACATGTACGTGCCTTTCCTTTCAAAAACTAGCAAAGCATGGGGGATCATGGGACTGACCATGACATGATGATGACAATTACTGACACATGGAGATTCGGCTTAAAGTTCATTTTTACAACAATACCACAGTATAGCCAACCAACACGATAAAAAAATTCATTATTTTACTTTTTTTTACAGCAGTTAAGGTGCTGGAAAAAAAACTTAAAATAATGGTCGTTAAATTACATTTATTGTAAAATTATGGACGGTAAATTACAGAAATTTCCTTAAATTTAGAATTTACCGTCTGTTATTTTACGGTAAATGTCTGTAATTTTACGGCCATTATTTTATGGGTAATAAACTTAAAATAACAAATTTTTTACAGTGTAGTGTTTTGTTTGTTCTTGTCATTTTTATGATTTTTGATACAATAACCTACGCTGCAATGTGGGATTCGTCTGCCATTTGTTATTAAGGGACGGAGCAGCAGAGACTATTATGTATGGGACTTTGACAGGGATTTTGTCAGTAACTGTTACAGTTCATATGGACCAGTTTCTTCTTCCTCCAAATCATAACATTAAAAGGTAATAAAAGTTTTTGCCTTGTTTTGTGTAGTAACTCATAATCGCTCCACGTGGCTTGTAATCCCTCATCTATTACTGATCAGTGCTTTTATTATCTCTCAGGTTAAATCTTTATGGGCTGTTCACATATTGCGTCCAAAACCACATTGAAAACGGAACGCGTGCTTCGTCCTTTAACGATTTAAATGCGTTCCTGAACTTGTGATCCTCTGCCGTTTGCTATGGCCACCATCAGCTGTTCCTATACACGCGGCACAGTAAATGTGACAGAATGTAAATGTGACTATTTATTTTTTAAATAGTTTACTTAAATAACTTTTGCCACTGTGTGGATTAATACTGAATGTGTGTTGTTGTTATTACTTGGAGTTAGGGTTAAAAGTGGAGTAATATGCTGGTGTTTAACTGCATTGCTTTATTGCATTCCTGCATTGGGCTCTCACATACTCTGCTACTTCATTGTCGTATTCTCTCTGTCTCGTACTGAACCTAGACGACCAATCACAACAGACTGGTTCATTGGACCAATCACTGCAGATTAGCCTTACGCAAAGGAGGGGTTTGGGAACAAATAAATCGCTAAAAGAATCATATGGGAGTCATTGGGATAGTTAGGGATAAAATTATGCATTTTATAAGACAACAAAAGTATTTTTTGACCTTGCATGCATATCAGCCTGTTGTTGGAGGCCCCAAAACCAAAATATGACATTTTATAATGCAAAATAGAGGTTCTTTAAAATAATGTATTTTTGTACAACCAAAATGTAATATTTTGGTATGCTTAACATTACATTTTAATTTAAATGCTAATAATAGTTCCATAGCTGAATTTGTCTGATGGCTTTGTTCAAACGGGGAGAGTAAAGAATATAACTGCAAACAGCCTTTTTATTTAGAGAAAGAAGAAAGAAATGGTGGGAATACACTGGAGAAGAGAAAACTAAACCACATAACACAGACAAGAACAGACAAATAACTGAACCAAATAGGTTAATCTAAATAAAATGAATGGCAAACAAAGAACAGGTGGGACTGATTGGTCCACTAATAAGAAACCATAGCAACCAAGAACACAGGGATTAAACACAGGTCAAGAAGCAAAATGTTTACGGCAATTTAAGCTAGGTTTACCAAATGTATCTTTGCATTCTTCAAAAATTTTATGTATAGATTACTATGTTGTTCAAACCAGGAATTTTCTGTTTATAGTGTAGCATATGTCCCTAAATGTCCATCTGTAAGGGACACCAAACTAAAATGTAAAAGGTATCTGTATATATTTTTTTGCTACCACACTGTAAACCCAGCAGCAGTCATTACTAAAGATATTAAGTTAATATAACTTCACATTACTTAAAATACTAAGTTTTGGCATCAAAACTTAAACAGGTGTGTTTAACTTACCCATTAAACAGCAAGAAACGTACCTAAGATTTTAAGTTCTCTGAACTTAACATTTTAATTTCTTTAAACGATTCACCATGTCTCTGTTTAAAATGATTGGTTGCACTTGAAATTTTGCCCTGACAACCACGCTGATTGGTCGATATATTTTATATGACACAAGGTGGTCATTTTGCTTATGATGCTGAATTTTGCTGAAGCGCAACAGCACAGAGGCAATGCCTGATCCCATGTGACAAAAGAGAAAAGTTAAATTAGAACGTAGATATTTAAATGCTTATATACATTTTTCTTAATTGATATAGACACAGGGGTGACATGGTGGCACTGTGGGTAGCGCCATTGTCTCACAGCAAGAAGGTCGCTGGTTTGAGTCCCGGCTGGATCAGTTGGCATTTCTGTGTGGAGTTTGCATGTTCTCCTCGTGTTTGCATGGGTATCCTCCGGGTGCTCCGGTTTCCCCTACAAGTCCAAAGACATGCGCTATATGTTATAGAATTTAATAGAATTTGGGTAAGCTAAATTGTCCGTTGTGTATGTGTGTATGCACTGGTTCTTCAGGTTGGGGGTTGTTCGTTGAGTTAATGACCAACCTCGTAAAAATTTGATGTTAAGAAACACCAACATGGTGTGGCTAAATATCAACTTCAATATAAACGGCCCTGTGAGTAAGTAAGCAAAGAATATAAATGCTGAAAAATGTTGATTTATTATTATGTATATAGCCATTTTAAATTATCTTTACTTAAAGATTTAAGTTATCTATAATTAAACATTTACGTTAACTCAAAGAAGAGACCACATTTGGTCAACTCAATTAATTGAGTTGTCATTTTCCCATTACTCAAACGAACTGAGGGAAACACTTTCCTCAAATCATTTGAGTAGTCTCAAAGTATTAGGGTTCACAGTGCATGTCGAGTTTTTATTAAGTTACATTATTTGTTTGAAAGTTATTTCCAAATGTTTGCCTTTTAAAACTCTGCTGTTGTGTAAATAAGCATACACAAAGCATTAAGTTTTCTATTTTTCCCAATGGTATTGTGTAAATGCCTCCTTAGCAAAATGTATTCTTTATATGTTTCCATTCTAGTTTAAGTGCCTGCTCTTATCAGATTAAAAACTATCCACATCAATTGAGTGTGACATTTTTATGCACACTTTTTGTGCACTCAGATTTTATACACATCTTGGCATTTCCATCCGGCCTTTTTTATTTGATATCCCAAAATGTGCATAAAATACATGGATGAAAACACAGCTAATGGCTTAATTTCTCCATGAACCCCTTTTCTTCGACCCGTTTGACCCACACCCCCAAACCATCTTCCCTTCAAGTCTTATTTTGTTGACCACATGTTGTGTGTAAGTGTTTGGTATTGTGACTATAAACAGGGGTGGAGAGAGATCCTTTGATTCAGACTACTGCTGTGCTGTGGCCTGAAACCATAGACAATGACCTAAGTTAGCAATTAAAAGAAAACAAGCTCTGAAATGTTGGAGATGATAACGAATTGGCCTTAGAAAAAGCTGTTTTGACAGTTGCTATATACACATGCAGTGTTTTAGGCTGGTTGTTCTTCAGAAGTTGCCTACGCAGTGAGTACAACAACCCAAACATGTGGCATTTGTTGGGCCAGACTCTTCAACAGATACATCTCGAGATGACTTTTGTGGTTTTGATATCCTTCACGGCAAGTCCTTTATCGCTGGAATGAAATAACAGAAGGGCGAGTGACAGATAAATAAAGCAGGAGAGATCCAGCTAAAATACTACACTATTAATCATCTTTAATCAACAAATTACGGCCGCTTTAGTGATTGCTGTTTGTTTAGGTCCTGACCACAGATCTAAGATCAGCTTTCCCCAAGAGAAAACACTAGAAACTCCACTTCCATGTGTGTTTTTGATACAATGCCTCGTTTTTCTCCTCCTTTTATCTGGAGCAGATCTTATGAATGCAAACAAAGGGAGGCTTTTCTCTGTGTGGCTGGCGCTGTGTTCAGTGCAGTGGGTCTCAAAGAGGCATGTAAGCTGCTGTAATGCCGCTCGTGCACCAGACCTTTGAAATGTGATGCTCAAGTCCAGATCTCTGGAAATCGACCAAACACCTATGTTTCTTTTTCATAAAACGAGTAACAGATAAGATACTGTGATTAGGCAAGTCTTGAACCCAAGTTTACCAAAAGGGTGCATTCCAGTTCACATACTTTAGGTTCATTCACATAGCTTTTTCGATTCTAATGTGTGACTTTCCATTGTTTATCTATGTAAACATGCGATTGATGGATGTGCATGACCGTCACGCTCATGTCTCAAGTCTCTGCGTTAAGTCACCATTGACCAATTAGAAGAATAAAGAGGTGCCTTTAGTTTACTATAGGAAGTTAAAAACGGTTAAATTTTACGTTGAAATCAGTGTAAATCGAAAGTTGCTGAGCTTTATTACATTATGCTGATATACCTCAAACTGAAACTGAATATAAGGTAGTGGGCGGGGCTTTTTTTTGCACATCATTCCCTCATAGCAAACTAATTGCGATAGGGGTGTGGTTAAGAATATTGTGGTTAAATAAGTCAACCCAATGTAAACAGAGAAAGGCTGCTAAATCGTGAAGCAAAAGGTCTTTAATTGAAGATGACCAAAACAAACTTTTTTTTCCTGTGGATTAACATGCATGGATTAACTGTTTCTCTAAAGAATAACAGTTGCAAATTTAGATTTAACATGGCAGAGGAAGTGCTTAAAAAAACCTTCATAAACACTGCAGCTGACGTTTTTACATGCAAATATGCAGTCTGTGTGAATAATCACATTCTGCGTAGTTTTCGCATTATAATTAGCGCCAAAAAAAGGTGAACACCAAAGCTTAATTTGAGATATTTAGTTGATTTGGGTAATTATGTATTTACTTGCCAACTAATGTCAAGTTCACACTGCACAATATTTTTGTCTATGACAAACTTGTGTCTGATTAGTCAATTTGACAATTCTGTCAATTAGGCGCTAAAATTATCATCAAATTATGGACCAGAAGGGCACACTATATATTACTACAAGTTGCTTCCTGACATAATATTACTTGCTGACTTTAACAGCATCAGTGATGTCACCAAGAAATTGAATAAATGCACCCAGTACGGCACACCATATGAAATAAAATGACGAATTCCTGTGTCCCAACACTTGTTGTCATTTATAAATTACTACAACATCCTAGATGAAATAAAAAGAGCCAAAATATGACTGGTACTGTAGTCTTAATGTAGAATAACATTCAATTGATTTTTAGTCAACTGTAAGGGTTGGAATGACATGTACCTGCAAAATTATAGTCCACAGAATGTCAAGTCAAGTCGAAAAAAATAAATAAAAAATAAAATAAAATAAAATGAGGCATCATGGTGACTCAGTGGTTAGCACTGTCACCTCACAGCAAGAAGGTTGCTGGTTCGAGTCCTGGCTGGGTCAGTTGGTATTTCTGTGTGGAGTTTGCATGTTCTCCTCGTGTTCATGTGGGTTTCCTCTGGGTGCTCCAGTTTGCCCCACAATCTAAAGACATGAGCTATAGGTGAATTGGATAAACTAAATAGGCCGTAGTCTATGTGTGTGAATGAGAGTGTATGGGTGTTTTCCAGAACTGGGTTGCAGCTGGAAGACTGCTGCGTAAAACAAGCTGGATAAGTTGGCGGTTCATTCCACTGTGGCAATACCTGATAAATAGAGGGACTCAGCTGAAGGAAAATGAATTAATAAATAAATAATGTAATAAAAATGGATTAAAAATTAAATTAAATTAAATTAAATTAAAAATGTATTTTTTATAAAATGGTTCAGATGATTGAAAAGATCTTTTCAAATATTCAATAATGACAACAAAGTATTGCTCATCTGTAAAACAACCATAATAGCACTTTGCTGAACACATTTTGAGGACTGAACAAAGAACATGGATATGAGAAGAGATTTAAAAAAAGAGGGAGAACATAAAAGGACTAATAATAAGGAATAAAGCGACGACTTATACTTTAAAGAACACTGAGGAGAGACATGGAGAAATGAATGAGAGCAATGAAGGAGACAGAGAGAGAGAATGATAAGAAGTGAGAAAACAGTTAGAGAGGCAGAGAAAGAAAGAGAGAAAAGAAGCAGGAGTTAGTGAAAAAGACACATGTGTTGTCCATATTAAGTGGCTGGACTAAATGTGAACCAAAACGATCAGTGAATCCACTGCATTCTCTGTCCTGCCACAGTTTCTGTCTTCAAAGCATTCAGTGGGTTTGCATTGAATCTTGTAAAAACACAAAGCTATATTTAGTACTGATACCAGAGAGAAAGAAATCATGTTCATATGCTTTCATTTTCAAGCAGCTTTGGTCTGTAGACATTCTTTACATATCAGAAAACATCTGAAGGTCTTTTATAATGTCTCTAACTCGATTCTAAAGGACCCTCATTGTCAGTCTGTGGTGTGAAGACAGATGTTCACACCACACACAGAAAAAAGCTGTGAACATAAAGGACTGACGGCTTTATCTTTTGCCATCACTATACAGTACACCTGACTGACATTAAAGACATGCTCACGTATACTGTATGTGACTGTAGAAATGTCAGCAGAGCATTCAGCTTTAAGTAATTAAATAAATACAATTTTAATAGAAAATTACTATTTTATTTTGTGATTATTGCAAAAACATTACACATTATTGTTTTTACTTATATCAGACAAAATTAGCCCTCGAACAAGCAAGAAGGTTGCTGGTTCGAGCCTTGGCCGGGTCAGTTGGCATTTCTATGTGCAGTTTGCATATTCTCACTGTTCGTGTTGGTTTCCTCCGGCTGCTCCGGTTTCCCCCATAGTCCAAAGACATGCGCTGTTGGTGAACTGTAGTGTATGTGTGAATGAGTGTGTATGGATTTTTCCCAGTGATAGTTTGCAGCTGGAAGGGCATCAGCTGCGTAAAACATATGCTGCATAAATTGGCGGTTTGTTCTGCTGTGGCAACCCCAGATTAACAAAGGGACTAAGCTGAAAAGAAAATGAATGAATGAATTTCAAGCTTCACATATACATGACCTATATTTTAACACTTTATATATTAATGATATACATTCACACGCTTATATTGGAAATATTTAAACAGCCAATCACATGGCAACAAATAGATTTATGAATAAAGTACTGCTAAAAATGGCCTTGATTTCATCAGTAAAAAGTTTTTTAAAACTCTTCGGAAAAAACACAGAAAAAACCTGGCACTTCACTTTTTATGCTTTTTGTTGATATTACTATAGTTATCCTTAGTTTTTTTTCTCAGTCGTTATACATTAGAATTTTGTGTTACATCTAATTTTGATGAATAAAGTTTATTGCATTTCTTTAGTTTGAGGTGTGTTACCATAATGGTGTTTAGTAGCTGTAACTAACTATGTTTCTTTGATGAGCATCGGTTCTTATACAGTATGACTTTTTCATCCACACATTCTTATAATTTTTTTTTTATCTCCTTAACAAATGTATGTTGTGTAGATGTTAGAACTTCAAATCACTGGTGCATAACACCACGGGCCCTATCATACACCCGGCACAGAGCATGGTGCAAATGTTGTGTGCTAGTTTCAGCTCAGCGCAAGAGTCGTTTTGACATTTTGCACCACGCTGTTTAAATAGCAAATGCATTTATTTGGATATAACTCAGTCTTTTAAACACACTTTGTTATCATTGTTCATTTATTTGATTGCTGGAAATTAGAACTGAATTTATAAATAGTTTTGAAACAAATCTTTGCGCTTAATAAACAAAATTAATTATGTAGGCTAATTTATGTTGGTGCATACAACATCTTTCCCTATCCACGAGAGTGAAAGTGAAAGTAAACAATGAGGAGGCTCTTTCTCTCATTCTTGCACTTTAGATGCTCTGTTTAACAGTTTTCTCACTAGTGAAGATTTAGGTTGTTCACTTAAAAAGTCTGCCATGTAAATAGCAAATGCATTATGGCACGACGCAACTGACTCTTATGGGAATGAAAGATGACACTCTGATTTATTTTATTCTCAAAACACACCTAGAAGTCATTAATAGAATAAGCTCAACCCTGTTAGACCATGTGCTGCGGCGCAAAGTGGATTTTCCCATCCTTAAAATAGCAAAAGTGGATTCTGACACGTCCTTAATGCTTTTGCGCCCTGCGCAATGAACGTCAAAATAGATCCCTATAACTTAATGATATATGGTAGTTTACCATGCAATTTAGTATTTATAGCTGCCAGTGTTTTACTATAAATTTTACAAATTCGACATTTTAAAAAATGGACAGAGCATCTAGACATGGTCACAAAATGTCCCGAAGAAAGTTAATCTAAGTGACTTTGAATGTGGCATGGTTGTTGGTATCAGATGGACTGGTCTGAGTATTCCAGAAACTATTGATCTACTGAGATTTTCAGGTAAAACCATGGGGTTTATAAAAGTGGGTAAGATAAAAGGTAAGGTAATGTATAGGTAATTCAAATAACCCCTCATTGCAAAAATAACATTGCTGCATAAGAGCATCTCTAAATGAACAACACATGCATATTTTTAGATGTGCAGCCTTTTTACATCCTTCAAAAATAACCTAATGCTCCAAAGTATATTAAGGTTAAGGTTAGGGTTCTGATGTCATACAAGAATTTAGTTCTGCTTACTTTCTCCACATGGGATGTCAAGAATGATAGTGCTGCTCAGGTCTGCAGGTCTTATCGGTATTAAAACGTCTTCATAAAATACGGTGGAGACAAAGCCTGACATTCATCGGTGATCAAGACAATAAAAGTGTGTTGTATTGCTCTTCCCTTGGAAATGTTTGTCTTGAATAAATAATCAAGTATAGTGGTATGTGAGATAATTTAACTGTCATAAAAGTACTGACAGATTGTAGAAGAGCAGATAGATTATAGTTGTGTTTGAGAGCATGAGAAGCTGGTCTCACTGACAGCACAAGCTGTGTATTACTGTAAAAACCATAAATGGGAAATAACACTTAAAATATCTAAAGCAAAACACTGCAGAATGAGCCAGAAATCATAAATCCCATTGCAGATAAAGCTCAAAAAAATTAACAAATTCAAGCAAATCATAGACAGACAGTGGTTACAGAGAATAAAAGCAGAAAGGAAAAAGGAGGAAAAGACAAACAGAGAAAATGGATATATAAATAAAACTTAAGAAGAAAACGCACCCGTACCGATACTCTAGAGTAAATTGAGAGGGCAGAAAGGAAAAAGAAACTAAGCATCCAAGAGAACAAGAGAACAAGGTGGTATTTGGGAAAAAGCAAGGGAATGTTCATTCTGGCTCGAGCGTTGTGTATGATACACATATTAGAGTTAATTTATAGAGAAGCTGACTGAGGCCTGATCATTATCATTTATCCTCAATTAAGCAGCCAGCTGTCCAGAGCAAGATAAAGACAGCTGTTTAAATGATTTACACACAGAGAGAAGCCATAGAGCCGCAGAGGAGAGCCGTCTACTCCAGATTTAAGAGCAAAGAGGTATCAGATTTAATGGACAGTATTAACTTGAGGCAAAACAGCACATCCACAGTGTATTTATGAGTGCCTTCACTTGCACATGTACACACACACACACACACACACACACACACACACACACACACACACACACACACGCAGACCAATATGACTGAAAATGGATGAAATGAGTCTGCTGTTAGTCGGTTTGCTCCAACTTTGCTGTGATTTTCAAAAGGAGTTACGTATAACAGATTGCAATAGACTTTAATAGCAAACTGTTGTCCTCTTTCTCTCTTTCTCTCTATCTATCTATCTATCTCTCTATCTATCTATCTATCTATCTATCTATCTATCTATCTATCTATCTATCTATCTATCTATCTATCTATCTATCTATCTATCTATCTATCTATCTATCTATCTATCTAACTATCTATCTATCTATCTATCTATCTATCTATCTATCTATCTATCTATCTATCTATGTTAACTTTGACATTGTTCCCCAAAAAAATCCCTTTAATGTTGGTTTCTTATTATTTTGATAAAAAATCCTGTAAAAAAAAAAGTATTTACAACAAAACAAAACTGATGCAACACGAAAAAAACTACACTCAAAAAACTATATTTTTAAAACTACCTATTTAAAATGTGCTAAACCAACACAATTCTTGATTTTCCTTGGGAGAGCTTAATTTTTTATGTTCAATCCATATAAATTTTTTTAAAAGTGTTACCTTAATCGATTTGAGTTGGGACAACATGAATAAATTGTGTGGAACCCTGCATTTTTTACAGTGTGGAGTAATGGCTGTGAAAAACATTCAGCTTTGCCATCACTGCTATAAATTATGTTAAAAATTATTAATTAATTAATTAATTAATTAATTAATATGTTACTAAACATTTTTCATGATACTAGTAAAATACTAGCTTAAAGTGCAATTTAAAGGCTTAACTAATTAACTAGGCAGGTTAGGGTAATTATGCAAGTCATTGTATAGCGATGGTTTGTTCTGTAGACAATAAAAATACTGCTTAAGGGGGTTAATAATGTTGAACTTAAAATAAATATAAATAAAATAAAACTGCCAGGCACAATGCACTCAATGGAGCTAGTGACATCACTGTGAGGGGTAGGGTTAAAGGTGGGGTTGGGTTGGGTATGGGCATTAAAAAGCATCGCATGCAGCTTTTTGCATGTTATACTTGACCAATTGGAGATAAAAATAATAGAATTCAGTAAGGCTGTGCCGCTAAACAATATAATATCCAAATTTATGTCAATAGCAATGATAAGTTCTAAATTTTTTTTACTCTATATTGATCTATTGATTGAGTGGCAGCACGGTGGCGCAGTGGGTAACATGATCACCTAACAGCAAGAAGGTCGCTTGTCAGAGCCTTGGCTGGGTCAGTTGGCATTTCTGTGTGGAATTTGCATGTTCTCCCTGTGTTCGTGAGGGTTTCCTCCGGGTGCTCCGGTTTCCCCCACAGTCCAAAGACATCCGAAGTATGTCCGAAGTATATGTGTGCGAATGAGTGTGTATGGATGTTTCCCAGTGATGGGTTTGCAGCTGGAAGGACATCCGCTGCAATAAACATATGCTGGATAAATTGGCAGATCAATCCAAGGTGGCGACCCCAGATTAATAAAGGGACTAAGCCGACAAGAAAATGAATGAATGAATAAAAGATCTAAGAGTAAATCACACAGCAGAAATGTGCAACGATGGGAATCTAAAAGTGTGTTAATATTAGAGACGTACCAAACTTTTGTCCATCGAAAATGTATTGAAAATTCGTTATGCCGTTTAACAAACCCTCTTATTTTTGTGGCTTCAGCCAGTGGGATAGTCTTTTAAATCTGGAAATATAAACAACTTATATAGAAATATATATGGTTATCGTTCAATATGAAAAATCAGTAACTTAATATAAATATTTTCTTAATAATATATTTTATTAGAGTTAGATGACTGTCTTCATCTGCTTTGACTCTGCATCTTAAAACATTTTTCAAAAGTATACCATTTCTAGAAACTTTTGTACTGAAAAAAGCAATCTATCTGATGTCTCTGGATTGTGTACCAGCAGCTTAATCTGACTCAAAATCATTTTAGTACTCCTTTTGTCCAGTAGAGGGAGCAAGACCTCATAACAGCCATGTGTGATAACAAAACATTACTCTGGTTACAAATAACAACTGTTCCATTCAGACAGGAACTGCCACTATGCAAATGTGTAGCTTTTATACATGATTAATTTCATGCTGAGGCTCATTTTAAAATATCCCAAGTCTTATGTGTGCAAATTACTATCCTAAAATAATATTTCTGTGAGGAACAGTGAGCACTACAGTGTGTACTCTTAAGAGATCTAGATTTAGCTTAATTTCCTGAGCAGACAGACACTCTGCAAACCTTTAGTGAAATTAAGTCAGTAACATAAATGTAATTGCATTGGAAAAACTGCACTTTTTCAGCATATAGCATTAGGGTACTTAGCAATTCTCTTACTTTCAAGCCTGTAACGAGAAGCAGAATGGTGTAATTGGGAGAGGGGAACGTGTGAAAGAATGTTTCTGTGCAACTTTGTTTGGCTGCCATGTTTCGCTAATTCAAGCTAATGAGGCAATTCGACTGAATCTGGTGAGACAAACAGCCTGTGGCCTCCTCCTCCTCCTCCTCTACACACTGATGCAGTTACAAAGTCCGTCTGTAAATGTGTGAAAGTGTAATTATACTCAACGCTCGTTTTCAGCGACTGAACTGAGTTTTGTGTGTGCGTAATATGTTTTGCGGTCGCCAGATACGCACAATTTCTTAATATAACACCAATATTGCCATCAGCATCATGAAAGGATATACTGTAGTCACTAATGCCGACTGCCTACCGTACATGTGTACAGAAAGGCAAACATGTAAATGTACAGTTCAGGTAATGTACACTGCAAAAATATCCCTAGATAAACAGCCATTAAAGCACAATCGGATCATTCATGCATCAGTGTATAGAAGCCTAATCTCTCTGAAATACAAACGCATGTCTATACCCTGGAAAAGTGCAGAAGAAAAGACAGAGGGGAGGAGAAAAACTGAACCTTCGCTCCAAAAATAAAACAGATATTTAGTTTGGCATGGACTGTGTTTCGGCTTCTGATGGTAATGACATTATAAGAGCGCTACTGGACAAACCCTCATAAATAAGAACTGTGGTTTCCAGACAGATAGAATGCTGAGAAGGGCACGTTACAAACACATCCTGTCTAAAGCTGAACACTGCACGGTAACAAACGCATCCCCAAACACCTCGCACAAATCACCAAAAAACAAACTTTTCAGATTCACTTTCCCAATGCTCATTTGCTGAAAATCAAACAGGATTTTGTTATCAACTGCATTTTTTTCTCCTTCTGACATTTGGTAGAGGATGAGCACCTCCCTTTGGGAAAATCACATTCATTATCCTGTAGTTTCTTTTTTTTTTACTGGGCTAAAAATACCTACCTGCGGCTGAACTTTGCTTGGTTGTTTTCCTTAACATGATTTATTGCTCACTACAGTGAAGATCCTTTAAAAAAATGTGTCCACACTGTGTCCTTAACCTTATCGTGAGACACCGATTTAAGACAATTGAAAAAAGGAAATGCTATGAATGCTTATAATAAATTCTACTTTTGAAACTTATGTTAGGTTTTGTGGTTGAGCACTCATAGCTGTTTTGGCTGCTAAATGTGCAAACTATTTTTCCATCTCCCAACACTCATATTTTTAGTGTGATTTATGAATCACACGAGTAGCCGTGTGATGTGGCTCTCTATCAACACAGCTGTAATGCGATTGTACTGTAGGTAAACAGTGTGTTGATAAAACCACATCACATGGATGCAAGTGTGATACATTTATGCAACAATCTGACTGCAATTCAATAGGGTCTTTAAAAGGTCTTTTGTTTGAGAGATTGTCATAGATTTAAAGCTGAAATTTACACAGCTGAAAAAAGCATGTTAGTTAGAAAAAAAATTAAGCACTGCTGATCAATGCATTTATTACATAATGCTTAAATTAAAACTTAAGTCCTTTTAACACCCTTAACAGTCCAAGTCACTCTTTCACTAATAAAGTTTTTTTTTGGCATTGTCTAATTATGCAACAATGTAACAACCAAAGTCAATCACTATTAATAATAGACAACTATGTTTTTAAAAACTTTTTATTAAGTGGCCCTAACTACTATGTACTTACTTCTTTACTTACTTACTTCCTAGGGCTGTTTATATCGAAGTTTATATTTAGTCACACCATGTTGGTGTTTTGTAACATGTAATGTTTTGCAAAACACCAACACAAGTTTTTTTCACGGGTACATTTTTAGTGTTGTATCATCAGTACTTTAACTGCAGTCATTACTTTATATTTTCTTCTCTACAGGGATTGGCTAAGTAGACAAATCAGTCCTGTGATTCCTGTCCAATCAGAAATCGTTCATAGATAGTACTGTAAATCTCATAAAACTGAACAACCACAAGACTTGGACGCTTTATAAATGCAGTAAACCTAGTCCAGTAATATGTCCACAATTCTTACACGCAATGACCCAGAAAATGTTTAGACTGCATGTTACTGGTGAGAAGATGACGTATGTTTACTGTGTGATGAAATCAACAAATAGTCCTAAAATGATAATTCCTTACATTTATATCATGCTGTTCTGGACACATTTTTGGGGGGAATATTCTCATCTACCACCAGTGAGCAGCATCCACCTGAATGACGCGACGGCAGTAACACCATATTACACACCAGCTAATTGGTGGAAAGGAGACATTGATGAAACCAATTATGATATGGTGATCGTTAGAAGGCCATGATGGACAGAGGCCAGAGGGCAAATTTGACCAGGATGCTGTGGTTAAACCCCAACTCTTTTTCAAAGGACATCCTGGAATTTTTAACAACCACTAGCCCCTTTCACACATACAGACCTTTCCGGAAAATTACCGGCAATTTTCCGGAAAGGTTGTAAGTGTGAACAGGTCCTTTTTGAAAATACCGGTAAATTCGTTCTGGCTATTTTCCGGAAAGAGAAGTTGTAACATTACCGGCAATTTGCCGGAATGCTGCGCTGTGTGAACGCAGAAGGAAGATTTCCGGAATAAGCTCGTGCACGTCTAGAACGTGCTGACGTAAGACTTCTGCTTTAGCCAATCACAACAGTCAGACGCATTTACGTCCGCGCGGTTTGTGAGAATAAAAGCCTTTGAATATTTTTCCAGACACATTTAGCTGCTAGAAGTTAGTCAGATAACGTCTATATGTTCTTCTTAATGCCAACTGTGCAAATAATCATCGATAAGATGCTTATGATAAGCCGTTGTTTGTTTACCTTCAAGCTTTGCGTGTGCCCATGAAACAGCCTGTGAGCGCCTGCACACGCACATATTATGAACATCTCGACATGCGAATATGATCCAGTGAAAGTTGTTTACAATATTGATTATCAAAAGAGTTTGTAATTTAGTCAAATGTTTACAAATACAAGCGCAGCCGTTTAAAGCTCATTTGTGGTGAATGATGTCAGAATTTACCGGTATTTTGGAATGGATGTGTGAATGCTCTTTTCCGGAAAATTTCCGTAACGTCCTCGCCTGTGTGAACAGCGCTTTTTTGAATATACCGGTAAAGTCGTTCCGTAAATTTTCCGGATATTTACCGGTATCACTGTGTGAAAGGGGCTACAGAGAATCAGGACCTTAGTTAAATGTCTCACCTGAAAGATGGTGCTCACTGTGCAGTATAGAGTCGCCATCAATATACTGGGGAATTAGGACCCACACAGCCTGCAGGTTGAGCGCCTTCTGCTGATCTCATTAACACTCTTTGGCAGCAACCTAGCTTTCCCAAATGGTCTCCCATCCCTGCTTTGCTTCAGTGGGTGACTATGTGAGAGTTACACAGAACTTGCTGCCGACTAAACAATAACTAAATGCACTACAGAATGTTACGTTTACACACATACACAAATTGCATTTAAACGCATAAGCTATTTAAAGTGTAATACTCAACACTCACTACTCTTGCGTACATTTAAAAGAGATACATTTTACTCATACAGTAGTTTGAGAAATATTTACAACAGATACTTTCACTCTACTTGGGGGAATCCCTTTTTATGGTGGGCATATGCCTTATTTTCACATCCCAATGTTGACAGGTATGATTTGAAGTCCGATCAACTTTTCTGATTGAAGTCCAATCTTCCTCAAATTGCAAGAAAGATCTCTTAGCAAATCAGTTTAAAGAACATACATTTTTCTGAATTGATACTGAAAAGATACTAAAATGTAATATTTCCAAAGACATTATTATAATGCTTTAAATAATTTTTTTTGGCCATGATAATTGCATTTTAAAAATATGATTACAAGCAAATAAGTTTTTTTACCTTTAAGTATTTGACTAGTTTCTGGATCTGCCAGTATTCAGAAGGAAGGTCGGTAGCAGTTTCAGCACGTCTCTCATGCTGTTCTTCATCTTCCTCCTCCTCTGATGAACTCTCGCTGAAGTCCTCAGCTCCTCCTGGGGTTTTTCTGCGCACACACATACACACACGTACCTATTAGATGTATTAATATTGGCTGGACCCAGTTTCATGCCTTTAAGACAGCACTCTCCCACATAATTTTTTCAGGATCGAAATGAAAGCTACCCATACATTACAAGACATTAAAGAAAAAAGTCCTCTCTTTAATAAATAGAGCCTTAATACATTAAATCAGAGGAGAGTCAGAGCAGGTGCAAGCCAAACCACACAGCCCATTCTCTCAATGCTCTGGTAAAAATCTCTTCGAAATCAATGAGGAATGAATTATTGCTCTCTGAAAGGCCTTCATGTTCAAACCCTTGGACAAAATGGCCGTCAAACTCAGGGGTGTATTTGAAGTGTCATCTTAAGCCATGGCATCAAATTAAACGGCAGGGGATGAAGAGAACAGAGACAGGGCAACAGAGAGAGAGGACGACTGTAATGGTCATCAGTGCTTTTCCAAACTCTTTCCTCGCAAGCTTATACACGCACACACAAAACGCAGATGGCCGTTAAAGCGGATCAGGCTACTGAAATGAATGTATCGTCAAACGAGTCATGAAATTCAGTACACACAGTGAAGAGGCCAGAGGGACTTCGATATGTTTTCCAGTGGATAACTGTATTGCTGGACAGAAGCGCACTTGTCTTTTTGTAAGTCACGCCATCAGAAACAGAGCTTCGGTGCCAGTCACTTACTGAAAATGCAATGCTATGTATATGTATTGCAATGCACATTTCATTGGCTTAGCATCATACAGTGGAAATCAAAATTAGAAGAATAACAATTGTGACAAAAGTGAAATTTTTTTATTTTTTTAATTGAGACTTTATTTAGTTATTTGGGCAATAACTATATCAAAATTTTGATTCTGGGTATTAAATTATTTACGTTCACATTCTTCAGCCTTAAGGTGGCTAGACTACAGCTTTTAGTTGTGTAACGGATCACAAATCTCATGGTTCGTATCACACTGCGGTTTTTGAGTCACGGATCAGACCATTTTTCGGATCAACAAAATAGGTAGGAGACAAAAGTCATTTGCTTTCCATTGTTTAAAAAATTACGGCAAAAAGCATTGATTTTAACAAAATAGTCAATACGAAAAATGATCTTTGCTACTGTTGCTGATAATATAGAAATAAATCTAGATATAGAAATCTAACATATTGTACAACATTTATTTTCAATGAATGATTTAAAAGTTTACACATGAAACTTCATGTTTGTTATAGGTGTATAATTTTTGAAAATCTATTCAGTGACGTAATTGTGATGGTTGTTTAACCACCTATTGGTTAAACAATATAATTCCTACAACATTCACCAGCATCCAATTCCAAAAAACTCTGACTTTAATCTTTACCATAATCATGGTATAAACTGTTTTCCTAGTATTTCTGTGTTGTTTAATTATCTATAACTAACTGAAAAAGTGTGAAAACTGAATCTCTCTCAATCAAATGCAGATTTAAATGCAGCGCTTTGAAGGATTAATAAACATATGCAAATCATTGTCATTTATCATTCATGTTGTGCAGGTTTGTACTGCAATTACAATCTTTTAAGTGTCAGAAAACACTTTTAATTAATAACCTAAGAAATCAATTAGGTCCCACCACAACTTTTCCGTCATCTTTATATTTTAAAGGAAAGCCAAAATGTTTTCATACATTAGAATATTTTTCATTCACTTTCATCAATTGATGAAGTTTTGTTCCTCACCACTGTTGCCACTGGCTTGCTTGGTTTAGGACTTGTGGAGCTGTGCATGAATGGATTTGCTCTTTAGTGTTTGGACTTTCAGCAGTAATAATTAAACCGCACTAAACTGAACTTTAACTCTGAAAACTGGACTGACAATTTTAATTTACTAGAACTTCTATGTTAAGCTTCTTTGACGCAATTTACATAGTAAAAGCACTATAGAAATAAAGATGAATTTAAAAAGTATAAATATTGAGGAAATAATCTTTAATATTTGTCCAAATTATGTTGTAAGCAATGAATATAACTTGTTAAAAATGTTTTGATATATTTATGGTAGGATCATTTAATAGAATGTCTTGAGGCAATATGATTTTTGGCATAGAAGTAAAATCAATAATTCTGACTTAAACAACAATTGAAAGCTGATCAAAATTGGAAAAAAAACTTGGGGGTATTTTTCCTAATTTAAAAAAAAAAAATTGTTTCATTTCAGAGTTTTTGCTAATTTGAACAATGAAGATTCCATTATTTCTGAACAAATTCATAAATAATTTCTCTAATTCTTATTTCCACTGTATAGGAGGGTACTTTTGAGCCCTATTGCAAATAATCTTGCTTCACCTTTCTCATTACTAACAAATCCAGTTATACAGCTAAGCATTCTGTCAATTTTAAATTCACAGTTTGTGACACCACATCCTGCTGGTTCATTTAGATGTCTTTGATCTTTGTTGCATTCATATTTCAGCAAAAAAAAAAAAAAAAACATTAATTGCTGACACCAATGGCATAGTAATTGTAGTAGTAGCACTCCATTGTTTACAGAGACCCAAGTTCGATTCCTACCTTGAGGTTAAGGTCTATGCCGATACTTGCCCTCTCTATGCTCCCCACGCTTTCCTGTTAATACTCTCTACTGTCCAATCCATTAAAGATGAAAAAATCATTTTGTAAACAGACCAACACCAGGGTTCACACTTATTTCAATGAACTACACAAACTAAGCAACAAAACCAGGGTTTTTTTAATCAAAACAATCCTGCCAATTGAGAACACACCATTAGTCTACCATAAACACACACAAATGATTTTTAGAACACTGACTTTTGTGCACATCACTGTTTTAAAGCACTTCTATTAACAGTAGGACTTAGAGAAGAGAAACTACAGCTACGCCCGGAGATTCTTACAGGCAGGACTGTGTACTCTGGCAGCCGGTGTTATGGGGACAGCTGGAGTTTTTACTCACCATCGCCAAATAGACAGAGAGGAGTCAGAAGTAGGAACAGGGTTATCAGTGGCTCAGGCACAGGCTGATTATTACAGACCGCTACTCCCAGTAGCACCAGAGGACCATTTTGTGCACACACCAACCTGAACGACTGCTTCATCCGTGTCTTATTAAAGGCTATAAAATGAATACTTATCCACAGCTGAAATAATTTGCCCCGAAAGTGAGTCTTTATTTCCAGTTCAATGATAGAATAAGTTTTTTTTTACATATATTTGGCCGGGAGAATAAAGGGTTATTCAATTATGCGTGTTCCTGGGAGAAAAAAATTCAGATCCTGTGCAATGGTTAGGAATGGTTACCTCGGAGGAAATACCATGTGCACAATAAAAGCTATTCTAGTAGACTGAGATTATGGTGGCATACATTTTTTGAGAAGACTGGAGGCCTGGTAGAGATGATCCAGAAATATTAGTCTTCTTTTTGCTCTCGGATGTTGGTGACTTTGTGCCATATTCAAAGATCTTCTTGCTTTCTCTGATCTTTCTGGCTTTCACTTCTCCCTCACTGGAAAAAAAAAAGACATTTATTAATATTAACGTTTTTACTATTAAGAACTAAGAATGAACCATGTTTGTTAAAATTATTTAACGTCCAGTACTGTGAATTAACAAAAACAACAATGAATGACTTTACCTTTATTACTAAAAATAACAAAGATCAATAATACAATAAATATATTGTTCATGTTAGTAAATACATTTACTAATGGAACCTACATTTTTTATTACTGACTTGACAAAATAAATTACTATTTAAACGTAAATAATAATTAAAATACAACTGAAAATACATAAAAATACAAACCACCCTGATTTTCAGTTTAAGTCAATGGTTCCCAAAGTGGGAATCAGGACCCCCTGGGGGTTGCAGGACATCGAGAGGGGGTATGGTGAATTCCTAAACTATTAGATAGTAGTATTAAATAGTATTTAATAGTTACATTAAAAAAAACAACATGCAAATTAAAAGCCATCAGCCTTTCTATGTTTTTCCAATGGATTGCGACCCCTGGGGTGATATTGGTATAATTAACTACACAGTAATATCGTCAGAGGTATCAGATTGATTTTATGGCACAATTGTAAACTTTGACATGTTTACAACATAAAAAAAGACCATGACTGAACATGAAGGGGGGGGGGAGGGGGGAGGTGGCACAGTGGGTAGCGATGTCACCTCACAGCAAGAAGGTCACCTGATCGAGCCTTGGCCGGGTCAGCTGGCATGTCTTTGTGGAGTTTGCATGTTCTCCTCGTGTTCGCGTGACTTTTCTCCGGATGCTCCGGTTTCTCCCAAAAGACATGCGCTATAGGTGAATTGGGTGAGCTAAATTGTCTGTAGTGTATGTGTGTGAATGAAAGTGTATGGGGGCTCCCCAGTGATGGGTTGCAGCTGGAAGGACATCCGCTGCGTAAAAACATATGCTGGATAAGTTTGCGGTTCATTCCACTGTGGCGACCCCTGATTAACAAACGCACTAAGACGAAAAGAAAATTAATGAATGAATCTTCAAGTGGTAGTCTCCAGGATTAAGCCAAGAATCAACTTGTGCTGTAAACATTGTGATCACCAGTCTCACTAGACGAGGTTAATATTAAATTAAACTAATTAATAAATGACTATAAAAAACTATATGTTTGTTAGATTGTTATACTTTTTTGCATCGTCAATATGCTCATGGTTATAATAGTCTTCATTTGTGTGCAATGGTTGTATGTCTACAAACACCTCAGAGGATGGTGGGGGTCGTGAGTAACTGGAAGTTGTAATTTGTGGCTCACTTTGGCTAAAAATGTTTGGGGAACCACTGGTTTAAGTGGCACCTATTGCATTTCCTTTATTCTTAATTTTTCTGTTCTATCCCATTATGTCATTTAAGTGTGTTTCAAAACTTTGTAGCTCTATAATAGATATCTACTACAGTGTCACTTAGATCATTTGAATATGAGTTTGTTTCTTTGCTGTGATTTGAAGGGCAGTGCATTTCCACATCTGGAGGAATTATTTCTCCAAAACAAAGGATTATTGTTTTGGAAATCTTAGACGGCTTTTCAGAGGACGTTTACCAGTAACAATCATTGAAACAGCCAAAAATGGCTGATTTGTCTGCTAGATCAATCCAAAGAGGAAAACATATGTCTGAGTGATCAACTAGCTTTATCAGGTGACTGTCAATAACACTGAGAGGAGAATATCCACTAACATTTAAAAAATACTAGTGTGACTGACTGCTGAACTGTACCGTGTACAAGCAACCACTGATGTTGTGAAGGTTTTTTTGGAACCCATTTGGGTTTATATCACTCACTCATAAGGAGATGTGAGCCCGAGGTTCTTCCATTTCAAAGATGGTTCTAATTTCTTCTTCCTATTGCCCAGCTTGTTCTGAACAGGTTGTTGTCTTGCCTTCTTGAGCACATTCTTTTCCTCACTGTTGTAAGGCTTCAGGGTTTGGCCTGTTTTCTCGGCATCAACAGATTCCACATGTAGGATCTTTTTAGCTGATGGCACATCTTGAATGGCAAAGCCCTGTAGAAGAGAACGAAAAAAAAAAGATAGTGAGGAAAAGTCTCAATTGGCAACAAGAAACAGACTTGGGCAGAAAGACTTTTCAATTAAGAAAGTGCTTCATCTTAGCAACAAATTTTCCATTTTACATCTGACCTATTGTCTTTTTTTTTCATCTCTGAGTTAGCCTTCTCATTCTAAGAAAGAGACGTATAAAACTAAATCCCACTTATGAATTTGTATCCCTGCACATTTATATAATGCAGCCTTTCTCCACAGTCTACTGCCAGAAAAACAATCCTGCCTTTGAGTTATGAGAACAACTGAAAAAAATAGAAACATATTTCCAAAGTTTCATCTGTTAATTGCCTATACAATATGAGAGGTTTATTGTTTCTGTACATTCTTGAACTGCAGGCAAGACGTTTGCCACACTCAGTGAAATCTTTGTGGTAACGCAACCATGATTTTTTTTTTTTTATTTCTTTTGAAAATTGTGAAGTATTCTGTCTTTCTCCTTATACTATTTTTATTACTTATTTGAAAAGTCACACACACACCTGCTATTAGGCCTGTCACAATAATCAATGAAGTATCTACTTCTTACACAGCACATGGACATGACTTCAATCATTTTTGGTGATGCAATATATATCACCATACATAAAAAACATTTCTAGCAACATTTTAGTGCAACATCTCACTCTCTACTGGAGGTGTCAGTGTCAGTATGGTTAATTAACACTATAGTATTGACTAATATAACAACTAATATTCTAAAGAGAATGAGTTTCCATGTAGCTGCATTGTAACTTATAATCAACAAAATATGTGAAAGGGACCAAAATAAAGTGATAGAAATGAAAGCAGAGGAGTTCAGAAAAAGTACACTGTACACAGAAACGTTTTATATAGCACAAGGGACAAAATTGACCAGTAAACAAACTACTTCAACATCCAACTACAAGAAGTACATGAAGGGAAGACAAAAGAGATTGACCACTTAACTAAGGTCACCTGTGTCAAACAGTCACCTTTGGTGTTGTCAAAATTATCATCCACTAATTTTGTTAACAAATTCTAACCAATAAAGTGTTTCATATGGCATTATACTGAATAGTATGACCTCTAATACACAGCATAATAATGCTAGGACACACCAAGTCAATGCCAAATAACTAGCGCCAATGAAACCAGACTGCCTTGTTGTCTCATGTCAGCTCATGTCTTTCTGCAGGGGACAATACTGTGTTTTCTCATTCTGCATTTGGAAACCGTCATTTCATAAACGCAGACACAGAAACTGTAAACAAAGCTGCATTTACCATTATTACAGTAATTATCAGTCGTCACAGAGGGATTAGCTCATCCACATCAATCCATATTGCAAATATTTAAGAAATGTAACAAAATTACAGCCTCTCTGTGTTCCTTCTTTTTTTATATAATTATTTTTTAGGGTTTCACCTTTTAATGGATAGGACAGTAGAGAGTATTGACAGAAGGATCTGCATAGGACCTCGAGGCGAGAATCATACTCGGATCGCCGTGAGCACCAGAGTGCAATGTGTCATGGCACTAACTACGTTGCTATTGGCACAACCTTTGTTTTTCTTCTCAACTCGGTTTGTCAGCTATTTTGAATTTGAATGACTTTTTATAGAATGAACTTGTGTAGTTAGGGGAAATTTGGACATAATCTATTGTACGCTTATTTTGCGTCAGGGGATAGGTAAAGAATGCACACTAACAGAAGAAACTGGTAGCCCAGGTACTTCTTGCCTACTGTTTTTAAAATGCTATTTATTTGAATATACTCAGCTCACATACTGTTTTTCACATACCAAATTGCAGGGAAGCAATTGTTTATGTAACAGACAATACATAGCTAAATATGCAAAAAAATAAACAAACAACTTTGCCTGTTTATTTAAAGATCAGTAAATTCTGATCAAAGTATTGAACCAATTTTCAGTAAATGTCAGTTTTGTTGCTTGGAACATTTTCACAAAAGTAGTTTGAAACACTAAATTTAGACATACTACTAAGCAGACACTTACTATTTATATTTTACATGTTTTCTTTGTGTGCAAAACTAAATTTTATGTGAATAACAAAATGGGATGTCTTAAAGGGCACCTATTTTAACCCTTTTTCAAGGGTAATTTTACCCATTTTCAAGTCTTTTGTGTCTTTAAAAGTCTTTAAAGTTTCAGCTCAAAACATCCATCAGATTAGTTAATATAGCCTTTATAATATTGGAATTTTCTGCTCTGAACACAATGTAGCTGTTTTTTTTTTTTTGCCTGTGCCTTTAATGCTAGTTCTCCCCGCCCACTATTCCCACATGCCTGTCAGAGTGTGCCTCAATCTCTGCCTCGGCTGCATCAGATGAACACAGTGACAGACATGTCTAAATAATACTTGTGAGAATTACTACAGTAAGAACTGTCCCGATGATTACATCTTATTCCAAATGATGTATTTGTTGTGGTGTTAATTCAAGCCTTTTTACAACGATCAGTCGCACAAAATGACGTTACAAAGTTCACATGCACATACATAGACACACAGGACAAAAACATGTTTTTTGCATGGCAAATGTGACAGGATGCACATTAATATCGACTGCTATATGCATATCTCAGTTAATCCCACTTGCAATGCACATGTTATGTCTTGTTTATATGATTATACACATTACTACAGCGTCATGTTGTTAATACACGGGTGTCAATCAATTCGGTGGGCGGGGAAACCACACTTTGTTGCGGTGGGGATCCCATTTTATCGTCAGGAAATTTAAAAGAGAGACTTACTGTGTTTATATCACTCCAATATGACTGTGCACACACTATACCTATACACAGTTCTTTCCAAACAGCTTACAAAAGATGATTTTCATCATTGGATCTCTTTAAGCAAACTTGGCTAGACAATAAAGGAAACTAGAGCTCTTTTGAAACAATTTTACGATTTGCAGTTTTGCATTTAATGCATTACATTCTGCATTTCTAATTTTGGAACAGAGTCTTCTTGTCCCACTCTGACAAAGCAGCACATCAATATATCTTTTTCCTAAAAAATGACACCTTCTGCTCAGCCCTGACTGTGCATGTTAGATAAAAAGTGTTTGATTTAATAAAAGAATGCAAACGCATTAGTTCCTGACGCAGCTGATATGTTAGAAGATACAGCCTGTTGTCTTTGGCGGGTGTTCTGGTTTGCGCTGAGGGTTTCTGGCCTGAAAAATCACGCTCCGATGGTTGACTGATGGCTGAAGGACCAGAGCATGTCTGAGACTTATTACAGCAAACTCAGGCCGCAATCCAGAGCTTATTCTCTGATGAACTTTTCACGCCAAAAGAATCCCATAGCGCGCCTAAAAGCATTATCTGCTCTCAAATCAACATGCGCTTTAACGTAACTGCTTAGTTTCAGGTGGATAAATGTCTTTGGTGAAGGTGATGACGGTTTTGAGCATAATTCAAAACGCTATGGTTACTAAAGTAACCCTTCGTTCGAAGGGTGGAACAGAAATGCTTTGTGGAAACTTCCACTATGGGGTTTTCGTCAGAAATCAATTATCTGAAAAAGTAAAAAAATCGGGCCAATGAAATGCCAATGAGTTGGTGGCGTCAGCGTGCACAGCTAGCGTCAATGACAATCAGTCATTCTATCAAGACGCTGCTAGTGCAATGCACGACATCCTTTTGAGCTGAAGATGCTTTTACGCTCCCCAGCCAAGGGACAATCATTGTGGCGAAGGTGGCGGTTACTTTAGTAATCGTAGCGTTCCCCTTCGGATGGGGAACTCCAATGCTATGTGGAAACTTCCACTATGGGGAAATCTATGAAAAACGACACAACAAAAGAACCTTACCGCGTTCCTGGCGAAGGGTGTGCCACGCAGTAGAGCGAGCGCACCTACAACGTCGTGAGATGCAGTCTTCCAACGTGTCCCCTGGCCCTTACTTACATTACTTACCTGTTCAGGTTTAGCTATATTTTTCGGGTAGTCGAAAATAACCCAGTAAAAAGGGTTATTAAATACAACAGTTTGTTGGGAAAGTGTTTAGTCCCGAAAGAGAGGACGCTGCAGAGTTCATCTGCAACCCAAGGAGGGGAGACCTGGTGAGAGCCTTTGGACCCGCCACCCAACCACACAAACCACTGCAGGGTCTGCCTCCTTCACGGCCAGCGTTTGCAGGTTCACTACCTGATCCTTAAACGGCGTGGTAGGAACCTTGGCACATATCTGTGCCGGGGTCTCAGGACAACGTGAGAGTAGGCCGGCCCAAATTCTAGGCACAAGTCACTGACCTAAAATACCTGAGAGGGGGGCGGGGCGGAAATGAGGAACCGGATGATGAGGTTATGCCTCCCCATGGTTCCGCCATCCACCGCATCATGATGAGCAGAAATAGCGGCCATGTAAACCTTCAGCGTGGAGGGCAACAGCCTTTGCTCCAACCTGTCCTGAAGGAAAGAAAGCACAACACTGATCTGGCAAGATCGGGGGTCTTCTCGGCGAGAAGCACACCATTCAATGAATTGACTCTACTTTGGGGTGCAGGCATGCCTCGTAGAGGGTGCTCTAGCCTGAGTGATGCTATTAACCACCACCATCGTTAGGTTACTCAAGTCTTCCTCGTGTCTATGGACCACACATGGAGGCTCCACAGATCTGGGCAAGGGTGCCGGATGGTGCAACTGGCAAGACCTGCCCCTCGCCCTCCCTGACTTTGCACAGTAATTGCGCGAGTAGGCTCACTTGGAGAAACGCGTATTAGCGCCATGGCCGCAGCTACGGAAGCCATATGCTCCAGGAGCGTATGAAATTATTTCAGAGAGACCACCTTTTTTCTGTCTAACTCTCTCAGACAGTTCAGCACTAGCTCGGCACGCTCTCGTGAGAGGCCTGCCTTCATGGTGATCGAGTCCGGCTCCAACCCCGAGAAAGGAGGTGCTCTGCCCGGGGGTGAGCTAGCTCTTTTCTCGGTTTACCTGAAACCCCAACAGGTGGAGGTGCCGGAGCACCTTGTCTCTGTGCATAGCCAATTGCTCCCGAGAGTTGGCTAAAATCAGCCAGCCGAGATAATTGAGTATTCGGATGCCCGCGCGATGAATGGGGCGTGAGGGGATCCTCCGCGAGTTTGGTGAAGACCTGCAGAGACAGAGAGAGCCCGAAGGGGAGGACCTTGTTCTGCCATGCTTGACCCTCGAACGCAGACCGCAGAAACTGCCAGTGGCGTGGAAGTATGGAGACATGAGAATACACGTCCTTCAGGTCTATTGCTGCAACCCAACTCCGAAGGAGGGGCTACGAGAGGCAGAGAAAGGAGACTCACACTCTGTGAGCCATTGGCGAAGTGCTGGAAAGCATAGTGTCCCAGACTGGCAGTGTTCGGGCTGTCACATCCGGGGAAGGAGAAAAGTGCTCTTTCAGAAATTTGGGTGGCGTTGAAAAACACCTTTGATGTTATGAATGGAGCCCGGCCCTCTGCCGAGGAAAGTGCAAGTTCCCTCCTCTCTGGATGGCCCATCTCAGGGACGCTTCGCGGGCCGTTTACCGGACCTAGCGGCGCCCTGGGGCGGGGCGCTGGATGCCTGGGGGGGGTGCTCGGCGCAGCCACTTGGCCGGAGGCGCAGGCAGGGGCATACGAAGCAGATCTCGAGGCCACAGGTGTGCACCCTCGGCGAGGAACAGCTGAGGTGGATAGCCTGGCGGGGGGATCGGTGTTACGTTCCCGCCGAAAGATGACTTTGCCCATCGCATCCGACTGCTCCTTCACCGCGGTGAACTCCTGGGTGAATTCACCCACTGTGATATGGGCGAGTTGAGAAAGCGAGCTTTATCAGCATCACGCATATCTGCTAGGTTAAGCCAGAGGTGGCGCTCCTGGACCACTAATGTGGCCATCCACCTTCCCAGGGCACACACAGCCAACTTGGTAATAAGTTATTATTCTTGATAATAACTTGCTAAGTTAGGGTTAGTTAGTTAAACTAAACTTGCTTTAGTTTATTCAATTTGCCTATAGCTTCTATAGTCTTTGAGGGGGAAACTAGAGCACCCGAAGGAAACCCAATCAAACATGGGGAGAACATGCAAACTCAGGACTCAAAACAGCAACATTCTTGCTGTGAGACTACGGTGCTAACCACCGTTATTAAAAGTTTTAAATTATTAAAACACTGTAAGTTAAAGTAAGAAAAAAATTTGTAGTCATGATTTTGCCCTCTTTTTTCTCTATATATTTTGCATAAGTTCCTGTTTTTTTATGTCTTTCATTCAAGTCTTCCAAGCGCAAGGTTTCATATTAGAGTTTTTGGTAAAACTTTGGGTGCTCGTAAAACTGTAATGAATCCTTTATTAGGGCTGGGCAATTTGCCCTGAAATCAAAATCTCAATAAATTTCAACTTGATTACGATTAATGAACAATTATTTTATTTTTATTTTTTTGCTCTTATAGTTCACAGATAAGTTTAGTACAGTAAATATGCTCACATACAAGTGAGAGATTTCTGAATGAAAGGTGCATTACTCGAAGGAAACACGCACTATGATTACAACTGAAATTAACAAACACATTGCCTAAAACCAACCTTTACTTTTGGCTTATAAAAAAGTGAAAATAAACCACTAGCACTTTTGGAAACAAAATACATTATTTTCAGAGTTTTTCATATTAAAAATTAAAAAAATAAGCAGTATATCTTCTAAATAAAATAACACTTGCATATCCTGTGAATAATATTTAACCATTGGATTTCTTGCATATTCTGTAAACGAATAATTTAATGTAAATAATAATTTTAATGTTATGGAAAATATGCCGTCTCAACGCATCTATGCAGCTCCCAATCATCATCGATGTAGTGCAAAGTAAGGCGAGGGGTCAGCCATGGCAACCAGCCTTAAAGGAATGGGGTCACATGACTCCACAAATGGTCAGGAAACTAATTTTAAAAACTTGACCTTGAAAAATTAGATCAATTATAGGTTCTGAATGTCAATTTCAATTTCTTTTTGATTTTTCAGCCAGCCCTAACCTTTACAATAATGAATTGAATGGTTGAATGTCTCTTAACAGTCCAATAGTAATGATTAAACTAAATGATCTAAATGTATTTATATGTATTTTTATATTCTGGGTTAGGCATAAAACTAAAAAAATGTTCATCCAATTAAATACTGGCGGGGCGACATCTCCCCTAATTCCGATAATTAGCCCAAACTGTCAACAAAAATATATTTGGGCATCTGCGCATCACTGTTCACGCATTTCCACCATTAGCGCCATCCTATAATGCTATAATAATGCTATAATCCTCCCTGTTTAACATGCTAATATTCGCTCTGTAATAGCATGTAATTGTGGGTTAGGGCGTACTCATACTATGCACAGTTGTCTTGAACCAGGCCGGGCTGGGCCGGGTTCATTCGTTGTCATAAAGACTTCAGAATGTCATCTTTTTATTTAAAATGATATAATCAAGCTAATTACACTTAATTGTCATAAGCATGCAATAAAATCTCCTTCATGGTGTCATTTCATGATTTTGAAGCTTTTATGACGGTCTTACAGTACGAACACCAATTCATGTAAAGTGTTACCAAAAGCTCTCATATGAAACTTTGTGTTTAGAAGACTTGAATGAAAGACATAAAGATGAAATCTAGAAAACCAGGAACAAATGCAAAATACGGAGAACAAAGAGGGGTTTGATTTGTGTCTAAGCAGACTACTTTTATGGCTCTGTCTTTATGGCCTCTGTCCATCACCCGTCAGCTGCTAGTGCTCACGGTTGAGCTCCCGCCTGCTGGCATAATAAAACATGAAAGTCTGGTGGGCATTTTTACACACTCAAACGCTCGCACGCTGAACCGCCTGCCTGGCATCATCGCTTCGAAGAATAATAAAGTCTTTCTCTTCACCGCCACCAATAATCGAAGTCAACCTGCTCGCACATATTCAGCCTTGTATAAACCATCCACTAAAACCGCACTCAGAATACTGAGTCCTTTTCTTTACTTTTTTAAGCTTTAAACTTATTGTTTCAAAGTATATTTGCAGAAAACCGTGCCCCTCTGGACAAGCCAAGTGCAACATGGCAAAGAAAAATCATTGAAGAAAAACAACACCAAAAGTGCAGGATCTGTTTAGTAGGTTAGCCATCATCACTTTGAACTAAGTCTTAAATTTAAAGTGGCATTTCCTGTCTCGATAAGAACGGTATTGTCCAAAAAAAACGTTCTGACACTTTTCAGCAATATCAAGTATGACTGTGGCAAATAAACAGCCTAGAGTGATTTCCACAAGTAGGACGTGTTCCTAGACCAACATCCTTTGTTGTTCCTGAAACAACATTTCAATTAATCAATCACTGCCTTAGGATTTTAGAGCGTTAAGGCTTTGATTGGTTGCTAGGGATGTTATTCTAGGAGCTACAAAGGATGTTGATCCAGGGACATGTGTAAATGACACTAGCTGCGTCCCAAATCGCATACTTATCGCACTCAACGACCGCAGGTTTGCATTCGTAGCGGAATGGGCGGAGCTATCGGACGCACATGTTGGATACCTTTATTTATTTTGGATGGTGAAAGCAAATTTCTCCAACGAGAGTGATTATAGCGCCTCCCGATGGTGAATGCGGCAATACTCATGGCAGGTATTATTTGATAATTCTGTTGTTTATTTCACTGATTTGGCAACCGTCAAACGTCATTAGGGAAACGGTTTGAATTTCCGCTTAGTAAAAAAAACATTAGTGTGCCATTTGGGACACCACTTCATACATATACTATCCTGTTGAGTGTGTAAGTGCATAAGTACATAGTGCATGAGTGCATAGTGTATAGTGTGCCATTTGGGACGCAGCTATTGTGTCAAATAAACAAGTACAGCAACACATACATGGAGCTCTACTGCAGTTTTTTTTCTCTTAGAGCTTTAGAATGATAGCACACTTAGACCAAGCATTCATCATAGGAGAGAGTTATGAAAGGTGAGCAGAGCTACTGAGCACAGACTCATGGGAACTGTTGCTCAAGTGAGGAAGATGAAGCTGGTCCTGGACACGACAGAGTTTAACTTGGACATCTTTGCTGAGAGTAAAGGTAAAATTCTGCAGCAGGCTTAATTTGTGTCTGAAAATTGGCTCTGAATGCAGAATAAATAGATGAAAGGAACATTTTTATACTTTCTGTCCTCAAGGTAACCAGACAGAGGTTTTTGCACCGACAAAGTAGCGCTAGACAATAACCATTACTATATGGTGCGGCAGTAATCTTTCTGTCTGCCTTCATTTTCCATCTGCAAACTATATCGTCGAGAGATAACATCGCCATCATTTAGCAACGAACATAAAGAGAAATCTGTCTTGATGATGGAGTTTCCGTTTATATTGCTCAAGGACAGAATTATGTCGGTTATAAAACCGCCAACGGTCGGCATAAAACATTAGCATGGATCGGAGGACTTTGTTTTAAGAAAAGAAAAGTACAAGTTGGAGGAAACCTTTTGTCTGCATCAACAAAGAGGCATTTACTGTGCTCTGCTACCGATGAAATTGAAGACAGATTTGGAAAACACTGAGCCCGAGTTATTTTATCATTAAGATAATATTATAACTCTTATTAATATGTTTTTAATACAATTTCAGTTTCAATCTTTATTTTAGTTCAAGTTTAAGTCATTTTATTGTGCAGTTTTGTTATTAAATATACACTACCAATCAAAAGTTTGGGGTCAGATTTTTTTTTTTAAATATTATTAATTTTATTTAATAATTTATATAAAATGTATCTGTTTATCAAGGCAGCATTTATTAAATGTAAAAACAATAATTTGTTAAATACTTATTCACTAAATACTTGTTTATTACTTATTGTATGTAGTCTCAAAAGAAAATATTATTCCAGTCATTATTATATAATAATATTAATACTAATAGCAATAACAATAATAATTTATATTAGAGTGATTTCTGAAGGATCATGTGACTCTAAAGACTGGAGTAATGAAGCTGAAAATTCATCATTTAAATGACTGGAATAAATTATTGAATTAAATTAAATTATAAACTACTTTCGAACTGTTATAAACTTTATTTTATAGTGCAATAACATTTTACAATTTTACAATTTGTACTGTATTGTTTATTAAATAAATGCAGCCTTGGTGAGCAGAATAAGCTTATTTTAAAACATTTAAAAATTTTACTGACCCCAAACTTTTTGAAGACTTTTTAAAGACCTTCTCAGAATATTTTAAGACCTCATCACTACTTGTAGTTAAATAAATCAATTGAGCACAACCATGCAACAGAACTCAGATAAGTTCGGAAAAAAACAAAGCTTGAAAGAATAAATTACATGTTTGTTTTTAGCAACAGGCTTCAGCCACTGATTAAACTCATCTTTCTCCAACCAGGAGTACGCAAATTTACATTTTCCCATTTTGCCATCTGCTTCACTCTATGGTTTAGCTATGTGGGGGAGTGTCACATCACCTTCTTGCGTTTGTCGCAAATTATGTGCGACATCACCTGAACAGAGGAGCTTGGCCAGACGCATGGATCGAGCATGCCATTTATTTATGATTTTTTTGAGTCAAACACTTTGGCAAATGCTTGAACAAAATTTAAGACCTCGTAAAAACGTGATTAAGACTTTTTAATACCCTTTAAGAGCCGTCATTTTCTCATAATTGATTTATCAAGTTTTAATACTTTTTAAGACCTTAAGATTTTACATACAAAGAAAGCATATCAAATGCATGTGCCTACTTCAATGTTTCAAATAAATTCAAAATAAAAATGTGAATATATAGTTTTACATAACATAGTTATGTATGTCAAAATGAAATGCATTTATTAAAGTATATTTTAAAAAGTAGTAATACAAGACAAGTTATACTAAATGATTGTAAATTAAAACCTGGTTTAAAAGATATTGGTAAATACATATTTAAAATGTGATCTTTATTTAATATGTCATCAAATTATTCATCCAAAGTTTTGTTTTGGTAAATGATCTATTGCTACAATGAATGACATTTTAGGGGGCATCTCTAAACCAGGGAAAAATATTTGTCATAATTTTTTTACTCAAGAAAAAAAAAAAAAAAGAATCACAAAAGAAAAAAAAAAATAGATTTTTTTTTTTATGCGCTACAATGCATTTTTTACAGTTTTAATTCATTTTGGTTAAACATTTCTATTGAATTAAACTTCAATTAAAATAAAACTTCAAATGTAGAAAATCATTAGTCAACTACAATAATCATACTGAGCAAACATGTGCAAAACACACACAAAGAAAGAGAGGCAGAAAAAACAGAAGAAAAATGTTAATTTCTTAAAGATGTTGTATATTTAAAAATGAATTTTGATATAACTCTTGTCTGTAAAATCTCATGTACAAGCGACTAAATATTTGCTGCGGTAAAACAAACCATTTTTTCAACAAATTCACTGTGTCACTGATGAGAAATAGGATATAATTTCTCAAACAATAAACACACTTTTCAGCACATCTTGAGGCCATTATCAGAGACCCAATTTGTTAATTTATCTTTTACTTTATTCAGAGGGGTCTGACTAACTGGCCTGTTCTCACATTCTTTTACACTGTGGTGACGTGACATATCGCAGAGTGACAAAAGAGAGAACTCCCTCCTTCTCTTAATCCGTCTCTCTCTCTCTGTTATTGTGACAAGTAGATACACTACACACAGAGAGAAGTGTAGTCATTCGCTTGTCCCCTCTTTCCCTTTGCTCTCTTCTCCTCAGCTGTGATTAATCTTGGTCTGCATACCTCACAGCACAGTTGAGGAGCGAGCAGAAGCACCGCTGCCAGTTAAAGGACAGCTGTGCTGTTTGTATGCTTCCAGTATTGGAAAATGTCCTTCAATCTGTTTAGCCAAGAGTTGGAATTATGGCTGTATTTGTAACAGGTATTAATAATCTTTTTGTTGTCAAAAAAAAAACAAAAAACATTTTCATTATGGTTAGAGTGTCTAACTTTTAATCCAAAGGTTGCAGGTTTCATTCCATCACTGAAGCTAAGCAGGGCTAAATCTGGTTAGTAACTGGATTGGTGACCACATGACATAACTAGGTTGCTGTTAGAGGTAGATTTAGTGAGGCCAGCAGGGGGTTCTCAGTCAGTGTGATTCTAAAGCCTGGTTTATACTTCTGTGTCGAGTGATCTGCTTGAACCATGGCGCACGCCTTGCGCGTTGTCGTTCATTTAAACTTCTGTGCGCTGTTTGTGTTCATCTGCAACAACACTTCTGAAACGCTAGCGGGCAGTGAGGTGTTTATGTTCCTCTGTGTCGAGTTTCTTTGCTGGTGTTTTGTTTTTTTCTGAATGCTTCCTTAATGTACAAGTTGCTTAAACTCACTTATTTTTAAGGCAGGAACCGGCAGATTCAACAACTTTAACCATAAGGTAAACAAAACAAAAGTTTTCATCTGCAGCTCCTTCAAGGGACTCAACACTTGTAAACACTCGCTCCAACTAACTCGCGCAGCTCTTGGTCCCGCCCACACTCGTCAGCGCTACCAAGGCGACCAATCACATAGCTTGCGCTACGCATTGAGGCAATGTGTAGTTACATTTTTTGAGAGGTGAGCATGAGTGACCTCACATGGGCTATGCGTCCATGCGTAGGCTGCGCTGTAGCATACGCGTGCACTAGATGCAGAAATATACGTCAAATATATAAACCTCAGTTCACGACTGAATATATATTAAAATAACATCATTTCCAATTCAGTTTCTAATCACGTCACGATAGACACTATCAACGTTTTAAAGAAAACAGCTGCTTTAGAACTTCAAATGTTCAACAACCTTACAGTTTTATATGTCTTAACAATAAAAATGGAAAATAAAAATTTACTCAGGTGAGGATCGAACACGGATCGACGGCATGGTAACACAATGTGCTGACTGCTGGACCACAATGGCGCTGTAATGCTTGTGTGGCCGGAAAGATAGTTAATTCTCATCATTACCCTGCAGGCTACATTTTGCTCATGGGGCTGCGAGACAATAAATAAAAAGAGCGGAGCTGCGGCAAAATAATGGCTAAAAAGAGTAAGGCTATGGTCAAATAGTTAAATAAATGAAAAAAAAAAGTGACTGCGACTGCTGCTTTTTACATTCGCCATGCTGGAGAGGAACAGTCTGCGCAAATAAAGCGCAGAGTGGGTGTCATCACTGAAAGGTACGAGTTGCCCTGCCTCTGGCAGTAAAGTCTCAAAAATACACACACACGTATTCAGGGGGAGTCGTACGTAAAAGAGGATTTGCACATTCTCATTCAGGATGAACTCGCAAGTTTTAAACATTCAAAACTTTTTGTACACTCTTATACATTTGCAAATGGTGTTTTGCATTTGTGAAACATATTTTATGAAAATGTATTTTTATTTTGTGCAGGTGAAAATTTTTTGTGAATATAAATAAATATTTTACGCACGTGAATTTGGTTTTATGCACGTGAATTTGGCTACGCATGTGTACATCGTGTCTTTTGCGTGAATTTCTTTTGAGTCTTATCTGACTCCATAATCAACCCTTACATATCATGTACTCACGAAAATGCCCATTCCGTAAATTGGTCTACTCTCTATCTCTCGACTTGATTTTGGGTGAGTGTACTGGTGCCATTGACTTGTGGCTGCAGTCGCATCATTCAGGTGGATGCTGCACATTGGTGGTGATGAGAAGGAGAGACCCCCTCATACAATTGTAAAGCGTTTTGAGTTTGGCAATATTTAAATGCTCAAGTCTTACTTACTAGCTACTGCACATGGACAAAGATTGGCAAGTATTTCAACAACACTAGAAAATCATGATATGTAATTGAATGTGACGCAATGTCATTTTTCCTGTCAAGTATAGGGCAAGCATGCAGTAGACGCTAAAGGACAGGGATTAACAAACCAGCAAATCTTTAAAAAAAAAACCTCCGCCAAAGCTTTAAAGATTGACGACTGGCTAATCTGACTTCCTTCTCCATGGCGCCCAAATTGGATGTTGCAATTTATCCGATTCACAGTAATTAGAGTGAACCATATATGTATATCCATAGCTATTGGTTAAATACAGAGTACAATTTTCAAGTATAGGTAATATACTTGACAATAATGTTACTTCTAAAATAGAAAGCTACATATTATTTGCTGAATCATTGCAATGTGCTGACTTAACATGTGCTGTGTAACATACAGTTGGGTCCATAAATATTTGGACATTGACACAATTCTAACATTTTTGGCTTTATACACCAACACAATGGATTTGAAATAAAACGAACAAGATGTGCTTCAACTGCAGACTATCAGCTTTGAGGGTATTTACATCCATATCAGGTGAACGTTGTAGGAATTACAAAAGTTTGCATGTGTGCCTCCCACTTGTTAAGGGTCCAAAAGTAATTGAACAGAATAATAATCATAAATCAATTTAACTTTTTTTTTCTTCAAAAACTTGGTTGCTTTTGTGGTATGCTTTGGGTCATTCTTCATCTGCACTGTGAAGCACCGTCCACGTTTTGAAGTATTTGGCTTAATATAAGCAAAAAGTATTGCCTGAAACAATTCAGAACTCTTCATCCTGCTGCTTTTGTCAGCAGTCACATTATCAATAAATACAAGATAACCAGTTCCATTGACAGCCATACATGCCTACACCATGTCTCTACTACCACCATGCTTCACTGCTTAGGATCATGAGCAGTTCCTTTCCTTCTCCACACTCTTCTCTTTCCATCACTCTGGTACAAGTTGCTCTTGATCTAATCTGCCCATAGAATGTTGTTCCAGCACAATGAAGGCTTTTTCAGAACACTAATCTGGCCTTCCTGTTTTTGAGGCTCACCAATGGTTTATATCTTGTGGTGAACCCTGTGTATTCACTCTGGTAAGGTCTTCTCTTGATCGTTGACATTGACACAGATACACCTACCTCCTGGAGAGTGTTCTTAACCTGGCCAACTGTAGTGAAGGGTGTTTTCTTGCAGGGAAAGAATTCTTTGGTCATCCACCACTGTTTTTTCAGAGGTCTTTGGGGTCTTTTGGTGTTACTAAGCTCACTGGTACGTTCTTTCTTTTTAAGAATGTTCCAAACAGTTCTTTTGGCCATGCCTAATGTTTTTGCTTTCTCACTGATGGGTTTTATTTTGTTTTTTAGCCTAAAGATAACTTGCTTTGCACTTGCAGTGACAGATAGCAAATGCAAATAGCACACATGAAATGACCTCTGGACTTTTTATCTGCTCATTGTAATTAGGATAATGAGGGAATAACACACACATGGCCATGGAACAGCTTGGAAGCCAATTGTCTTATTACTTGTGGACCCTTAACAAGTGGGAGGCACATATGCAACTGTTGTAATTCCTATACCATTCACCTGACTTGGATGTAAATACCCTCAAATTAAAGCTAAAAGCTCTGCAGTTAAAGCAAATATTACTTGTACGTGTACCCTACGTCAATACCTTAATAAAAACAAAACTATTCTTTCCTTCTTCATCTAGCTTACACTAATTAAATAAAATAAGGAAATTATCCCATCAAGAAGGGTCCATTTTTCAATGCAGCCTTCGACTCCTAGGAGCAATGCACTATGAATAACACCACCTCATTTTACTAACTGCAGACGTCTACATCTGTTGACATCTTTGGCTTCTTTACCTTTTCTTTTGTTTCTTAGACAGTTTAATGGCTGCATGTGCATGGCATACTCGCATGATGATGTCATTAGTTTCTAATGCCTGAACACTCAAGCTCTCCAGACCACCGCCATTAAGCTCCAAGATTTTTTCAAAACTCAAAAAGCTGATCTCCGGTTTAAGTGCTTTTAGTTAGATGAAGAAACCATCCCGTATCTAAGATGCACAATTTATGAACACTAATGTTAGCAGATGCATTATATAAGCCACAATTGAGCTGTCACATTTTGGATGATTAGTGCGTAACTGTGAATTATGTAATTTCAAATGTTAGGGTTGCCTGAAGCATGGTTCTGACATCCAAAGCTCTGTGGTGTGGAGCAGACACTATAACGAAACCACTGTCATATGTTTAGAAATTGCCATCTGGAGCATTTTAAAACCAAGAGCAGTTGAAGAGAATAACTGAAACGATCAGAAAAATGAAAACCAACAATGACAATTTTTACTATCAAAATGATGATTGAGGAAATAAGGCACAGCTTAAATCTGTTGAAAGAGATGAAAGTGCAATATTCCAATACCTCTTCATCAGCAACCTCAGCAAAGTGGGAAGACTTGTTTTTCAGCAGTGTGACAAGGTCTTTGAAGACTTCATTTATTACAGGACTATTATAGGACTCAACTGCATTATAGGACTTTTCACCTCCTCCTCCTCTTCGTTTGAGTCCCTGGAACATCAAATCAAACTGTAAGTGTAAACACAGAGACTGATGACATTTCCAGTGATGTATTAGTATTTTGGCTGAGATGTGAGTTAGGTTACAACAGATATTTTAAACAAAGTCATATTTTCAAAAAAAATACAACTGAAAGTACAAGTGAAAATTAAATGACACACACATAAACGTCATCAGCTTCACATACATGCACAGACATGATTCTACTGTGAATTATTTATGTCTTAAAGTTTAGAGGTGAATTGTTCTGATTAAATATCCAACCTCGATAATTAACATCAATGTCATTTGCCGTAAATTATAGCTGACATCAAATTTACAACAAATAGGTGAGTGTCACAAAGCATTGAGTGCAGAGCACAGATGACGACAAGAAATAGACATTTTAAAAAAATGAGGAGGGGGGGATAAATAAAATTTGAAGGGGCTATGTAGGCTGTTTGTACTATACGTCTTTTTATTATCAATGTATAAACTGCTTTTAATGAAAATGCATTACATTTTTTACACACAAGTTTTTTCAAGTTATGCATTGAGTCCACACAAACACTCCAGCATCTTAGACCCCTGAAAATTCTGAAGAAATTTGAAAATGCTAGTGTTTTTATTTCAATTTGCAGAGATTGAAATGGAGACTTTTTAAAAACAAAGGCATGGCTCAACACAATCCTCTTTGGTCTTCTGGACTATTGTGTATTATTGCATGATTTGTCAAGTCCCTCTAATATGATCATTGTGCAACTGGCAGGTTAGCAAGGTCAAATGGCATCAAAATATGTGCATACCCTGTGTGAACATGTATAGTCACACATCAGGTGTTTAAAGGTCTATAGTGTAGAGATGAGTATTGGAAAATGTCCGGGCCACACCGGTCAACCCTATCATTTATACCAAGATTCTCCCGTACTTTACAATTCTATCTCGTTATCATCCAGTAAAGGTATTTCTTCAGTTTTTCAATCTTTTTGTGAAGGATGGCAATAAACATCAAAGAGTCAATCTTCCCTATATGCAACTCATACCGCCAAACCACCAGGGAACGCCCCTTGCTCTTAAATGTGATTCTGTTCAGTGCTTTGATTTTATTTAGGCAAGAAAACACTTTAAAATAAACAAAAAAAACGGCAAGATTCCCTTCCTTTCCATTACAGGCAATGCAATCCTCAAAACATTCAGTTTATAAACACAACTAATTTTTGTCTTACATGAGCATAAAAAGTAAGGGAAGCAATCAAATGCTTTCATTATAGATGTGTGCATTTTTAAAGTGACACCTCTGTTAATGTAATCAAATAAAAAATCTAAATGAGACATTCATTTGCTGCTCTTTAATCAGAATGTTCAATTATACAGTGAAAAGGTTAATGAGATTTGACAACTTGATTAAATTTCTTTATAATAGCTATTAATTTTAATAGGCTGAACTGTTTGCTAATTTATTCACAGGTTTTTCTGATGTATACTATTTATTCTATCCTTCGTAAACAATAATAGTTCTTAAAACATATTACTGACCGTTTAACTGTTTATTTACAATGAAACAGCCTGATCAACATATTTAGTCAGTTGGGGATTATTGTTTTGTTTTAGTTTTTTTGGTGGGGTAGGGGATCCTTTATTTTCACATCCCAATGTTGACAGGTGTGGTCTGGACGGGTGCGTTTTCATTCTAAAATGCTATTTTAAAACAAAAACACACTAGTGTAAATGCAGCCTAGTATTTATGAAAAGGAATTGGGACAATTTTGCAGATGTGATGGTTGTGCATGCTCCTAAGAGCCTGTCTTTTGTTCTATGAAAAGAGCCGCTTATACAGTGTTTGAGAGGTGTTCTGTACTCGTCATCATGGCATAACTGATTAATTTGCAGTAAATGTTGTCTTATATTTACCAATCTACAAAGTAATAAGCAAATGCTCTCATAACTGTGTTTTTTTTTTTTTTTTTTTTTTTTTTTTACGGTTGTCATTTCTTGTTGGGTTTATTTTGTAACGGATATTTCACAGAGCACATATTCACAACTTTACTTATGTAAAAACAAACTTCATTGTGCATTCAAGTGTATTTCTCTTTATCAAGTGAACAAGAGAAGTTACATGGATACATTACTATTTCAGAGTATTTATTTAATTTAAAAATGTATTTTTTTTGCCTATATAGGCTATTAAATTATATTTTATTTATTTAAACAATGTTAAATTAAATTACAACCTATATTTTACTATTCATTTAGGCTTTATCTGAGCTCTGTATAAATATGTTGATTTGTATGTAGGCCTACAGCCAATAATGTAACTTTAGGGTCATGGATGTGATGAGTCGGCACAGTTTCTCTAATCAGAAAACAATACGTGGCCGCCATTTTACACAGCGAAATCGAGGCTTCGGTGGAAGGAAACCCAGAAGTATCGCCTGAGTCACACAGGAATGTTGTGCACCTGGCTGTATATCTTATTAGCGAAGAGAAATTTACACCGATTTATCATTTCACCGCCTTCTGAGTGACCCGATGGTCCATTCTGAATGAATAGTGAAAATAAAAAGGGATATTGGACCTCAATTTTAGCGAAGTAAAGGGAAATAGCACGAGTTAGCTAACGTTTTCTTTCCCAAAGACATTTTAGATGCCTTTTATCAAACTTAAGTTAATGAACTGATTCTTTCACTATATTAGACTTGTCTTGATACAAAATTTCGGTACTGAAATTTTTAAAAAAAAGTCCATTTCCCTTTAACATTTAAGCACTGTTGATGTCGTTCTTAAAGAGCGCTGATTTGCCATTGTGTACTCATGCTCAGCTGAAATAACTGTGATTGGCCAAGAAGATCATCAGTTCACCCACTGCTGTTTACCGAGTGCAAACACAGACGAGCAATCCGCGGATGAATCGAATGATCTTCACGACTTTAAAACGCTCCAATGTCCATCTATCTGTGTTTGCAATCTGTGAATAGTGGTAAAACGATGACCTTCACAGCCGATCACAGTCATTTCTATTGAGCACTGGTGAATACTATGGCAAACCAGTGTTGTTTATGAACGCGCTCAGCAGCGCTTAAATGCTAGCAGGAAATAGACGTTTTTTAAAACTTCAATACCAGGACAATACTATTGCACAGTGTCCCCACAGTGTTTGCCATGAACTGAAACCTTGGAGGACACTTAAGCTTATTACCCTAAAAGAGATTGTGATTTTATTTGATGCCTAATATGTTTTTAATTGTTTAAATTAAACAGACCCGAATGATATTAAAGTGATGTTTACACCATTTCTGCTTTTTGAAATCGCAGCAACAGCTAGAGGTTTGTAGTACACAGCATGTTGTTGCAATGTTTACAGTGCTGATCCTATACTTCTGGGTTTCTTCCCACCGCAGCCTAAAGTCGCCTTTCCACTGCACATGAGATTAGGACATGACTTTCAGAATACGCCCTCTTGTGGCAGTTGCATACAATTTTCAGTTTTGTAGTCCACCATGAAAGCTGATTCTTGCGGTGTCCGATTTAAAGGAGTGCAAAAGCAAGAGCCTTTATTCTCTGTGCGGTTACCATAGTTGAATGAAGTCGCAGGAGTTCAAATATTTAAACATATCTACAGGTCAAATTGGATCCAAATTTTCCGGATTACTCTTCTTTGGAAATAAATGACCTCCGGTCTGTCCATTGTACTTTGTCGAGTGCAGTGGAAAGGCAGCTTTAGTGTGATAAATTGCTGAATGTTGTTCACTTAAACTACCACCAGTTGCATTAACAAAAGTAATTTCTAAATTCTTCTTATAGCACAAAATCTATTTAAAGAAAACAATGTAAAAACAGGCAAGTATACAGGATACTTAAAGTTTGCGCAATGCTGAAAAATATCATGGCGCAAAATATGTTGCATTTAATTCATTGCACACATTTTTAGATATATGAGGCGGCTTGGAACACTGAACACAGCTAAAGAAGCAGGCCTGGAACAGAATCACATAACTGTCATGTCCAAACTTCAATTTCGCTTACCTCATGTTTTGGAAAAGTGTCTGTATACCATACCTTTCAAACACATTAACAGAAAGTTTTCTATGTTCAAATTGTCTACCAAAATCTACTCCCTTGACAGCTTGACACGTTTGAGGTTCAGAAAACTCATATTGCATCAGTCAGCATTCCGATGGGATGCATTAATTTCCATTTGCTATGTGCTCAGGTTAGGCTTGTTGGGATAAGCCCTGTTTAGATGATCAAGCACCCCTGTAATTGGTTTTCATTATATAATCAACTAAGGAAATGTCTACTGATTACTAATGGCAGATAATGCATTATGTAGCAAAATTCCCTCATTTTTGACACCCATGTTGCAGATTTGTGTTTTGCTTTGACATACAAGAGAATTGTGTTCCCTGAGCTATCCAAAACTGACACATCAAATGACTATTATTACTTTCTTGACAGTTTTCTCACCTCATCCAGGAAAACTCCATTAGTATTGCAAGTGATGAACAGTGTGGGCTCTGTGTCACAGGTCTCAATTATGAGGGAGCAGATCTCTCCATCCATCTGCCTCCAGGGAGGAGAGCGACAACCATTGGAGAACACATAATCTGTGGAGGCAAGATTTATGCTTTAGAGCTTTGTATAAGGGTAGTTTTTTTTTTTTTATAAAACAGTATTATTTAAAGGAAAAATACATATATTTAGGTCATTTGAAGTTTAATGCCTAATAAATATTTAAATGTCTTCCTATCTTTCTTTGAAGAACATTATTTTTAAACATTTCAATAACTTTATCCTGTATTTGTTGGCAAACTATCTTTGCTCCTAAAGGACTAGACCTTTCTTGGATGCTGCTTTTGTACCAAATCATAATTACA